>NW_017729012.1:9083711-9085400 GCF_001723915.1 Gavialis gangeticus | reverse complement strand
AACGTACTGCCTATGCAGAATTTGCTCTCTCTTTTTTTTTTTTTCAATGCTTGTTGCAAGACAGAGTAGCATTGGCTGTTCTTTTCATCCTTGAGAGCAGTGATGGTGAGAAGCACCAGTTGGACCCACTTGATGCATCGCCCCTTTCTACAAACAAGCACAAACATTTGGAAAGTGGGTCTGCATAGGGAAGAAACACGTTTCTGTGTAGCTTTAGTTCTTTGACCAGCATGAAGTGTGTAGACTCTTCCAAATGATCCAAACTGTCTGGTCAGGTTGGTATGACTGCCAAAACGTCTTGAGGGGGTTGCTTCTAAATATGCAGTGTTGTATTTGGCACCTGAGTGTGTGCTCTTATTATTTGCTTCAGTGCTTTTGGTACAGCTTTTTTTTGGAGAGCTGGTCTCTGAGTGCGGATTCGCTGGTACCTCTTTTCTTTCAGGTTTTTGGCAGAGGCCTCTGAACTCGACAGCAGCTTTTCTTCCTCTGTGTGAAACTGTTCCAGCACATAGTCCCTGTTGCCCCGATTTGTGGAAACCCGTTTGAGCTGGTACACAAAATGGTGGTCCTCTGGCAGGCCCTCCAAATCTCTTCTACAAGAAACCTATGTATTCCATACATGTATCTCAACCATCCAGTTGTTTTTATCCCATCATACTACGAACTGATCTCATTAAGCAACTGGAGGTGTCATGCCTCACCTACATCTCCTTACTGTCCTGTTACCTGCCGTGGTGTACAGTGTTCAGTATTGAGTGGTGAGGTCTTTGGGGTAAAGTTTTGTTTGTGCTGAGAGACTTTTCACACTTCAAGGCCCTCTTTAAATAATAAACACCTGCTTAAATAGTTAATAAGACCCTCTTTAACTGACCTCCAATAATCTTTTTCCATTGAAATGGTAGCCAGACCTTTGAGGATAATTTCACTAGTAAAAAAAAAAAAAAAACAACAACCCCAAAACCAGTAAAAATGAAGGTTAAAATGTCTAAACATCATTTTAGAGCAAAAAGAACCTAAATAAAATATACCCAAGAATCTGAATTTCCAGCTGCTGCTATCGCATCATTTCTGAAGGTTAACTTCCCTAATAATGACTCCTGACAAGTGAGATTTGAATTACTATTTAACTGGTGGGTTTTGAGAAGAAGTTGAAGAATAGAGACAAGCCTTTAAAAGTTGGTTTGCTTGAACCAAGTGGATTTGGATTAAGGTTAACATGTCCTTAACTCACCCTGCTATGCATAGACATTAAGGTGCCCTTGCTGTTTCCAGACTGCTTCGATACCCAGTTGCGGTAGAACAATTTCCAGCAGACACTTGGTGTGATAGTAGCAATCTTGCCTTTGTTTTGCACCGTGCAGTGGGCGATCTAAGTTGGACTACTTTCATTTACTACCCGCCGTATATATTAGTTAGGCACAGTGTTTCGCATGCCAGAAAGCGAGTGACGTTGCTATTGTAGTATGTTTCCCATGGCTGATTGCTCTTTTATATGAATAATTGGCAGCAAGCAAGCTATTTGATCCTGCAGCCAGATGTCAACTGACATTTAGTCTGCGATGTAACATTTAGTCAGAAGTAAGCAAATGTTCAGCCCTTCTGTGTTAACTGTTGCAGTGGTGTGCACATAGGAAACTGTTTAAAGCATGTCTTCCTTGCATTAAAAATAGTAAAAAAAAAAAAAAAAAA
>NW_017729012.1:9075040-9083440 GCF_001723915.1 Gavialis gangeticus | reverse complement strand
AAAAAAAAAAAAAAAAAAAGTGATTGAGCAAACTTTGATCAACTAAATCATTAGTGCTCTTGCCAAATTCATTCAGCTTACTAAAATGAGGAGCACACTCTGTTTAAAAAATGGTGACAGCAGATACAGTGCAAGGTAATTTTCTGATGTGTTAATCGGATGCGAGTCGGTGCACAAGCTGAGGAGCCCATGTGCGCTTGGGGTGCGGGTTATGGGGGGGTAAAGGAATACAGTTAACACTCTTGGAGTAATAGAGAGCAACCTTTTGATCTATCACCACTTCTACTCTGGAACGGGATGCAGAGGAGACCTAATGGGGCCCTATTGACACTATTATTTCAGGATGTTAAAGTCACTGACAGCTCAGTAAGGTTGTTTGTTGTGGAGGTTAATTCGTTCTAGTAGAGACCTTCATCATCCAAAAAAATACAAGCTGTTTGTCACTGGAATGATAGAATAGTAATGAGCCCGACTGTTAAGTCATCTTGGACATTGGAGTTAAGAGTTTTTTCTTTTAGCTTATGCTTTCTAATTGGAAATACTTTGCTCCGTGTCATAATCTTGACTTAAGCTGTGGTGTCTTTCACTTCCCTATCCTGAGAGAGCTGCTGCAGGATCAGAGGTCAGGAAAACAGACCTTACGACAACAGGCTGAGCCAGGGGGCTCTTTTTAGCCTGGAAAAGTGCAGGCTCAGGGGTGATCCGATGGCCACCTATAAGCTTATCAGGGGTGACCACCAGTATCTGGGGGAAGGTCTGTTCACCAGAGCGCCTCAAGGGATGGCGAGGTCGAACGGTTATAAACTACTGCAAGACCATTTCAGGCTGGAGATAAGGAAGACTTTCTTTACTGTGCAAGCCCCCAAGGTCTGGAACAGCCTTTCATTGGAGGTGGTTCAAGCACCTACGTTGAACACCTTCAAGAGTAAATTGGATGCTTATCTTGCTGGGATCCTGTGACCCCAGCTGACTTCCTGCCCTTCAGGCGGGGGACTGAACTCAATCTTCCAAGGTCCCTTCCAGCCCTAATGTCTGTGAAATCTATATGTCAGGGATTAAAAGGCAGAGTTTTGATTACCTTGGTACCTCCTAGTCCCTCCGTAATAGACATACATGCTTTAAGGTTTCAGGGAAACTGGGAAATGTTGTTTCTTGCTAACATTTCCTGTCTTCCTCTTGTCCTTTCAGGGAAACCCTAAATCAGTTGATTCAGAAACACCACGAAGGCAACCAGTGTATTATTTTTTTTACAGACAGGACTAGAGACATGGCATGCAAAGGAAAATGTTTGAATGGGTGTTCATGTTACTCCAACAGAATGTGAATTTGTTTTGCATGTTGTTCCTCGGAGCAAGTAAAGATGTAGGCTGGAACAACTGCAGCTGTAATTGTGTGATCTGTATTTACAATTTTGAAAGCTTTTATCTCAGTGAAGAGGTGATTAAACATAGCTTTGTAGGTGCGTGTTATTCCTGAATATTAGTTCCTTGGTTTGCTATAGTTTGCATGCTTTGCCTGATGCTTATGATGTAGCAAGTTAACAAAAGACTGCAGATGGAGGGAATGATAATGTGAACAGCTTTGCTTCTCAGCCAGATGCATTAGATATGAGCTTTTTTTTTTTAACGTAGTCCCAACTTAGAGTTCATATTCCTTATGGTATCCAAAAGCCCACAGATACAAATACATGTAAACTGCAGTGCTGAGGTGAACCATTTCAGCAGTTTTCAGTGATATTTGTGTGCAAGGGAAAAATCAGTGTGATTATACACTTAAGTGACCTGATGCCAGCACTGGTGCCAAGTGCTACTTTAGGATGGGAACTGGTTATCACTTTTGACTAAACTGGAAAAAATCTCCTTGTGATTCAGTTAATTTACTCATTTAACTTAATGGATTGAAAAGAATAGATGGAAATTAAAGGATTTTTCTGGCCAGATTAGATTCCCAGTAGGTTTTAATATGAGAGTGATGTAGTGATTTTTTCCCAGGTGTCTCATCTGTCCATCAAAACATATCAGGCCCTTTCTTAGAGTACTGGTGAGAGAAAGCTGAAGAACTGACTTGGTTTATGGGGGAAAAAATAGTTTGGCGTAGATTGACAATTTGGGTTAACCAACTGCAGGAAAAGTTGTGTCTTGGCATGTTTTTTCTCATTCTGAAATCTCATTGTTGTTCAGTAGTTCCAAGCTATGTCTGTTTCATAACAAGCTATCAGCAGTGTGTTGGGCAATTGTCACGTACTGAAGTGGACAGGTTAAAAACCGTGGCAAAGCTGATTCTCCTGTGCCAGCACAATACTGACACATCTCAATAATGTAAGAATGCAACAATCCAGGCCTTTGCCTTATTGCAAGTCTTAAGTTCAGAATTTTTTTATTTGATTTTTGGCTCCACCAAATCAATCTAAGTAAAATAGTTGTGTGAGATGGTACAGGCAGTATCTCCAAAAAATGTCCAATTGGAGTCTAAAGTGAAATGTTCAGTTTTACATGTATAATTTTTGAAAACCTTAAACATTACAGGAACGTAATATTCAGGGCTGAACACAGGCAAAATTGAGGTTTTTGGGAAAGTATTTGCTGTAAGATTTTTGCCTGGGTGTTTTCATAAACATTGGGCTATTGTGACTGCCTGACTTCTGCAGTTGCATAGCTGGGAATTGGAAGGGGAGTGAGGGCAAGGCTGGAAATAACAGGGCTGATAATTTTTTGGTCTGTTGCCAGTTTGTTGCTATTTTCCAAAAGCTGAGGACTTAATTCATTTGTCTTATTACACACAACAGCCAAAAGGGACACATGGGCCTGAATTCAGAGTAGGTGGCTGGCAAAAAAAAGTGGCAGTATAAACTGCAAAAAACAATCCTTTTTCTTTTTTTTTTAAATTTGGTTGCTGTGTACAAAAAAAAAAAGTTTTGATCCAGCCCTCTCTGGCTCCTCCTACCTCCCCAGCTGTCTGAGGGTGTGTCCAAATAATTGTGGTATGGCAGTTGTTTACTATTGGGGGGGGGGGGTTAAAGTGATATTAAGTTAACCTACATTTTGATTCCACTTGCTTAGGTGTAGAAAGACGAGTTGGAGTCATGGGACAACTAACTAACTTTGTTCCTGAAGGAGTAATTTCAATCAAAAGGAGGACACTGTTTTAAAGGGAATCCTGGAAAACTTGTTCTTGAGTTCAGTGATGGGCACAGTGATTGGTATTAGCTGCTTTTTTTGGATCCTGTCATTTGTTGCATTTTTCTATTCAGGGTAAACAGTGTATTGCATATTTTGAGCTAGTAATTCTGTAGGCCTTTATTCTGATTTCTAAGGTTTTTGCCTTATGGGTAGGATGCGGCTCCCTGAGCTTCCTCCATCTGATTAGAGAGAATATGCGTGTGAGTTCCTGAACTTGAAGGTCTAGGCAACTGTTTTACTTATGGTAGAAATCAGTTGGAATATGTTAGGAATTTAATCGGTGTCAGTAACTTCCAATTTAAGCATTATGTTCTGAATATTACTTGGAGGCTTCTGGAGACTTTTAGCAGAAAATACTGATAGTTTAGTTGGAAGTTCCTGTATGACACAGCAAGAGGAAAGAAAAGAAATCTTAAATTGTCATGAAGCACCTTATTCCTTTAAACAGATGGGGCAGGTATCTGATCTGATTTAGTGTATTGTCCTCCTGATAAAATAGATGCTGCTTATGGCTTTGAGGCATTTGGCTGCAGACTGTGGTTAGTACAGGACAGAGCAGCTGCAGGAAAACACAGCAATTGGGACTTCCTGTCATTTGATCAGCTGCTGCTTTAACATCAGTTTTTATTGGTGGGAGCGAGCTCGTCCTTCCCAACAGACCCTATTAACATTCCTAGGAACTTGCTTTCTTTGAAACTGGCTTCAGAATACAAACAGATCTGTAGTGATCTGGCTGGAGGGGGGGAAAGATCCTATGAGTGGTTTTTATGTATAGCTAAAGAGGGTGGCTGAAGAAGACACCTCCAGACAGGGAGTTGGCTCTGTCCCGAATAAACTTTAAAAGACCCAGTTCATCTTTAAATGTAGCTTGTTATTGCACGTTAATATACATTAAAAACCTTTTTTTTTAAATAAGAACTCCGGGAGTTTGAGCGTTAATATTACTGGAGTTGATGCATCCAGAGCTCATGGCTAAGCTTTTGTTTTTCAGCCTCATTTGATAATGGCTGAAACTTCAGGGAATTCTGAAAGCAAAACTTTTCCGAAGCAGTTTATCTAGAGCTGTAATTATAGTTTTATTTCTCAAACTTTTGACTGGTGCTGTACCAGACTAAAATGTGTTTGTTAGTGCCAAGGATTTTGAAATAAGTAGATAAAATGATGTTGATTTGAAAACAAGTAGTTGAGTGTCCTACGCCCATAGCACTTAAAATCTTAACCCATAAGTGCCCACGCTGTATTTTCTGATTGATGCCTATTCAAGCTGCCTGGTGTTTCTGGGTCTGAAGTCTCTGGAAGACTCCTTGTTGTGATGGCTAGTGAAAACACAAGGTTTAAATGCTTTTCCTTGATGAAAGTTCAGGGTCTAGCTAATGCTTAGTGGTCACTCTCTGGAGTGGGAAGTCTTGTAGTTATACTCAGATTCAGAACTCTTATGATTTAATATAAGTGCGAAGGACAGTGGTGAAGCTTGCATCTGTTGTTTTCCCACATACTACCTTTCCTGACTCTTTTTTTTTTTTTTGCCTCTAGTGCTACAGAGTGCTGGCAGGCTATCCACAGTTCTGCTTCTAAGTGTGGTTTCTGTGATTGTCTAGTATCTGAAGAAGACGCCTTTTGTTCAAACTTCAAATGACCCCTGCTCTTAAGTGAATTTTAGCTCTGTATAAAATGAAAATGAAGTTCTGTGCTGCTTGAGTATTATTTATGTATTCTTTCCTGTTATCCCGTCTTGTTTCTCTGCTTCCCCTGCTTCCTATCTTGTCATACCCATTGAGGTTGTGCACTCTGAGGCAAGATTTATGTCTCTATAATAAATAAATAAATAAATGCCATGAACATTTGTGGCTCTGCAGGAATGGGCTAAATAATTAAGAAGAAATCAATTAAGAAATTGGAACTTGGCAGCAAACTATTAACAACAATCCATGCAGAACTGGCAGGCTTTCTCTTAAGACACTAAAAACGTTAGTTTGAATGCTACCTTTTACAACACTTCAGGCTGACTGCAGCTTTTACCGGTTTGCAAAGGGCATGGTTGGCTTGCAGTCGGAGGCTAGCTAGCTAGTGCTTGAGGAACTAGCCGAGGCATGTGGTTGGGTTGGAGGAAGTCGTCACTGGAAAATCTCAGTTGGACTCAGGGCAAGGTTGTGATTTGATGTCGCTCATTGTGGAGGTCACTTCCAGAAGTAGGCAAGGAGCCTGGATTAAGTATCCTTCAAGTTTGAGAGTGCAGTTTGGGCATCCATTTTGGCAGTGGGATGTATGAGCCTTGACTGACTGACAGCTTTTCTGGTGGCAGGATCAATGCTGGCTTTGCCAGCGGAGCAAGGATTTGTGCTTTGAAATTCCTCTGACAGAAAATTGGTTAGCTCTGGAAAATCTTATGCAGTCACTTGCATTTGACCAAGTATGTTCAAGACCTCCTTAGTTGCCATCCAATAGCTGATTAGTTTGACTGGGGTCCAGATGTATTTTTCTCCTATTTTTAAGAAGCTCTTCATCAATGTAGTACTGGCTGTCATGCCAAGAACCAAGCGAGTATGAAGGCTGAAGAGGGGGTGTGGTGTGTGAAGGAACCTGATACTATTGCTGTCCTGCATTTTGATTTTTTCCTGAATTTGGCCTTCAACAGTTACTTTGGCAGTTTCAAAAGCTCTAATGCACTTTAAAATCTTTAATCGTTATTGCAAAAAAACCTTGAATTTCAGTTATTGCACACTAAGAGTTATTGATTTTTTTGACTGAGGTCATTCAGTTGACAATCTAATATTACAATTTTAGGATTTTCTTGAAAGGCTGTGTCTTGTCATATCCCTAAATGAGATTTATTGCACTTCTTCTTTCAGGAAATGCCCAACTCAGTCTTTCTGGTGATGGAGGTATGTATTAAGGGCCGTGGTCCACTGTAACTTGATTTGTATTTGCTTTCATTTATAAAAGTATTAAGTGTTGAAATGGATTGATTTAAGCAGGCGTGGCTTCAGTGTGTCCTTAGCTTCCTGAAATGTATGTATAAGTCTGAAAGCTAGATAATTACTTTCATATGCACTATTAAATACACCAGTAACTTTATGTTCTATAAATTATGCAGCATTTTAGGTCATAATGCTATATTTTTTTTATGAAATGTTTCCATTACTTACGCAAATTAATAACTGAATAATTGACAAAATAATGTTAAAGCCAGACAGCTGGAAGATATTTTCTAGATGTCATAGAAAATATAGGAACATAAGGAACTGAAAATGAACTTGTAATGAGGCAAGAGAGCCTTCCAGTGCTTATATTTTGAATATAAGCCTGCTTTCCTTTCTCTTCCACAGTACTGCAATGGTGGTGATTTGGCAGATTACTTGCAAGGTAATCGATTACTCCATTTCTCCATTAGTACATTATCATCCCCTTGTTGTATCTGTGGTTCAAAGCTCATCAGTGATACTTTGATCTGTGGCTTAAGATTCAGATTTTTTCATTTTGGCAGTTGGTAAATTAACTCTGCCCAGTGTGACTTGGAACTTGCTTCTGTAGAAAAACATGATGAGCCCTGGTTTTGGGGCTCGGTCTGTTTCTGTTAAGGACCCAAGACTCTCCAAAAGCAGAAATCGGTGGAGGAAAACGTTTGTTGTAAAACTGTCAGAGGAATCCAAGTTGCTTTTTCTGGTGATGTTTCAGGATGTTTAAGCTTATATCTCCAGCTTCATGGGAAAAGATAGCTTTAAGAACCTATATGCCTCAACTGGACAAAAACACTAACCTAGTGAAGCAGAGCTATTATGATGAATGTGGTGAATGGGTTTTTGGTTAGCAGTATAAATTGTGCTCAAGCATCCCAGGTGGGAGCGGAGGGTGAGTAGAGCACCCAGACATGCCGTGCAGTGGAGGGGCTGGGTGGCGCTGGGGCGTGCAGTGCAGAGCATCCCCAGTCACTTGGGAGTTGAGTTGAGGTAGCCCTGTTCTAATCTAAGCCTGAATTAACACATTGCAGTTCTCCTGTTAAGCTGAACCGATTGGATTGTTGATGTCATTTTGATTCTTCCCACTTGCTTTTCCAAGATCTGGCTCTAGAAATTTGCTGAATTACAGAGATAATGAGGCTTTGTGAAAAGAGACAGTTTTAGCTCAGTAGGAAGAGATTTCATTCTGCCCAGGGTAATGAGGCGAGTTGCAGAATCATGATATAAGTTGATTTTGAAAACAGCAAAGCAGTCTTCTCTTTGGGTAGAAATGATCTAACCTGGATGTTTTACATATTCCAAATCTTACCATGTTCTTTTATGTCTTTAGTGTGTTGGATTAGGTTTTGGGTTTTTGTAGCTAACAACTGCCGTTACTGCACCTGTGTGTATTAAAGGTCTAATCCAGCCTTCACTGAAACTCTTAGACGCCTGTTGACTTTGGCACTTGAATAAGATTGTAATTGTATTTAGTTTTTTTTTTTAGCAAGCTATATATTTGCTCATGCTTCATTCCTACAAGTCACATGGCACCTCCTGAAGAGCTATGCACAAACTACATTTTAATTTCATTTCTTTTGAAGCATAACTTGCCATAGGTGAAGGTTTTATTCCCAGCATAATTTAGCCACATGTATGTTAATATAACTTTGTTGGAACTGAGAACAGATGGTAGGATGGAATATCGGTCTTATTTCCTCTGTGCTGGTGTAGTTCTAAGTGAGTGCTTAGTAAACTGTTTTTCAGCGGCATGTTTCCTGTACCTATGTAGGTTGTTAGGTGGCAAACAAAATGCCAATAACAATGGCAAGTTTCACAAGCAAAATATAGTCATTTACACAGTTCAGGGGTAAATAGAGCTAATTGAAAATATCCCTAGTGGTAAAGCTAAGAAAATGCAAGTGAATATGTAATTGAGGAATACTCATTTATAGAAACTCGTTTATAGAATTGGATGGCTTTGCATAGGATGCAGAAGTATGACTCGACTGACTTTTTCAGGCTTACTACGTTTGGTGGTGTTTTAAACGTATTCCCTTTTTTACTCGTGATAAATGCAGCTGGTGTTTACTTTTTCTGCATGTATATTACTTTCAGCTAAAGGAACGCTTAGTGAAGACACCATCCGAGTGTTCCTCCAGCAGATTGCAGCCGCTATGCGTATTTTACATAGCAAAGGAATAATTCATAGGGATCTAAAACCCCAGAACATCTTGTTGTCTTACGCAAGTCGCAGGAAGTCAAGTGTCAGTGGCATACGTATC
>NW_017729012.1:9073690-9075029 GCF_001723915.1 Gavialis gangeticus | reverse complement strand
ACAGATGGTAGGATGGAATATCAGTCTTATTTCCTCTGTGCTGGTGTAGTTCTAAGTGAGTGCTTAGTAAACTGTTTTTCAGCGGCATGTTTCCTGTACCTATGTAGGTTGTTAGGTGGCAAACAAAATGCCAATAACAATGGCAAGTTTCACAAGCAAAATATAGTCATTTACACAGTTCAGGGGTAAATAGAGCTAATTGAAAATATCCCTAGTGGTAAAGCTAAGAAAATGCAAGTGAATATGTAATTGAGGAATACTCATTTATAGAAACTCGTTTATAGAATTGGATGGCTTTGCATAGGATGCAGAAGTATGACTCGACTGACTTTTTCAGGCTTACTACGTTTGGTGGTGTTTTAAACGTATTCCCTTTTTTACTCGTGATAAATGCAGCTGGTGTTTACTTTTTCTGCATGTATATTACTTTCAGCTAAAGGAACGCTTAGTGAAGACACCATCCGAGTGTTCCTCCAGCAGATTGCAGCCGCTATGCGTATTTTACATAGCAAAGGAATAATTCATAGGGATCTAAAACCCCAGAACATCTTGTTGTCTTACGCAAGTCGCAGGAAGTCAAGTGTCAGTGGCATACGTATCAAAATAGGTAAGTAATCTTTTTCCCCTAGAAAGATAAATTACAGTATGGGAAAATCAATTCAGCAGCGCCTTTGTAATGAGATGGAATGAAAGTACCGAATCTGGAGCTTGTGCATTAAATTGCAGAACACCTGCAAGCATGGAAGGAGGAACTTGATACCAGACGATAGTCCTGCTGCATTAAGAAAAATTGCATTAAAAAAATTCATTGCAATTCAAGTTTGATTACGTATGTAACTTTAATAAGCAATTAACGCATGTTTTAATATTAAATGGTTTAATTCAGAATATGGAGCTTTGCTTCACTGTAGGTCTAAAAATCTGCTCAACTTTTAGCCCACTTCAGCATGTGTTTGCTGATCATAATTCAGTTTGTGCTTTTAGTGAAAGGCCTTAATACTTTTTCTGTTTGTGTTTAAGGTCTAGAAATGTAGGTTAAGAACTGTTGTTAGTAAAAGGGGGTTTGACATTAACTGGGAGTATCGGATACATCCTAATAGGTTTTGTTCAGAATTCCTATCTCTTATCACCAGGACCAAGTTTCTGTTGGTGTAAACTTTGTGCTTTTGAATTGGTTTCTTTTGGGGTACAAGTCTCTGACTGAAAGTGAGAGGTGTTTTGAGGATATAACAAACTCGCGTCTATCTGCCAGTACACAAAAAGGCAAAACTCCCTTCCCCTTATCTTCTTATTTGACAGTTCCCAAGCCCTCTCACCTGTATTCAAAAAAAAAAAAAAA
>NW_017729012.1:9053122-9073679 GCF_001723915.1 Gavialis gangeticus | reverse complement strand
AAAAAAAAAAAAAAAAGAAAGAAAGAAAGAAAGAAAAAGAAAAGCTTCCGGCATCTGAAACTTGAATCCCCAGACTTTTACCTGATATGATTTTAATGAAGCAGATTGTATATTCATCACTCTTAATGAAGCACTTATATTTAGCCGCTGACTCTAATCCTTTCCTGCTGACGCCAGGCAGCATTCTCTGCAGCTGGAGAGCTGGCTGAGTAGCAGTTTGTGCAGATGATGCCGTTGCTATTTCTTGACTTGCTGCATTGTTCCTCTTGCCTTCAGTTTACAGCACAGCCTTCTGCTATTCCACTAAGCTGGCATTTTGAAACAATTCTGCACCTATTTTTCCCCCTAGCCAGTAATTTTAGCAGATTCTAGATCAGTTCTAGACTCTACATAGGTGTAAGCATTATTTTTGGTGACATGCCTGTTTCTTTAAACAGCTGACTTTGGTTTTGCTCGTTACCTGCATAGTAACATGATGGCTGCCACTCTGTGCGGATCCCCAATGTATATGGTGAGTGACGGCTTATGTTGTGCATCTCAAACGCTGCCTGCAAAGCAATAGGATTTGCCATCTGGAAAATGGCAAGTGCTTGGGATTGCCTGAGGATGTTTTGGGGAATGTCGTTCTGCAGTCTGCCCAGCCACTGTTGACTTGTGCTGTGAAGACCATAGTTGTTCATGTGGGAGGAGCTTAGAGAGCAAGCGAGTGTTTCTGTAGCGTGGCAAGCTAATAAAAACCCCGGCAAATTAAAACGGGCAGTAATATTTCAGTGTTGATATTATGGCTCGTGAGACATGTTGGTTCTTTTATACTCTGTGATTCAGTGGGGATGTTATTCCTGAAGTATGCAAACTGGTGGCATGTGCAGACTGCTGCTTCTGAATAAGAGGGCATTGTCTAATTCCCAGTTTCTGGGCACTAGGCAGGGACATAAACTGAGAAGTGGCAAATAGTTAGAATGCCATCAACAGAAAACTTGAGACTCTGGGTGGAATGAAAATGACACTTATGTGCTGTCCTTACACAGCAGTAGCTTCAAACAGTTCTACTCTGTCATTTATCTTTGTGATACTACCTGCTGTATAGGACACTGGCCTTGTTCTTGGGACTGCCACTAGCGTGCTGGGTGATGGTGGGCAAACTATTTTGCCTCGCCTTCCCCATCTGTAAAATGATATTACTTTGCAAAGTTTTGACGCTCACCGATGCATATACGATAGAAGAGCAAGATATTCATTGGCAAATTTCCGTGCATACCGATTGCTGCTATTCTAGGGTTGCCAACTGACTGAAGCTGTGCCGGGAGATTTTACTAGGATATTTCAAGGGAAAAAAAATCTCCTGGATTGCTGTTAGTTAGTCCATGGGAGATCAATGGTGATTCTGGTAGACTCCTGGCCAATCCGGAAAGGTTGGCAACCCTACCCTGTTCCCATGCTGTAGAACCCATATTGCCAACCAAACGCCTGCATTCTTGAAGGGAAAAGCAATCGCTTTTAAAAGCCACATAGTAGTACAGATTAATGGGCTAAAATTTATCGTTCCAAGATATTTACCTCGTTGCAGCATGCTGGACCGTTTTTTATTACTGCATTGCAGCTCACGTGCAGATTTGTTTTAATTTGTACCATGATTGCTGCCAGATCTGCTCCATTCCTTCCGTAACTTTCCTGTGCTTTCCAGGCTCCGGAGGTAATTATGTCACAACACTATGATGCAAAGGCAGATCTGTGGAGCATAGGAACTGTGATTTATCAATGTCTTGTTGGAAAACCACCTTTTCAGGTAACACTTATTTTTCAGCCTGACTCTCACAGTTGACTGCTTCCCCCCGCCCCCCTCCCCATAAAGGCTGTCAGGGCATTTTCCTTCCAGAAAGTGGGGATGCATATGCTGCAGACCCAGGGGGCTCTGGGGATGCCCAAAAGAGAAGTGTGGCGCGCTGTCTCTGTCCTACTGAAAACAGTGTTAAGTTTAGGGCATGCGTACTGAAGGGTGCTCAGTACTGAAATCACTTCTGAGCTTAGGTCTCGTCTCCCCTTGGCAATGTAAACCTCTTTCCACACACCCGCTTTAATTAGTTCGGCTTCCTTTTTAAGCATGTGCTGATATAAACAGGTGAGAGCTATTTTCTTTGGTCATCTGTGTTAGTTTTTTTTTTTTTAACAAATCTGTGTTTGCATTTGACAGGCCAATAGTCCTCAAGACTTGAGAATGTTCTATGAAAAGAACAGGAACTTGATTCCTAGGTATGTGTGTTTTGTGATGAGGTAGTAGTTTTTGTTTGTCTGGAAATTGAATGATTCAGTGAATGTTCCCATATCTTTTCAAACAGAAATGTGACTTCAAAAATGGACTATAAAATGATATTACCCTGGCTAACGCATCTTCTCTGTGCCTGCTCGTGTACTGACTTTGACGCACGGGTTTTAATATTTTAGTCCTGCAAGCCAATACAGCTGTTGAAGAATGAGTTAGATTCTTATGTCTAGTCTATCAGAAGAAATGTTAATTAAGTTCTATCTGCAGAATCATTTATGGGGTGCACGTGCTAGAATGAGCACACAGCTTGGCTTTCAGGTTGTGCCATCACATTGCAGGGCTGACAGGAAACAGTTTGGAAAGAAAAGTGTAAAATTGCTATCTAGACTGGGGAGACGGATGTGCTGATTTTAGGAATGGTATCAGTTTCAAAATGGCAAATTTTCTCATTTTGGCTTTTATTTTGTTTTTCATCGTTTTGTAGCCTCCATCGTAGCAACAAAATGGTACCTTAAAAGTTGTCCCTGCCCTTCTGCTAACTCGCAAGTGCTTATTATTTATTGGTATCCTTTCAAAACCCTTTTGCAGAGGAAAGCCAAGATTTAAAAAAAATAACTAATTAATTTGGGGCATCTCAGTTTTGGAAACACCAACATGTTCTGTGTTGAAAGGGCCTGGGTTTTAGGAAGTGTGCAACGCCTGCCCTGAAAAGTGGTTCAAATGAGACATTCTTAGTAGAGGCATTGAAACTTTTACTCATTTTTGAGAGAACCTGCCCCAAATGCTGAGTCTTCATCCAGAGTGGAGTACAGTGGGGAGCTTCTCCCAAAGCTTTACAAGTCTGCTCAGAGTTGAAAGCTACACTTGAAAAAGTAAATAACCAGGAAGATTTTGACTTGAGGGTTTTACCTTTGGAAAAATGGTGATTAAGATGTGTTTGATGTGTCCACTCCAGGTTTGCAAGAGTGGGTGCCGCTTTTATGCCTGGCCTTAACTGCCGGCTACTTGAATTTCCAGAGCCTTTGTCCTATGGACGTCATTTCCCTTGTCACATTTCGGGATTAGACTTCCCACTTCTGCTTGCTTTTGGGACACCAGGGCCCTGTAGGAATCAATGTTCAGTGCTACTAGATGGATTTGGGAATAACGTGGAGCCTTGTGTTTCACGTTGTAACCTCTCTTCCTTGTGGCCTAATCCAGTTGCGTGTCTTCTGTAAGACAACAGAGCATGCCTTCAGAAGATGCAAAGGCATTTCAGGAGGTCAGCTTTCTGGAAGGAACTGTAATTATTATTTGAAAATAATGCACATTTGTTTGCTTCTCTTTATACACAGCATTCCTAGGGAAACATCAGCTTATCTGGGTGACCTGCTGTTGAGTTTGCTTCAGAGAAACCAGAAAGATAGAATGGACTTTGGTACGTTACCTCTTCAGTAGCTCTCTTGATTTTATTTCTTTCCACTGTTAACTATTTGCTGACAATATCAGATTACTTTTTCTCAACTGTTTGATTTAATTTAGTCTGGTATTACAAGTCGTCAGAAAGTGTTTAAGTGTTTCAAGTTTGACAAATGTTTGGCTAGAATGGCTTAAGCAGGAATATCTTGCCTTGACCAAGAGGCTAGACTGCACGACTCAAAGTCTTCTCTTTTTCTATGAATCAAGTTATAGAAAGAAATGAAACCCCTTTTTCCACTCGTGTAGAGGATATGGCATAGTCATCCATGGTTCCATTAAATTATAAGCATCCCAGTTGCCTAACAGAAATAGTTTTTATATGCAATTTATGACATTGCGGTTACTTAATATAAATTGTCATCACTAATAACTTTTAAATGTGATCTTTCTTCACTGTTCATTTATAGCAGCCTAGGGAAAAATGGCTGTGGATGGAAGGCAAGGATCCAAGAGTTGGCAACTTTCTGTTTTTAAATTATTTGTTGTTGCTTCCTTCAGTCTTGGGTACAAGCCCAAGAGCAGTTGGTGTGGCGCTCCTAGTAATGTTTTATTAGCTGGTAAACAACAACTGATGTTCTACGTACGTAATCCTTCATAGCTTCTAAGAACTGTGATTTATAATTGTTCTAAACAAATGAACCAACCTTACACAACCTGTGGGTATTTAGCATGTTAATCATTACAAAAAACAAAACAAAAGCAGCATTGAAATAGCAAGCGGGTGTACTATTTATAGCTGTTCTTTTCTAATGTCTAGTTGGCGTCTATAATTGTTGGGGAATGTTTCCAACTAAACCCTTGTTCTGCCAGCTCAGGTTTTTCTCTCTCGCTGACCAGCTGACACATGGTAGCTGTTTGCACAAGACTGAAGAGAAAGATGTGCTTTCCTGTTTTGTTTGGTTGGCAGGCAGCTTTTCCAGTGGACACAGCTGCTTTCGTTATGCTAGTCCTTAAATTTCATATTGTAGTAACTTCTTGCGAATTTTTTTGTAAATGCTCTTTTTGCCTTTGAAAATATGCTCAGCAAATCTGGAGTTACATGGCATTTTTTTGCTATGGAAATACAGCTTCCAAAAACTGTAACTTCCTGTTGCTTTTTCTTGAAGAAACAAAGGGAGTGCTCTATGTGAGTGCCTCTCTGAGAGGGTGCATGGGCACAGACACGCACAGAAGGGGAGTGAAGGACTCGTGTAATGCTGGCGTTGTGTGTGTGACAGAGCGAGTTCCCAAGTGTCACTTTTTTTGGAATGGCTTGTTCACAGATTTCCAGAATTTTGTGAGATCAGAACGATCAGAGTTAATGAAATGATTAACACTGCCTTTTTAAAATGTAGACACACCAACAAATAGTATATCCCAGAAGTGTCATGGATGTGGATGTCCGATTTGTGTTTGGTCACTCATGAAATTTTACCAGCATCAAATGAAAAGCAAATAAATGCTCAGAGTCCTCTAACACATTCACTTGCACCCTATTTGTTGTTATCCAAATGTGTTGAGCATCTGTCGTGAAAGCCCCACCATTATGATCCAGGTTATTGCATACTCCCGGTGTTTCTGAAGCAAACTTGCATCTAGGCAAATTAATTAATCTTGGATAGTGTTTGGGATACAGTATTTGCTTGCCCTGCCCCAGTCAGCCTCTTTCACAGCAACAAACCTGAAGTGGATGCTGTCCAGCCCCCAGGTTTTCTAAACCCCCCAGAATGTAAATGGAACCATGGGGGATACTCTCACTTCCATCATCTAATTTTAATTCTGCTGTCAATTTGGGTTGTATCCTTATTGTGCATTGGCTAAAGGTCAGCGTAAAATTAGATGACTGCAGTGCGCTTTGCTCAGAGGACTGCCTTCTAAATCCACTTGGAAGCTGACCTGAGCAAAGAGGATAGCAGCTTAGTTGTTAAACAGTTTCACCACAAGCATATTGCACTAAATGCCTCTGGGTTTCCAGGAGAAATTGGATGTGTCGGTTTGACCTAGAAAGCCTGATGAGCCAGCAGCTACCGACTTGAGACCTGCTTCTTGATGTGTCAGATTGTCACAAGTGAGAACAGTGCGAAGAGGCTCGTGCTAGAGCACCGTTCGTATGAGATGGGGCTCTTCAGCTTTTTTGGTGCACTTCCCCCTCTGAGCATGAGTTGGTCCCCATCTCTTGTCCTGCAGGGCGTGCTAAAATGCACACCTTTTGGGAGTGGCCCATCAGTTGAGGGGGGAGATGTATTGAGGGTTGCTGATTTGTGCAGTGGAGGTAGCTGCCAGATTATGTTTTGCTTTCTGAATTTTTTTTTTATACTTATTAATTGCCCTAAGGGCCTAGAATGGTCACTTGTCTCTAGTCTTGCTTTATAAGTGTGTAAATAATGCTCTGAAAGGTGCTTTACAATAGAAGCCTTAGCAAAAGAATAAAAAAAGCGCTCTCGATTTCAGGAGCTTCATAGGATCTGTATTGCATATAACATACTGTGACATGAAAATAGACTTAGGAGCCAGGTCCATAGTTGCTTAACAATAGCAGTGCAGCTTGATGCCAGCTGAATGCTATGTTTGGCTTTTACTATTTAGCTGGGAGATTTCTGGCTGTAGAACAGGGTGTTCTAACTGTCTAAGGTTTCAACGCTGAAAAAATCACCATCCATTGAATTTCTCAAAGGTGCTAGGACTGTTCCTTGCTCCAAGAAAGAAGTTGATTTTTTTTGTGGGTGGCTTTGTTTTTTAAGATCTCCAAAGGGTTCATTTTGATCCTGTTTTGTTAGCCATTCCTGCTAATGGGGGAGCTTTTTTGTATGTACAGAGGAAATGTTTTGAAGTGGAGAGAACTTGAGAAATGAACTCCTTCATCGTGCGTTCCTGGATACATCTGTATGCTCTTATTCATTGTAGCTACTACTATTTATTTATTGTAGCTCCTGGCAGACATTAACCCTGAGACATCTTAAAAGTAGTTAAAATCAAAATGAACAGCATTGTAGTATAACTCTTTGTTCAGGCAGAGTTTTCCAACACGGGTGGTCTATCCTGCTGTCGGTTAAAAGGTGACTACTTTCAAAGGAGAGAGAGCTGATTTCCTAGTAAGCTGTTGTTTGGGGTTTTTTTGCATTGTTGGGCCCATAACAGATGCTTGGATTTGGGTAGAATGCCCCCATGCCGCATTGACTCTTTCAGGAGAAGCTGACCTGTAACATTACGAGTCCACTCGGAAAATCCATCACAAATGCTCACTCTGTTGGAAAATAAATAAGAAACGCTGCACAGCTAGCCTACAGCACAAAAACACAACTTTTTTTTTTTTGTCCAGTTAGGTACATGGATACGGATAAATCCCTCAATTACTATCAGGGTTTCGTAGAGCATTAGCCAAACTGAACATGTCTTTGCCTGTTGCCCAACTCCTCACTTTGACATAGAATTTTTGTGGAGGGTGGACTTGGGGCTACACAACTTTGGCAGGGGCATTATTTCTGAAAGTGGGTATGGGAATAGATTTCGAGGTCTGAAAGAGTGGGAAGGTATTTTTTCCACTGGTGCTTTTATCAGAGGACTGCTGAGAGTTTGGTGCAGCAGCGTTTCCATGTGCTGAAAGTGGATTCTTCCCCAGCTCACCAGCTACCCAGGAAGGACTTTAAGGGGAGGAGAGGGGTGGGAAGGGAAGGCTGCATGAAATCCAGCAAGAGCGATTAGCCATGTGAATGAAAAGGGGAGACAATTGGGAATGTTTGTGTTTTTGTTAAAGTATAAATGGCATTTAAAGGCCTTCTTATCTCCTGACTTGAGTGGAACAGCAGGTGTTGTACACCAGCTTGGGAACACCTGATCCTCATAAAAAGTTAATGGTTATAATACCAGTGTGTTACAGCTGAGCTCACAGCCTTCCATCAGATTGTTGAAGAAATTGCTGCTGCAAGAAGAAAGGCGGCCTCTGCAGCCCTGAGGATTCCTGTGGCGCTCCCATTTGCTTATCCTGCATGAATAGGGTCGTATTTTTCTGCCGCTGTTGGGCATCAAAAACGTACAAAGAACTGTGACTGTGTGCCATAGTCTTTTGGTTTCCCTGCCTGATTTGGCCGATGGTGTCTTCTCAAAGTGTGAAACGCTCTGTGCAGACTGTTGCCCAACTGGGTATGCCAACTCAGTTCTAAGCGCATCGTGGCATACTTGGGTGCTCTGAACAAATGCAAATGTTTCTGTTATTGAAGCAATAATCAGTGAATTGCTCCAATTAACTGAACAAATTGTTCATGAAACTTAATTCTGCTGTAAGCTGTGGAACCAGCTGCAAAGACGCGGCATCTTCTGCCCATTGGAAAGTACCTCATGCTGCTCTTCTGTAATCTGCTTTGGGCAGCAAAAGGCTGGTTGCTTGATTCAGTCCTTAGTCACAATACTAGGAATTGTAGGTGACGACTTGCATGGAAGTGCACAGGATGAAATACGCTTAAGATGCTGATGAGCAAGCTAGAGCTGAGGTACTTTAGGCGGTGGTGATTACAGAAACCCTTGTCTGGTAGTAAGGGGAAAACAGTGGCACTTCATTTTTCATAATCCTAAAATTGAGTTATAAAACATCCCTTAGACATCCAGTCGGACTCTTTGCTAACTGATGCTATACCACTCGCAACACAGAAGGCTTTAAACTTTCACAAGCTCTTCACTCTCTGGATATGAAGTATTGATTCAGTAGGAGACAACCGCTTATTGCATCGCATGCTACACTGCAGATTCTGACACAGTTTGCTGGTTAACCCATGTCTGTGATTGTTCTTGCTCTGCAGAAGCGTTCTTCACCCACCCTTTCCTGGATCAGGTTTCAACAGTCAAAAAGTGTAAGTAATAGCATTTTTCCGTGTATCTGAGTTAAACGATAGCATTTTAGAACAGATGAGATTAGCAGGTTTCATACCCTATTTTATGAAGCATTTTCCAAAGATCAGTAATTGTGATGCTTCACTGTTAGTCAGAGAAAGGTTAAATCCTTTGTGTGCTGCTCAGCTGAAGTGTAGCTACCATTTGCACAGCACTGAGGCATTTCTTCTGAGCATACATGGCTGTATAAGTGCATTTGCCAAGGGTATGCACTGTACTTGCAAGCTCTGCAGGGATTTATGAATAAAAAGGTGGCAAGGAAATCACTGCAGTGTCAGTTCATTTGTTTGAAACTTTTTCAGCTTTTCAAAAGGTCAGTTTCCCCCCTTTCCCTTTTTCTTTGCCTCCTCCAGCCTGTCCTGTGCCAGTACCCACGTATGCAGGCTCAGTCTCGGGGAGTTCCTGTGGTAGTTCTCCATCGTGCCGTTTTGCATCTCCTCCAGTAAGTTGTCTCCTTTTGCAAAATCACCTCAGTAGGAAATGTTTTTCCATTTGCTGCTGTTTGCATACAGAAAATGTTGAACTTCCTTGCATGCGTAATTTTAACTGTGACAGTCTAAGCGGTTACTTAAAGACAGCAGATTAAGCACTACTGGGGTCTTTGGATGCAGCAGTATATATAATCTGTACAAATTTTAAATTGTATAGATGCTTGGTGATACGCAGTCACTTTGCATCTAATATTAAAGTGGCTATTCAGGTGAAACTATTTTTAGGATTTTAGAGAGAGTTTAAAACCTGAAATGCCTATGTTTTACAAGTTACGCATGGGATGGTCCTGACCTCTTATTTGCACAGATTGCCTACATCCTGGACCTGTTACGTTTATGGCTTTTTCTTTTTTTTTTTCTTCAGTCCCTGCCAGACATGCAGCATATTCAGGAAGACAACTTATCTTCCCCACCACTGGGTCCTCCTAACTATCTTCAGGTGTCCAAGGATTCTGCCAGCACCAGTAGCAAGAACTCATCTTGCGACACGGATGATTTTGTCCTGGTCCCACATAACATCTCTTCCGACCACTCCTGTAAGAATCTTTCATGCGCTTCAGGGCACTTCCCACTTCCTCTGAAATATCTTTAGCCTTTTGTTGGTTGGTCTCATTTCCTCCAATTTCTGTTTATTTACACTGAACCTCTGCTCTTGAATGTTCCTTGCAAAATGTGCTTACTTGACACAGTGAAGGCTCTTGGTTTAAAAGAAGTCAGTTTTCGGTAGCTTCAGAAGCACTAAGATTTAGTACACAAATATTCTAGCACCCTTCTAGCTTTTCTTCAGTAGAACATATAAAAATGGTAAAAGTTCTGATGGGGCTATTAAATCATGTGACAGTGTAGTCATTTGATTCATGGGAAAAACTGATGTATTATCCAATTGAAAGATAAGTCTGTCAGCTAAACAAAGCAGTTGCTTGTAGGCCAACTAAACAGTTCTTGTTAAATTTGAAGATACCAGTTTCTTGCCTTTTTTCTCCCTGCCTGTGCCTCTGTGCTATGTAATGTTAGGGAAAAGCTGGGCTTCATAACCGTACAGTTTCATGCAACACTTCTTGTTTACAGTGCCATTCAGAAAAGCTGAATAAAATGTAAATTTTAGTGAATGTATTTTATTTTTTTTTATCAGTTGCTTTCTCCATGCCACTAAAAACTTGTGTGCTACATGTTTGGCTATATTAAGTCATCTTATACTCTGAGGAATTTTTGCAGACCAGTGTTGTAGCTGTCATAGTGCTGGTGTAACGTAACGCGCGCGCGCGCACACACGTGAAGCATAATGTTAAAGGGATTTTATAACATTATTGCTGATGGTTTTTCTGGGCTTGATTTGAATTACTATGCAAATTTTGATTTGTTCACTTTGCCTCGTCCTGTAGATGATATGCCGTTGGGAGCAACTGGCAGACGGGCTTCAAGCGAGTTCTTGATGTGTGGAGGGTATGTGTTTGGGTTTTATCCAAAAAAGTTTTCTGTTTATACATTGATACTTTTGTGCGGCTGTAGAGGTAGCTGTTGAGTCTTGGTGGTGCCTGGTTTAATTTTACATTGCTAAGTCGGGGCTCTTCACTGTGAGGTCCACGTGCCAGGCTGAACTCATTTGGAATATGTAAACAGCTTGTGATCAGCAAGTTTCAGAACTAAACAGATGTCTCTGTGGAGCGTTCTTTATATTTTGTGACTGTCTATACCTTCTTGTTTTAACAGTCAGTCACCGTTAACCATTTCTGGAAGCTCAGGAACTTTACAGAAACCATCCTCAAACTCCTCTCGAAGTAGTTCTTCTGGTTCAGCTAACAGGTATGGTCTGTACTTTTATTTTCCCTTTTTTTCCATAAATTCGCTACTGCCCAAGGTGTTGTTTCATAGGAAACGCTTATGGTACTAGATAGTATTGCTCTCCCAGACTTACTGGCCTGATCTTCAGCTGTGGTTTTTGTGGGTAAAGGTGATTCAGCTAAATTTTGGCTCAGAGGTACCAAATTAGCTTTCCTGGAGGAAAGGAAATGTTTGGCTTTTGGTTGGCTTTGAAGTTTACTGGCAGCGTTAAATGTATAGGTGTGGGCCTCCAGAAAAGGGTTCATGTCTATTTTAGTACTCTGAACTATGTCCTTCTGTCCTCCAGTGAAAGAGTTGGGGTATTAAATAGGGGTGTACTGATACAGATTTTTTTGGGCTGATTTACCGCTGGCCGTCTTTTAACAAGCCATATTGGCTGATACCAGTGCAATTCTGGTATGCAGCATGGAGAGTGGCGTCCAGCTGGTAAGCCTGTTGTGGGGGAAGGCAGATTGAGGCCCCCATGATGAGGGAGGGAGTGGGGCTGGGGCAGGGGCAGGTGCCGGCCAGCTGGGGTAAAGTGCAGAACAGAGCCACGAGTGGCTCGTCCAAGGAGCAAGCGGGGGGGAGGGCTCCCACTGCTATGTGCACTGTGTGCCCCTGGATCTGCGTGCAGGGCAGGGGCTGGCTGCCACTATGGTTTGGGGCCAGGGCGGCACGGGGCTGCGCTC
The DNA here is from genome assembly GCF_001723915.1 of Gavialis gangeticus. Taxonomy (NCBI): domain Eukaryota; kingdom Metazoa; phylum Chordata; order Crocodylia; family Gavialidae; genus Gavialis; species Gavialis gangeticus. The sequence continues at coordinate 9,062,091 of NW_017729012.1, read as the reverse complement.
GGGCCAGGTGGCGGTGGGGCCGCGGGCGGGGCTGCAGCCTCCCAAAATTTGCCATAGTCCCTCCCATTAGCTTCTTTTCCAGCACTACCACCGCCCGCCCTGAGCAGCAGCCTGCCCTCGCCCCATGCACAGATACCACGCAGGGGCCTCGATCTGCCTGCCCCCCACGCCTGTTCCCTCACAACAGACTTACCAGCTGGACCCGGCTGCTCTCTACATTGCCGGGCTGTGCTACCCACCGCCTGCGTGCTGCGCTGCCACTGCGCGAATGCATGGGGTGTTTATCGGCCACATCAGCCAAAAAAAACCCCAGTTAGTGATGCTATCGCTTTTCCTTGCATCGGTGCTGATCCAATATGGGACTGATGTCTCGCTGCACCTGTAGTATTAAATACCCTCTTCATAACTGAATTACTGCATCGGTAGCAGTTAAACATTTAAACCAGCATGATAGCTGAGTGATTTTTCAGACATACTGGAGTAGCAGAGCCTCTAATGGTCATTGATCCAGAATTAAGTTTCTTCTTATGTCTAGGAAATCCGGTATGTTAAGTAGCCATCTGCAAGGCGATGGTGGTGCAGTGCCTCATTCTGCATGCGGAGTGCCACATTGCAGCACACCTGACTTGAAATGTTCAAAGCGTTGTTTTCTGAACAGAGCTGAACACAAAGCTCCTAATAGAGCTTGTGATGTGACATTGATAAATGGTGATTGATTTGTTTATTTGATGACACTGAGAAAATACTGGGTGTTGCCCTTCTGTTTTAAATTGTTCATTCAACGTGGAAAGAGAAGGATTTAAGTTGTTTGAAAGGATGCATTTTTCAAACCTTTCCTGCTACAGGAGAAGGTTGGATGACTGGCCAAAAAGGGACTGCAGAGATTTTGTTGGCATTTTTCTTGGTTTATGCGAATATTACAGAAAGATGTGTCAGCACTTTTGTTTAGCAGTGTGTGCCGTAAGATGAAAAGTTTTGTCATATTTTCTGCTGATCAAAAAAAAGCAGTTTGCAAAATCTGCTTAATAGGGCTTATTAATAAGGTTTATGCCTCACCCTGTGTATTTTATGGGCAGATAACCAAAACAACTGATCCCTTTTAGAAATCTCCTTTGGTTCTCAGTTGCCTTTTATGCAGCATGTGGTTAAATAGATTATAGTTTTTGGCGTGTAAAAGTTTATTATTTGTAGATCTTATGAAAAGCACAATTCCAGTGTGTGCATTTCTATATGGGTAATATCACAGAGCCAAGTAGTTGGTTAGGGACTGGTGTATGTTGTTCTAGCTGCAGACTCTTTATTATAATTATTTAATTTTACCTATTGCTTGAACAAATTTTGAATTACCTACATCTTGTTACTCTGGATGTGATTTTTAGAGGGGGCAAAAAAAGGAGGGTGAAGATATTTTGGTTCTCTGTAACTCCAGGCTGTAAGGTGATTGCTTTGTTTTTTCCAGCTGGCCACATGGAAAAATGAACCTTTTTCTGTTGAGCTAGTTGAATTCCATTGTACTACACCATTTGAAGCATGACCAGGGTTGGGCTTTGCAGAGGGAGGTGAAGAGGTCACTATTCAGACTCCACCTGGAATAGCTGTATGTTTCTGCTGTGAAATTATCTGCAAGGAGGTAATCATAGTGCTGGCCTTATTAAGCTTCATAGTTAACATTTCATGAGATCTGGGAGAGGCAGCTGACTCTTGGGGCCAATGCAGAACTTGCACTGTACTGCCCATGGTAAGCATGGGCAGAGTTCATTTTGCATGGTTTGGAGGAAGAACTCTCCTGGTCCAAAAGTATGACCTGAGGTACCTAGAGAGCCATTATACTGCCTTATTACAGCTTTAATACCAACTTCTCCCTTGCGCAGGGAGTTTTAGACCTGAGCAGCCGTATTTGTGGGGCATCCACTTCTGGCTTTGCCCCCAGCCGGCTATCGGATGTGTTTGTATTGGGTCTGCCTGCACGGCCACGTCACTTTGTGGAAGGTTTAGGGTTTTCCAGTGCAGTATGGGGGCCTTAGAGCTGCAGTTTCATCCTGTCTTTGGGCAGACTCGCCACTGCATCCAGTGAGGTTCAGAACCCTTTTTCTTCCAAGCTGAGAAACTTTTTAAGTGTGGGTTTAAATTTGCCCAAAGCGATGAGACTGCTGGAAAAGTGCTGATGGGGTTTTGCCCAAAGCTGCTTTTCCAACTCCTGAATTACCCAGGCATATCTAGTCACTGGATAGCAGCCAGAGCGTGCGCTGTTTCCTTTTGCAAAGGAGGCACTGTTCCTTGGGGGGTTACAGACCATCTTATATAGGAGAAACTTATTTTTCACAACACCCTTGCCTTTTTCTTTCTTTCTTTCTTTTTTTTTTTTTTTTTTTTGTCTTGCTGCATTAGAGTTAAGCAGATTGTGAGATCCTTAAATCATGACTGACTGGGAAAACAGAACTGTCCAAGGAAATAGGGTTTTTACATAATGGAATGGCAGAGTAATGAAAAATGCTGATAAAAACAAAATTGGGAATCAATAGGATTGTAGCTTTGCAGGGGGTGCTGCGACTGTCCATTTCTTTGGGTTTTAGCAGGGTGGGAAGAAAAATCTGCTGTTTGTTGCCCCCAGTAATTTTTGTCCACTTCACTTTATCGTCTTCCCAAGAGAGGGTGAAGTTCTTCTTGAATAATTGATGACTTGGCAACTCTCCTTCTTGCTGCTCTCTGCTTTCTCTAGTATCCCTGGGCCGTTGTTCAGTTTTGTCGGTGAACCTGTCTTTCAGATAAGTTTTCTGCAGGTCCTGGAGGAGAGTATCACAGGCTTGGAAGGTGGATGGGGGAATACTCCAAACTGAGCTATGGAGAGGGCTAGCCGGGAAACAGAAATAGCTCTGCCTCCCTTGAAACTGGCAATTTTCGGGAGACGGCTTTCCCTCCTTGTGCCCCCTATTGCTACTCTCCTCGTTCCTTGACCTATATTGTGGCCTGTTCCTTTCTCATTCCTCCCTCTTGATTAACCCCACCCCGTCATTCCTGGTCTGCCCCAGAGTACTCCCCTAGTGCTCCCCGTGGCTTTGCTGACACTGTCCAGAACAGGGCTTTACTTCTGCATGACTGAGGCGAGGCAGGCTTGAGCTGACCTGGGCTAGTCAGGTGGAGCCCAGCATGTTGTGCTTCTTTGGAGGTGCACAGGAGAGTCCTAGGCAGCTCAGTGGGGAGTGCTCAAAGGACCTGGGTTCCAGTCCCACCTCGGTCTGTCTGCTTAGGTAACCATTGGCTTTAACACCCCGTGCCTCAATTTCCCCATCCATAAAATGGGGGTGTTATGTTGGTTCTGAACTCCTTTGTAAAACACTCTGGGGGCTGCTGCTGAAATTTAGCTCTGCATCTGAGTCAGGCATTCTTCTTACAGTCCCTACTTGCCATATCCACAGGGAATCTCTCCTCCAGGTTTCTCTAGCTGGCTTCTGAAATTTAAATGTTGTAACAGCAACCAAAAGGAGGCAGAATTAGTATTGGTATTAGTAGAAATTGCTAGTTACTCACTCAGTTTTGTGGCATATAATACTCCCAGAAGATTTTTTGTATTTGGAGAAAAAGATGGGAAAAGCCTAGATCCATAAAGAGCAGGAGTGTTGCTGTGGTAAGAGAGTTAGCCCAAGTGGTTCAACCTGCAAATTATGGCTGCCTGCTGGGGCATACATCTCAGTTGCTCCAGCAACAATATTTTGCTTTTTTCTTTTTCTTTTCTCCTCCTTTGTGCTCGGTTTGGTTTGATTTAGAAGAGTTCAGTGCAGCATGAGATCCATTAGTACTTCATCGGTACTTCTTTTGGGCAGAGAGGTCGGAAGGGGAAGGGTGCGAGGTAACCCTCAAGATGCCATGTTGAATTTGGTGCATACGAGCAGTTTAAACAGCCAGGCACATCTTATACAGTAGCCAGAAGTAGAAGGGGGGTAGATTCCTTGGAAAGCCATGGGGGTCAGGGACCAGACAGCAGCAGAGACGGAAAAGATGTTATCAGAGAGGACCAACGACTCTGACTGGTTTTATTTTTACAAAGAGAAGATAATTGCAAAAGGGTGTGTGTATGTGTTCAAAATGTGCCCTTGTACTGAACAGTAGATAAACTATTGATCAGTTTGTAATAAACAGATTTGACCATGTTATAATTCCGGTCACGTTGCCCTTTCTGTATTGGGCACAGAGGTTTTTAAGAATGTGTCGAATAGTTTTTATTGCACTCCTTCAAATCCTTCGACCATTTTTCTGGGCTTGCACCTCTGAGAAGCCAGGTAGGAAAACTTGGACTTCCTCAAAGGGATCCTTCCCTTTCAAATTCTGCACACAGGTGGCAGTCGTATTTATTTGCAAGTGGACGGCTGGTTACATGCTAATTGCTCTGGAGAAAGGTGCTCCGTTTTCCAAACGGGCATTGAGAAATCCCTCGAGTCACTGACCCTGGCTAGGTGAAGTAATCTGCAGGTTGCTGATCTGGCTCTGTGTTCAGGTGTGTTGTAGCCACAGATTATGTAATGTTTTTTTTGTTCCAAATTCACCAGGTCTCCCGGGAGATCTGCCTGTGCCTTAGTGGCTCTTGTAAACATTCCTGTCCACCCTGCGCTTGAACTTCCTGTTTTTTAAGCAGTGAGTTTTCCTAGAACTGCCTTGTTTTGAAATGTCATGAACAGAGCAGTGTGACCGGGAGGACCGGAGTCCTGCTTCTCTCTAGGCTTTGTGTCCCGCGATGGATCCTTTTTAGTTTGCCTCATCATTCTCTGCTCTCCCTCTGAATGCCAGTGTTGGAGCAGGGCATCGGTGGCAACAGCTCTCGGTCTGGCTGCGTGTGCGTGTAGGAGAGAGCCAGGTTTGGAGGAGCCGCAGCTCGTATTTCATGCAGACTCGGCAAAACTGCACCTTGTTTCTGGGACTTCTCTTTAACTGTCAGTGATGGCAATTTAGCAAGAGAGTTGCTTACTGGCACTTGTTTCCTAACGTGGTACCTTCCTGCTCCAGGCAGTGTCAGCCGTCGGTGTCCCCCCGCAGCGAAACGGCACCGATTCCCGTTCCCACGCAGTTACGGAATTACCAGCGCATAGAACAGAACCTCACGTCGACCGCCAGCCCCGTTTCAAATCCCCATGGATCCCCAAGGTGAGTCCTACTTCTTTTTTTTCTTCCCCTCTCAGCATTCATTTCTGCTTGTGCACTGGAAGATGACCACGCTTGTCTGCAAGCCTGTTACTTCTCCTCTAAGCTGAATTGTACGTATAGTTATTTATGCATCAAGGCAATTGAAAACAAATATTGGAATAATCCAGCGGGAATGGCTGTGCAGTACAGCGGGAGTTTCTCTGCTCTCTTTCTGAGAAGCTTAAATTGCATGGTTTTCAACTCTGAAATGTTGCCAGAGGAAATAAAAGGATGAATTCTTGCTCTTTTTGTTCCTCCTCCTTTCCTGTGTTTTTTCTGTATGTCGTGAAATGGAGATGTCCGTAATAAATTCTGTTCCAGCTTCATCATAATAGTAGGATGGATGCATTGTTTTGTATAACATAAAGGGACAAATTGTGAATTGCTGGGGGGCACTTGGTAACAAAAAGTTTTGCTGCTTCCTGTCACACTTCCAGACTTGGTGTTTCACAGAGGGTCGGGGGTGTGGGCGGCTGTGGTTCAAGAGGCAGGTTATTTGAAATGTGGTTCCTTTTTTTTTTAAGAACAAAGTCAGTTGCTTGGACTTCTCAGGATTTTTAATTTTGAGGTTCTGCTTGTACATTTCTTGGGTTTGCCTTGACTTGGGTTTGAATAACTTGTTCCCAGCACCTGATCCACACGCAGGCCCAATACTGCACACTCTCAGTATTGTTCTAGGCTCCCTTTTTCTACCCTAGTGATGCGTGTTCATGGTGGAGTCTGCTGTTGCCACCTGCCTTCCACTCCACTGCGTGTATGGTGATGAGAAATCAACAGGCTTAATTACCTAGGTTGTTACACCCAGTGACTGAATTTGGTAAAATGATTAGTCTAAAGGTTATAAACCTTCGTGCTAAATGATACCTCAGTTACATTTCTCCTATTTAATATTATATTACAGCATTACAAGTCAGGATCCAACTGTGTGATCAAAAGTGTCAAATGCTACTAGCTTTTGGTGCAAGGGGCTCAGCTTAAACCTCATTAAAATCAGGTTATGCTCTGCTTTAAGAGCTTTTCTAACGCACTGAGAACTCCTCGTTCCATTATACCCACCCCTTCCGCATATATGTGCTCAAGATGATATTCTTTTGAATATCAGTATTCGGTGCTTGCCTGTGGGCCCCCCTGCCCTTTCCTATAGCAGAGGGCATAAAGATCAGGACAGTCGCAGCCTGTGTTTGGTGCTTATTGTCCATCACTGCAAAGTTAGAAGTAGTAGTCTCCATGTTCCTTGCTTTAGCAAGAAACTAGCTTTCCTTCAAGTGTTATAGTTGGGGGGTTTTCTTTGCCTCTTGGGTAAGAGTAGTAACAGATTTTTCAACTTTATTCGAGGTACTTTTGCATAGCTCAGGGTGATGGAGCTTAATTCACTGGACTTCTAGGTCTACCCATTCTGTGATGTTGCTGTCAAGCTCAGCAAAGGATCCTTTTATAAGTGTTAGCTCTTCAAGAGGCCTCCAGAGACCAGAAAGGCAAAATCAAAACTCTTCCTCAAACAAGTTATCCTAGGGCCTTACTCAAAGACTGTACCTAACTTGGAATCTATTTACCTCTGTTTTCTTCCCAACGCAACATGTCCCTGGATGAGAAGAGACCCCATACTTTGCAGGAACGTTGCATGTTTTCTCTGACTTTTTGTAATATTTCCTTGAAACAGGCTAGAGACAGGCTGGAACGATCACAAGTATACTGAGCGGATCTTGGACTGTGTGTAAAACATGTTACGTTAACAGAAAGTTTCACCCGCTCACCAGGCAGCTTCTGGCCAGCAAACAGTTAGATATCTGCAGGCCGACGCCATGGAGTTATGTGCACACCTTCAGCTCTCATTGTGGCCTGGTGCAGGCTTCCAGGTGGGTGGGCACTTTGGCAGGGCAGTCTTCGCTTACGCACCTCGGACATTCGCCGGTCACCCAGACTGAAATTCACTCTGTCCCTTGAAGAAGGAACAGTTGCCTAGTCTCATGGAAGCGTAGTTCACTGAGAGATGCTGTCAACACAGGCTCTTCCCCACCACCTCTGTCCCCACTGACGAGTCCTATTTTTGGAATTTTTATTGGGGAAGAAACTTGAGCAAGAGTTGCAGCTGCCCTGACTTCCATCCTCTGCTACAGGAAACAAGGGGTCACATGGCTCACAGGCACAACCCTGATGAACTGAATTCTTTTGAACGGAGTCTCATGCATGTGTGCATACGGCAGTGAAATCTGTGTTACGCTACACCGTAGTTAGTGGAAGGTAAGTAACCATCCTTTCTGATTTCAATCCCTCCAGATCTGCAGTGGTGAGACGATCCAATACCAGCCCTGTGGGCTTTATGAAGATGGGCTCTTGCTCTCCAGTACCAGCAGATGCTGTGCAGGGGGTTGGGCGCAGGCTGTCGACAGGGTCTTCAAGACCATATTCTCCTTCACCGTTGGGTAAGTTAATAAATTGGTAGGTAATGAGTGAAAGCGTACCTCGAGTGGTCCATTTTTTGTTGTGAGATTGATAAAGTATGTGTCCACGCTGTTCTTGCTTGCAAAAGTAGTTCACGTTAAGCAGTTAACAGGAGCATGTTTAAAGAAAGCTAGCTGTCTGATTTGTTTCTTTTCAATCGTAAAGTATAAAGCATACACCCTCACACTTCTGCTTTTAATTTGAACAGTTGGAACTATACCCGAGCAGCTCGGACACTGTTGCTGTGGGCAACCTCAAGGGCATGAATCGAGGAGTAGAAACTCTTCAGGTGAGTGCTGTTGTCCAGTGCAGACAACCAAGTTCAGTTTGGCCACATGTCTAAAAGCACTTCCCAGAGAGTGGTAATTGTCATGCCCCCACTTTTGTAGATTGGGCGTCAGGGGCATAGACAAGCAGAGTGGCTTTAGAGGGAAGTGGAGCAAAGTAGCTCGGTCCACAACGCCTTCCTCCCCAGCCCTGTGGTCAGATCTCTAGACAAGTTTTACAATTCTGTTTTGCACAACACCAAAGAGCAGCTGCTAATTGTGGTTATTGAGCAAGAACAGAGAAGGACTAGACTAATAAATGGTAGCCGCTTGTTTCTCAGCATCTGGTTGTGAGAGGCTAATGCTGTCGTGCTGATATTCAGAAATGGCAGCAAGAAATGCCAGTGTTCAGCGCTCCCATCCTCGTTCCCTTGCGGCATTGACCAGTGTCTGACGCTAGTTGCCAGGCATTCGGTAAGCTTGGTCAGTCGTAAATTATTAGGACATGCAAACAGTAGACTCTGGGGAGGGATTGAATTGAACCTTATGATGGTTTGACATTAAGATGGACCCTCTGCATAGCATAAGAAGGGGTACTGAGGATAGCCCAGAAAAGTGCAGCACGCCCCTTCAGCAGAGGGTTAAATAATGACTTTGCAGATTTCATTGTTCCTCTTCTCTGTTGTAAATGTTAAGCCCGTGCCATTTGAAATTAGTTGTTTTGCATAAATTGAAATGTGTCCCACAGGCATCCTGTGGTGAATGAGCCTTTGCTTCTGGGGCAAATGTAGGTAGCCTCCAAGCGTCATAAATACCCGACAACTCTTTTGGCTGTGCAGTCCGTGTTCTCTGTCATAAAGATAACCATTGCAGTTATCGCTCTTGCTGCACATCTGAATTACCTTTTGCCTCAGATAAGCCCTACAGGACAGGCTTGAAGCACAATATAAGGAAGCTTGAGCTCTCACTGTATTGGTGACACATTTTATGGGCATGATTAGAGATTTGCAGGGCTGAGTCAGGTACCTTCGACCAACAATGCATTTGCTTATGTAACATACCCCAACTTCTTTTTTTTTTTTTTTT
>NW_017729012.1:9033045-9052845 GCF_001723915.1 Gavialis gangeticus | reverse complement strand
TTTTTTTTTTTTTTTCAGCAACATGGTTGCTTAATTCTCACTTGTAAGCCTTTCTTGAGTGCTCTTATTTGACTTTAATACCATTCCTTAGTATTAAAATGTTGCTGTGGTGGTTTTATTGTGGAAGATATCACAAACTATATTATAAACAGATCTTAAAATTCTTAAAGCCTTGGAAATTATGGCTGCCTAGAATTGAAAGGAGACCATAGCTCCTTCACTCAGATTTTTCCTAAGCATTGAAACTATCCACCTGAGTGGTGCACCTCTGCCCAATAAGTGTTCTGTCAGCATAGACAAGTGAGCTATTTGTGAATGAATCCTAAACACGGGGAATTCAAAAGCCCCTCCTGATGACAGTGAGGCGAGAACAGCAGCCAGTGATAAGATGAGACTCGCTTCCAAAGCGCGAGCTGATGTGTTTCAAAGTGGACCGGCCAAAAAGGCAGAGGGATTTTAGTCAAAACTCCTGGTTGAGAATTCAGTGAGGAATGAACACAAGCGCTCTGGAAATAACCTTCCTGCTTACAGCTTCAAACCAAACACTGCTGAGCAGAAAGGGTGAGGTAGCTCAAGCTTACTCTAACTCATTAATGTAGGCCAGAGGAGGTTAATGAAATCTTGGGTAAATCAGTAGGCGCTTTATTGAGCAAACTGCAAGAATGGTTTTATGATGAGCAGTTCTTGAAACACCGATTTTTGTGAAACTGAAGCATATTTCAGAAGGCTGCTTTGTGTAGCCCTTAAACTGATATATTGCTGTGATAACTTAACGGGACAGTGTGAAAAAATAACAAAGACATTAACAGTTTGGTTTATGTGGAAAGTTCTGAGCGAGATTATCAGCACTTTGTTCCCCAAATTCTCTGAGATTATGAAGTGGTGCTTCTTACGTGCAAGGCTGTGACCATGAGGCTTCAGCTTTACGAGCAGCCCTCACTTGACGTGATGCATCATCTGAATGACTGTGGGCACGTAAAGGAGGAGAAGGTGCCATCAAACTTCAGACTGCATAAACAACGCAGAAGACTCTCTGGCCATTCTCAGTTTTAACCTTGATGATTGACTGACGGAGTTACGTTCCCATTAGGCATGCTTAGAATGTATAACCTTGCGTTTCATAGCTGCACAATTGCGCGCATAGAAAGTAGCTCATCCTTGAAGGCAAAAGGCCTCTGTGGGTGAGACTTTTATAGGAAATTTCTCCCCAAAGCTCACTGTTGAGCAAAGTGGGTCCTGTGGATCCTTGTATTTGCACCAGGACAATCTGACATTCCTGATCAGGAACAGACTTGTTCCATGCATGGAGCTCTGTAAGAAAGAGGTAAAGACAAACGGCCAGAGTAGTGGTCTTCCCTTCGTATTTCACTGCTCTTGTGGTCCCTGCTGTCTCAGCAGGAGACACGGAGGTGAGTAGCCCCTTGTGCCTGTGGACAGATTAATTACACTTTTTTTTTTTTTTTTTTTCAATAATTCATTTTCGTCGGTCACATTCTGTGACTTGTGATCAAAAGATGAGCACAATTAGGAAAACGTCTTTGCTTTTTCTTCTTTCCCATCTACTCTATTTCCACCCTTTAGCAACGATTTTGTGTGGAAGATTTTCCTTTGGTAAATACTGTTGTTTTTAAGTAGCTTTTCAGTGCTGGGATTCTAAAAATACTCCCTTTAGAAGTTTTTTGACAGTGCAGTTCTGTTACTGCAGCAATTCTTCGAGCCAGGCTGTTGCAACTGAGATGTTCCTGTTGGAGCCGGCTGCTTCATTTATCGTGGCTCGGCTTGTCGCGGGTAGTCGGCAGCCAGTACAGCTTTCCCCTTTTGAACTCCTCGTGTTCATCATCGTCCTGGTGTACATCTAGCCTTTAGTGTGAATAGCTGGTGCTCTGAATCCACTGCTCTTAACATCTGGCAAGCTGATAAAGAGTCATATTTCACAAGATTAGAAGAGCTCTGTCCTCTTGGATTAACTTCAAAGTCTTTTTAAACGTGGCTTTCTCTCTTGCTGAGATGATCTGAAGCAGGGCTAGCAGAATCTCACTTTTCTACTCGGTGGTTCTCCCCAGGTTCTCCAGTACCACAGTCTCAGTCACCTCAGTCCTTCATGATGGGAGCCAGGCTGCAGAGTGCTCCAACTCTTACTGATATCTACCAGAACAAACAGAAGCTCCGAAAGCAGCATTCGGACCCCGTGTGCCCGTCATATGCAGGGTATGGGTACAGCCATTCTCCACAGCCAAGCAGGCCTGTTAGCCTGGGAACGTCACCTACAAAACATATGGGATCATCGCCTAGGAGCTCAGACTGGCTGTTTAAAACTCCGTTACCAACAATTATTGGCTCTCCCACTAAGGTTTGTTAAACGTTATTCTGTCTGAAGATAGGAAGTGACACCATAGTGCTTACAACTGTTCCCCTTAGCAATGTGGCCTTTTGTGCTAACCAGATTCCATGCGTCTTCCAGGCAACTGCTCCTTTCAAGATACCCAAAACTCAAGCATCCTCGAACTTGCTGGCTCTGGCTACTCGTCAGGGGTCAGCAGATGCTCCATTGCAGCCTAAAGACATAACAGACCCAAGGGGCTTCACGCACTTCCACTTCACGCAAGGCGGTGAAAAACAGGTTGCAGAGCATCACAGCAAAGCAGCATTTGGCAGGTAGAACACACCGTGGTTTATAAACGGCAGGAGATGCACAGGTGTATTTGACTGGTGACCTGTAGCATATTTGTAATGTCTTTTGCTAAGGAGACATTGGGGTACATGCTAGAGAAACATTCTCTGCAGCATGTTAAACATAATGCTAACTTCCTGGAGTCCCTCATACAGCTAACAAAGTTCCCTTTGGTTTATTTTGATCATCTGAACTTGGAGTGCTCTTTTCTAGCATGAGGCTCCTAGTTTTTAATTCAAAAGCATGGTAAACTTTTATACAGATAAATTTGACATGAATAACTTTTGTAGAAACCTCTTTTTGAGTCCTTGCATTATAATAGAGAGGGGGTTCTGTGTAGATTTGCTGTACCCCTGTTGGGGTATTTTTATCTCTTTAAGAATTCTATATAGTAGCACCTACTTGTCAGCCATCCTCAGGAGCAAGGTGTGCATCGAGACTGTCTTGTTCTGAAGCCATTTGCTCTTCTGTCTAGATCTGTCAGTACTGGGAAGCTGTCGGATCAGCAAGTGAAGGCTACCCTTGGGGGCCAGTTATATCAGGGCAGCACAGACAGCCTCAATACTGAGCGACCAATGGACACAGGTAAAGAACAAGAGTAACGCAGCCAAGTTGTCACACTGGGAAGAGTTGTTATGGGTATGATTGTTGTGTCAACCTATCTAGTGTCAGCCCACATGTCTGGAAGATGACTTCATCTGCATGTTCAGCAGCTCTGTAAAGCATCACGGTGTTGCCAGCATGTGTAAATATCTGTCACACGGCTGCGCTTAATGACAAAAATATCAGAACTGCATGTGCTGGCTTGGGATTTTGCACTTCCCTTATTGCAGCTCCATTTCCTAATTCCAGCTTATTTTCACACAGAGGCAGTCCCCATCGTTCTGCTTCGTATTATCTTTTAAAGCTAGCAATTTATGCCTTTCCAGAAAGTAGTCTACAGGGGATTGTGGCTAGAGTTCCCACGTTTTTGTTTTTTTTCGTTTTAAACAGTGGATATATGCAGGCAGGTCTAACTTTTTTGGCCTCCAGGTTTCTGCTTACATCAGGGTTTTTAATAGTATCTCTTTCCGTATGTTTAAGCACAGTTTCCAGAGCTTTCAAAAATAGTCTCCAATCTTCTTTGCCTTAAAGAATTTAGAGCTAAGAGCAGTTCATGGTATGTGGAAAGGGACAGGAAAAGCCAGAGGTGCATCACAGTCCTGCCAGCTCTGCTTTCAGTCTGTTTGCATCATTTGTTCTCAGACTTGCCTTGTTCTCCTCCCCATTCTAATCCACAGTGTGCATGTGTCTGTTTTCCAGGTGTGGTGTGCAGCTGCATTAGCAATGAGGGTATGATTTTTTTTTAAAGACTAACATAGTGTGTAATCTTGTTTTCCAGCTCCGGCAGGAGCCTGTGGAATTGCGATGGCACCTCCTTGCATAGGAACTGGAGCAAGTTCCAGGGCTGTAATGTTTACTGTAGGGTCACCTCCAAATAGCGCTACCCCTCCTACCTGCACCCACATGGTCCTCAGAACTCGAACGACTTCAGGTAAGACACCTCTTTAAAAACAGTTTATTTCTGGAAATCTGAATTCTCTCGTTTCTCTGCCCTTTGGGACTATTTGAATGTGTTTGTGCAAAGCTTAACAGTAGGGCCTTGGGGCTATTTTAAGAGCAGCTATTTAGGCAATAAGTATGATGGGAGGAGAGTTTGGATACTTTTCTGCCTTTTTTTTAGAGAGAGGGATGGGATTGTTAGTTCAGTGCTTTGCAGTGCACTCCCTGGTGCTTGTGACAGTCTGCACTGTGTCGTCGTACTGTGAGGGGTTCAACACCATCCGTGACACCAGCAAAGAAAACTTAAATTCCCCAGCCTGTTTGTAACTTGCTGTGCAGCATGCAGGACATGAAGCACCCAGTGTACCCACTGGCTGCATTCCAGCCCAGTGGCGTGGGGATGTGAAATACAGAAGGCACCAAGTTGGACGCCCTTGTGTATTCAAGAAATGCAGGTGTGCAAACTGTGCAAGGAGAACTTGAAGACTCGACCAAGTAAGTATCTACAGTCAAAGTTCTTGGCAGACTTTCACAAAGCGTGTTTTATAAATCTCACTGTCCATCAGAGGCTGGTGCAAGGTGCTCTGCAGATTTGGTATAAGATACACTGAGAAACAGCCCCCATAGTGAATTGATATTGTTTATTACTTTGTCTTTTACTGTCAACCTCAGCCCAGAGTTGCAGATGGACCAGCCTTTGAGACTGTTTGTTTGTTTGTTTTGTTTTGTTTCCTTGTAGTTGGATCCAACAGTTCTGGAGGGTCTCTCTGCTCTACAAGTGGCCGTGTATATATGGGCTCCCCTCCTGGTATTTATATGGGTTCTTCTCCCCCTGGAGCAGACCCAGCTCCAAATCTGAAGTACATGCCGTACGGTACTTCGCCTCCCAGCTTAGAGGGCTTTATCACTTTTGAAGCACCTGAACTACCTGAGGAAACTTTAATGGAGGTACAGAAAAAGATAATGTACCATTGTAATGCATCTAATGCTAGGAGACTTGGAAATAATAGGAGAGGGGTTCCAAATCTTACCAGGTAGAGGTTTTAAAGGTGTTCTCTTCACTGTTCATTGTTTCTTACCAATTTTGTTCCCGTCTGCTGGACAGCTGTTCCTTGCTTTTCCTGTATCTGATAAGTGACAATAATAAGTGTGGCTGTCATAGTTCAACAAAGCCTTCAACTGATAGGTCACCCTTTTGGTACCAAGCCTCTATACATGGGTGCTGTTTGTGACAGTGTCTCGCTTGCAGTAGTCCAGTGTTTCTTCACAGCAGACGGCGTAAAGTCCTGCTTGTGGCTGGCAAGAAAAAAGTCCTTTTTTAATTGTACTGTGAAATGACCCTTAACACAGAATCTGAAGCTGTTCATGACCACAATGCCATCATCAAAACACAGATTTCTCAAGGCAAGGACACTGGGTGTATACACCCTTTGGGAGATGGCCTTGGACACTCACGAAACTGTATACAGGGTGCATTTTGGGCTTTGATTAGGCCTTTTGTTTGTCCCCCAATAGTACTGCTAAAATTTAGCCAGCAAAGTGGGGAGCCAATTTTAGGTCACGCACAATGAGTGTTGTATCTTGGCTCTGCCAGTCGCCGGGAAGGGATAAGTTGTTGGCCCAAATAGAAATGTTTAGTTTAACTTGAAAGCTCTGCCAGCAGTCAGTTTTATCACAATGAGCCCAGTGTTTCTAAGTCTAAACTTAAATGGGAACAGTGCAAATGCTTAGTGTTGCAGCTTCATATGAACTCTTTTTTGGGAAGAGCAAGTATGTTAAGACTGAAAGATGAATGCTGCTTTTGGCTTCTCATGCAAGTGCTAGCATACTTCTGATTGCAGGAAACATAATAAATAATATACACTGCTTGGGATTTCTTTCATTACTTAAGAGAGATCAACAAATACAGTTCTCTTCTCAGTTCCTCTGGCCCTTTGTGGAAGGGTTTTAATGTGTATTTTCAAAATCTGTTAAATTTTTAAAAGACAAGATAACTAACATTAACCCTCTTAAATGTTATTCAGTCTGCTGTTTGGTGATGCTGTGTGTATTCGTGCATACCGTGAGCCATTTGTAGACCAGTCAGTATCCTAACGGCTTTCGTTGACACAGGTTTGTGTCATACCTTATGGGTTAAATCGCTGTCATCTTTGTTCGGCAGAGAGAACATACAGATACGCTGCGTCACCTAAACATGATGCTGACATTCACAGAATGCGTTTTGGACCTGACAGCGATACGAGGAGGAAACCCAGAGCTGTGCACCTCTGCCGTGTCACTGTATCAGATTCAGGAGAGCGTTGTCGTTGATCAGATAAGCCAGCTAAGCAAAGAGTGGGGGTAGGTATCTGACTGAAAGGTCTCTAGAGAGTTACCACCTATGCAATTCATGTGTGTGCTCTAGTAATAAATTAATGGGCCTGTGTCTAGCTTTCCCCATTCTTAATGCTGTTCAGAAGCGATTGGTTTGCTCCAGCAAACACTGCATAAAAGCATACTTCTTTAACGGGAAAGCATGGTCAATAAAATAGAATAGAGGAAAAACGCAACTGGGCTCTTGGACGACTAACTCGAGTCATCCCAAAAGAGGGGGAAACTCTGAAGTGTCAGCTGTGGTGGAGGGCAGCCTGTGTGGGCTGATTGTGCTTCACCCTGCATGGGTATCTGAGCTCCGTTCTTCGTAGCTCCAGGTAGAGAGAGAGGTGAGCACCTTGCATCGCTTGACGGGAACCATTTGTGGCTGGCTAGCTAGCAGCAGCAGCCCTGGGTTTTAGGAGGAGGTCTAAGAGGTCCTCACCCCTTTAGAGGTGGGGAAAAGGCTGAGGATGAATGGTGGGAGGGCAGTCTCGTTCCCTGGTCCTTTTCTGTAGAAAGAACTGCATCTGTGATCACAGATTTCAGAGTAGTCACCCCTGGGGGCATGTGTAATGGTACCTCCCAACTGCAGGAAGCAGCTTATGGTGGCCCTCACATAATTCTCCTGCACTAAAGGAGCTTCCTTTTATTTTGAACCTTCAAACACGTCTGGAAGCCGTTCTTTCTGCCTGGGGAGATGGCTCTTTGAAACAGTGACAGAAGTTCTTTTTGGCACTTAGTACATCTGTTTCTTGGTTCTGCTGTTGTCTCTTATTGTCTGTTGTCTCATGCCAGCACAGTGTGTTTGAAGGGAGCCAGTGGGAGCCAGAGTCTGAGAGCTGAGTGTCTAGCCGTGGGGTGAACGTGTTTAGTTTAAAACAAAAAAAAATAAATAAATAAAAAACATAAAACGTTAAATTACCTTTTTCTTTCTCTTATTTTCCCCCCAGACAAGTAGAGCAGCTTGTGTTGTACATGAAAGCAGCACAGTTGCTGGCTTCTTCTCTTCATCTTGCCAAAGCACAAGTCAAGTCAGGGAAACTGAACCCATCCACTGCTGTCAAACAAGGTAGAAGCAGTCATAATGTTGAATTGGCATTGTTTGTGAATGATTACCATATTTTCTGGTGTGTAAGAAGCACACCTCCCAAACGTGTTGGGGGCAGAGAAGGAAGGGAGTTTTTAACATCAATTTGATTGAATTGGGGTCCACTTTCACAACAGCAATTTTCATTGTTTTGTTATGCAGCTGTGACCGAGGCACTTCTTATTTTAGACCTCCTTTGTCAGGGAACAAATGCCTCTTGCCCAGTAGAAATATGGTATTTGTGCCGTGCTTGAAGCTGTAGTGGTCACTTAAGAAACCTTGACATATAATCTCTGGGGCAAAAAGATAGCCACTTCTGGAAACAGCTATGCCCAGGCTAACTGTGCTTCTGTAAAGAGAGAACTGCTGGCACAGTAGCTTTAAGTGCACATGCAGAAAGGTGCTTTTAGTAGCTAGTTTAAAGAATGGGTGATTTATACATATGAAGTGAAGATGTGTTGAGTACACCCCTCCTGAAGCAAAAATGGCACAGAGAATGGCAATATAAAGCCACCTGGGTATGCACAGACGGTAAACTCTGGCAAAAACCGAATTTAACTCCTTCATTGTGACTTTCTAGTTGTCAGAAATCTGAACGAGCGATACAAGTTCTGCATCGGCATGTGCAAGAAGCTGACCGAGAAGCTGAATCGTTTCTTTTCTGACAAGCAGAGGTTCATTGATGAAATCAACAGCGTCACTGCAGAGAAGCTCATCTACAACTGTGCTGTGGAAATGGTAAATCATTCCTTTGGCTGATGTCTAGGGCATGGAGAGCAGCATAAGTAACTTGTGGTATTATGCGTTACTTCTGTGTCGGGTGACCCTTTCATCTACCCAGACTGTACTAAATTACAGAGTCAAAGAAAACTAGGATTGGAGGGGACCTCAGAAGGTCACATTTAGTCCAACTCCCTGCCCAAAGCAGGACCGTCCCCAACTACATCATCCCAGCCAAGGCTTTGTCTACCCGGGTCTTAAGCACCTCCAAGGATGGAGAGTCCACAACCTCTCTGGGCAACTTATTCCAATGTTTTACTATCCTCCTAGTGAGAGGATTTTTTCCTGATACCTAACCTCAACTTCCTTTGTGGCAACTTGAGCCCATTGCTCCTTCTGTCATCTGCCCACACTGAGAACAGTCTAGCTCCATCCTCTTTGTATCCACCCTTCAGATAGTAGGAAGCTGTTGTTATTCAATCCCCCCTCGGTCTTCTCTTCTCTAGACTAAATAAGCGCCGTCCCCTCAGCCTCTCCTCAGAAGTCATGTGCCCCAGCCCCCCAGCCATTTTTGTTGCCCTCCGCTGGACTCTCTCCAACTTGTCCGCATCCTTTCTGCAACGGGGGAGGCCACGGCTGGACACGGGACTCCAGATGCGGCCTCACCAGTGCTGAATAGAGGGGAGGAATCGCTTCCCTTGATTTACTGGTAACAGTCCTACCAAGGCAGCCCAGGATGCTGCTAGCCTTCTTCGCAACGAGGGCACGCTGTTGGCTCGTATTCAGCTTATTGTCCACTGTAACCCCCAGGTCCTCTTCTGTAGAGCTGCTACTTAGCCAGTCAACTCTGACATCTGTTAGTGCAGGGACCGATGGGCTGACTTGTTCTCCCCACCCCACAGACCATTTTAAGTTCCTGGGAGATACGGTTTGCTCTCAGACTTCCCTACGCATCAGCAGGTTTTGTTTAGACAGTAAGAAATGTGCTGCTCAGCTGCATAATCCGTAACAAGGCTGTGTGCTGAAGCTTCACCCAATAAAGCTCGCTGAAGCGGAGAAACAGATCACAAATGGCTTCCTCAGTCATCTGGTTTCAGTTGGAAGTCTCCTCTGTTGGAGGGATGTCAGCACATTAATGTAACGTTAACGAACAAATGCGAGGAAAAGTGCTTGTATTTGTGAGAGGTTCTGAGTACATAAATGGGGTTAGCTAAGGCAGGGAGCAAGTGTGGCAAATATACAGGGGACCTGCGTTTCTGGAAAGAGGCAGTTCTAGTTGAGTGGAATTGCACATGTTGTTGTATACACAGTTGTATCGACCGCTCGGAGCACTTGACCTGCATGAATGAGTAGTCGGACATGAAATGGCATGTCTCCCTCGCAAATAAAAGCAAAGGCATGCGTATATATGTGGTCCTATAATTTTTAAAATGTATTTTTGTACGGGATGTACTTTAACTATTATGGGCCCTAAAGCATTTTACAGTGTGTGTATGCTGGAGGCCCTTCACTTAATCTGACACAGAAAGCCTATTTTCCTGTTAACTTCTTTGTTCTATTAAAATGGCAAAACCAGAACAGCTTAATTAAGCTTGTGAAGCTGTTCCCTTAATGATGCTCTTACTTAGCAGCTAGCCTGTTCAGAGACATCCTTTTATTTCGGCACTTGCGTGAAACAGTCCGTATAACTCTGAATCTGTCAAACGATTCCAGGTTCAGTCAGCAGCACTGGATGAGATGTTTCAGCAGACGGAAGATATCACATATCGATACCACAAAGCAGCCTTGCTGCTCGAAGGACTGACTAAGATACTGCAGGATCCTGCAGATGTAGAAAATGTACACAAATGTAAGTCGTTCTGGATGATGCATCGGGAGTATATTGCGTTAATATTGATAGCATGTGCGAGTTCTGGACAGCGTTACTGATGGTGAAACCTTACCCTCTGCTTTTCTTCAAAATGCAGAAAGTGTTTCATTACTATAAAAAGTATCCTCAGGCTGCAGAGAGCAGCATGAGCTGGCTGAAGAGGCGAGGGTTGATGTCCAGCCAGGTTGATGTTTGTGGGAACTCCTGCCGTTGAATTGAGCATATCTAGGATTTCACCCCCTTGCGGTGTTTGCTGATCCCATAAAATGCCTTTTCCCAGGGCAGATGCTTTGCGCATCTTGCATCACCAAGCTGTTCAGCACTGTTGTCCTGGTGGAGAAAGCTATTGCTAATCCCAAAGATGAGTTGAACGCCAAAGAACTTTGAGAGGAGCAAATAAGGCTTCAGAAATGGAAGGGCCAAAATAGGTCTGTGACTAGGGAAAACAAAACGGAAAAGTAAACCCAACGGGGAAGTGCTGGCTTCCTAAACGAGGCTAGACAAAGGCAGAGTTGCCAAGCTTGTGTTGAAACGTGTCTGAATAAAACCATCTGATTTGTGGATGGCCTTTCTTTTGATCTCCATTTGTCATTGCCCCATATATCAAACTTACAGGGTAGGCACTTAGCTCTGCAAGGACACAAATAAGTGTGTGTGGTTGTTTTTATGCACAGCCTCTCCCAAGGGCCTGCTTGTAGCAGCCAGTCTAGAATGGCTTCAGAAGGCTCAGGCTGATGCTACTTGAGCCATGCCAGTTTTGCTGCAGTGTTTTCCCCCATATGTGCAATTGGATTTGATACTCTTGGAATCTGTT
Organism: Gavialis gangeticus; assembly: GCF_001723915.1. Lineage (NCBI taxonomy): Eukaryota > Metazoa > Chordata > Crocodylia > Gavialidae > Gavialis > Gavialis gangeticus. The sequence continues at coordinate 9,041,786 of NW_017729012.1, read as the reverse complement.
TGCATGTTTAACATTTGTCTTGTCCCCAGATAAATCTAGCATCGAACGAAGACTCTCTGCCCTTTGCTACAGCACAGTGGCTGTTTATGAACAGTAGCAGTATCCCAAGGACCAGGTGGTGTGAACATAAGGGACCACTTCAGTGATATTGTACTACTTTTGCTACAGCTTAATTGTTGCCACTTCCCCACCCCTGTGGAAGATGATTTTAAATTTCCATGGTGACTACCAAAGAAGCAGCAGTGAAATTCAAAGAGGAAAAATTCCAAACGTACAACATTTGTAGAAAATCTGCCTTATTGATACAGTCACTCCTTCCGTTTTTCCTCATAGCAGCAGAATTTAAAAGAATCGGAGCATTGTACGTGTAATTCTGGCTTGGTCGACTTTATTTTCCTTACCAAGGACTATAAAGACTGGAGCCCTCTTCACCAAGCTGGTGCGGTCGTGTTTCCTTAGGGAAGATTCCATCTGGAGGTTTGTGAAGACTTTTTTGTTTTTAATTGCCAGTAACAAACTATTGAATGAAGGTGTAAAACTCCATATGCATACATGTGCAGCGTGAAGCATTTGGGGGATAAGCTGGCTTGGATACGAGCTCCCGTTCTAGAGACGGCTCACCGGTCCGCAGCGGACACGGTGGGAAGGAAGCACCTTTTACAGGGGAGAAGACGGACAATGGAAGAGACTTCGCTCCAGCTGTTCAGACTCCCTAAATGGTTTCGTCAGCTGCAATGGCTACAATTGATGCTCTTCTTCCAAAACACTTTGTATTGCACTAATTTACTAAAGCAACTGTATAGTCATTTTTGAAGCTCTTTAATTTAAAAAAGGCACAATGGGCTTTGCTGACACAGTTTCGTTTCATTTCATTGTATATAAAATCCTTTTCAGGATTTCAGATGTAGCTTCTAGGAGACTTTCAGAAAAACTTGTAAAGACTTGTATTATTCATGTGAGCCTTTCCATTTTATACCTGTTTGGCTAATACTTGAGTAACTTACTGCTACAGACTTTCTCAGTAATAGAAATGTTTGAGTTGCTGGTTGTTTCTATAGCGGTTTAGTTGCATCTTCCGTTGTGCATGCAGTACGTGCATTAATGCCTGCAGTCTCTGAGTGTATAGCAGCTCTCTGTATCCTGTTTCCTGGACAGTATTACAACAAATACTGTAAGCTGAGAGGTTCTGTGAGGAGCCGTGTGAGAATGGAGAGAAACTGGGAACCGGCATGCTGCTTTGGCGACGTGGAATTTGGACATGCAGCGTGCAGACATCAGGGTCACTTTGTGTGCGTTTTCAGGGAGAGGTGGGAAGCTTCACGTAGCCTCGTAGGCATTTATCATTTCAAGCATCCCTTCAAATCATCAGGGCAGCAATTCTCAAAGTATTTAGGCGAATCAGCTTCTCTGGAAATGGTTCCTGTATTTTATTTGGGGGAATTGTTTTGGGGGTTTGTTTCATTTTTGTTTTTTTCCTTGGTTACTCACTGCTTGAATACTTGAATAAACCATTCTCCAGGACAAAATAATTTTAATCCTCTTAGGTGATACCGTGATCTGAGCTATTTGACAGTTGTACAGAGTTCCTGCACCGGTATTGTTTTAGTATACTGATAACCATGTGTTTCCTTTACTTTGACAAAGTAATGTACTTTTTACCTTATTTATCTGTATGAAATTCCAGCGGTTCATTTGAAAGTGTTTGTTTATATAATGTTTGTATTTTTAGGTCTTTTAATACAGTGTTTCTACCTCTCCTTTGTAACTGCATGCATTCTTGAAACTAGGTAATAACTCACTGAACTGTTGTGTAATAGCCTTTTTATTATGGCCTGTATAAATGTATATTAAGGTAAAATAAACTGATACTAGAAGTGTTTCTGTGGTACAGCCTTGGTGCCTCTCTTCTACCTGGGGGCCAGCTGTGTCACCTTTTGAAAACCTCTGAATCGTTGGTTAAAAGAAGGAAGTGAATGAGGCAAGGAGAGAGACGGGACTCTCTTCCTAGACCGAGAGGCGATTCCAGGAGCAGGGAGCCGCCTGACGAGCTTGCACTGATGTCCGAGGGCTGCAGTGGGTTAAACTGGACGCTGCCACTCGCAGCAGGTAAGTTCATTCTCTTTAAGCCAAGGCTGCTTGCTTGCTTTCTCCCCCATCACTCTGACTGCTTAGCATTTGTTTTCAAACCAGATTTCTGGATAACCGCTGTGCGCTGCTGAGTGAGGTGCTGCCTAATTGCTTTTAGCAGCAAGGTTCGCTGCTGGACTTGCCAGAACTGGTGCGATGGACAGTGGATTGATGGAGCTGGATGCAAATGACCTTTCCCTTTGCTAATGCTGCTAAAGGTCAGTCTTTCCAGCGAGCTGCTTCCCCAGCTGAGCCGTGTGGCAAGGGAAAGGGCTCTTGTTTTCTCCTAGTCATATTATCAGGATTTTTTGGGGCCTCTCCCAGAAAAGGAAAACATCTCTTCGGAGCTGGCACATCCCAATAAAAGGCAACTCAAGTGGGAGGAGAAGGGAGCGCCGCCAAACTCTCCGGACATTAATCTGGAAACAAAATGAAGGCTCTGATGCAAAACTCCAGGAGATAGGCAGCTTTTCCCCAAGAACTCACTGCCTCCTTTCTCTGAATCTCCTCTCTGCTCCTGCCAGCAAGTCTACAGCTGTACAAACAGGAGCAAGAAGAAAGGGCTATTCTTGTGAGCTGTTTTCAGGAGGAGACGACCAGAAAGGCTGCGTGCAACTCTGTCATCTCCTTCGACAGAGATCCCCGAGATGTCTTCCAGCTCCAGTGCTCTCTGCATTGAACAGTAAGAGGGGGAAAAAAACACTTAACCCCTTCAGTAAAACTTCCCAGCTGCACCTGTTTAGCCTGAGGGGACTGTGTTCGGTACTTACTGGATCTTGTATTGTCTCCATTGTGTGCAGTGTCCCCTGCAAGATTGGCAAAAACCAGAAAAAAGTGGTTTTCACTTTGGGGATTGAGCTTCTCAAATCATAAAGTCAGTCTCCACTCGGGGATTTCATCATTTCAAGTGGGTCTTCCCCCTTCCGCTCCCACTGCTGAGGTTTCCCAGAGTGTTTTTTTTTTTTCTTCAGTGAACGGGTCTCTCTGCCGCTCCCAGTTTCAGGTCTGGATTAGTCATTCAATCAGTCCTTTTGAAAAATGTGATCCAGTTCTTCCTCTTGCACTTTGAGGAGGAGAGGGAGCTGTCCCTTGGTTTTGTGTCCCACACTTGGCTTCTCCTTACCTCACATAGGCTGATGTTGTAATCGCTCCGTTGTGAGAGACAGCTTCGCTCTCCGCCTGTCTGGGCTGGGCTCCAGAAGTACAGGTGCATCCTAATGGGACCCAGTTTGGAAGCGCTGTCGTCTTTTGTGGTCCTGTGAGGTCGCACTGCAATGCAGAGAAATAGCTTGTCTCGCAGAGCTGATAAAGGAGCAGGAACCAGAGCCAGGGAAGCAGAACATGGCTGTTTCCAGGGCCCACCAGTGTTTTGAATGGTGGACTGCCAGGCTGATGTACACCTTAGTTCCTCGTTACCCTTCTTCCCCTTTCCTCCCCTCTCCTCTGAAATCTCCTGGTAGCCTGTCTCCTAATGGGCAACACTTCCTTAACCACATCAATGGGACGAAGATTTTGTTGAAGTCCTTGGGTTTTGGCTGAAGTCTTTTATTGAAAAACACACTTGGCCTGCGCTTTGGCAGTTACGCCCGCTAGCCAGGGGATGTATTTCTGCGTGATGGCCTTTGGTGGAAGTCTCTAAGCCAGTTTGGCCCCCGCGTCGCTAGCCATGGGTGCTGCCTCTGTACAGACACCTTACCTTAAGCCTTTTGTGGGCAGCTGACCCTAACCCCCCAGCTGAAAGCAAACTGCTCCCCAGGCTTGTCCCAGCCAGTCGCTCTTATTCTTTTTCTTTCTTGGGCTGCTTCACATTTTCCATTGCTCCAGCGATGTCTACAATGCAGCCCACAGATCGGAGCTCTGCATGACAGGATTCTGCTCTTGCAAACATCAGCTCAGCCACCGCCTTCGAGACACGTGACTCCGTGAAACAAACTGAGCTGCATTTATTCACTGAAACCCCTTGCACTCTGGCAGGCCTTTGGAAAGCTATTTCTTGCCTGCTTTTACCTCCATGTTCCCACACTATCTGGCATGTTGAAGCAGGGTGGTTTGAAACTGCATTTCCTTGATAAATTGTGTTGGGTTTTTTTTTGTGTTCCTCTCTGGGTTTGTGACTCTTGACTGCAGCCACAACGGACTTGTACAGACAGTCAAAAAGGTCAAGGCTAAAGCAATTTGATCTTTATGGGTGAGCCCAAGCTGGGTGGATTGAGCTAATAAGCAAATGAACAGACTTTCACTTTTGATCCTGGCCATGTAGCCCCATGCCTGTAGCGGTCCAGGCCAGAATCCAGGTGCTAGAGGCACACCTCTGGGCTGGAGCTAGACAAAGCTAGCCCACCCAACCTGCAAGGGGGTTGCTGGGGAGGTGCAAAGCAGGCTCAGATGCTGGGGGACTGTGAGTTAACTTGAATCTGGAGGGGATCTGAGACAGGTTAAATCAGTTTATTGAACTTCTAAATCAGTGAAGTCTAATACCACACCTATCCAGCTTTATCTTAAACTGGTTTGGGCCCTTTTGGAAGAGGTTTATGTGCACTGATCTTCTGTTGTGTTACAGATTTGAACTGGTTTCTGGTCACTTACATCGGTTTATGGGGGACTTCTGGCCTTAGCCTTGGAGGATAAATGCCCCTTGTTTTTGGAGCATCCCTAAAGATACTGACTGGTATTTGCTGGACTCCTTCCAGTTGGGAGTGCGTGGAGTTGCCGTAGGCCTGGCCAGCACCTTCTGAGGGCTTTGTACTACGGAAGTGAATCCTCTCAAAGGGGAGCTGTGTGCGGGTACGAGCTTGAAGTAGGCTCAGGAACGTAGTGAGACTGTGTCTGCACCCCAGCCCCCTGGCGGTCTCACCCCCTCCTGCTCTGCTTACAGCCTCCTGGTCCTAGCCTGGGCCTGATCCATGAACCCAGGACAGGAGCAAAGTGCTGCCTCTGGGGAATCTGCCTACTCCACTGCCCTGGGTGGTCAGGCAGGTCCCCATCTCCCTGCTTCTGGATCTCCTCCCTGCTGATGGGCTCTGGGGTCAGTTTAAGCCCATGCCAGGCCCCTTCCCTAGTCCCTAGAGAGCTGGACAGTGGCTCACAGCTCTTGTGCCCTGGTCACAGCTCCCCTCCTCCCTGTGCTGCCAGAACGAGCTCCTTTCTCTCCTCTGCTTTCATCCCTGTAACAGTAGGGATTGATCGTGCAGGAGCTCACGGTCGAGTGTGCTTGGGGGAGGCAGGGAGCAGCCCGGAAAGGTCTGCCCTCCTAGTTCAGCCCCCGCAGGGACTTTGTCATGGGGGAGACGCTGCTGTCTAGCTAATTGGTCCGAGGAGAGGAGACACCAGTGGGGTGGGGAGCCTCTTGCTCATTTTAATGCGACAAAACCCATCACCTGCTGCAATAATTGCAGCCCTAGGGACCACCAGCCCCCTTCTTCCTTTTGCGTTTCTTAGAGACTGGGTAAAAAACGCTCTCCAAGGGCCGTGGGTGAGTTGCGTGCTGGCAGCACACGACCCACGTAGGGAGCGCCCCCGGCCTCCTGCCAGCCGGGGCAGGTGAGATGGCTCTCGGCAGGGGCAGGTGCCCCCCACTCCGCATGCCAGCGGTCGTTACTGTTTCTTCTCTCCTCTGTGCCCTGCCTGTGCCTGGGGGGGGGGGCTCCTGGCACTAGGCCGTGGGCTGACTGGGGACGGCTTGCGCTTTTCCTCCCGCAGAAGCACTGGCTGCAGCGGGGCAGATGACCTGGCCCCTGGGGCTCCGGGCAGAAAGGCAAGTCAGGTCTTGCCATCTTTCCGCCCCCGAGCTCCGCCTGGAGCCCCTGCTCTGCGGCCCCAGACCAAGCCCGTCGGCTCGTCGTGCTGAGGCGCGGCGGCTCTTGTCGCGCTGTGTCCGTCGCAGCCCGCGGCGCGTGCCGCGAGGTGTGAGATGCTCCCATCTCCCCAGCCCAGCTGCAGCATTTGCAACCTGGTCCCCCCGGGCCTGGAGGAGCGGGAGCTGGTCCAGGACCCCTGAGCGGGCTGGGTATCCGCTTCCCCGTGGGCCGCGGGAGCCACAGGCTCAGGGCGCGGCGGCCTGGCGCCTGGCTCTTATCCGACCCGGGGCCGCGGCGGCCCGTTTGCGCCCGGCCCTGCAGTGCGCAGCTGCCGGCGCCTCCCACTGCGCGGCCGGGGGGGGTCCGCGCTCCTCTTGGGTTTGCCCGAGTGGGGGCAAGCGGAACCGCGCGTCACGTGGCCCGGAAGGCGGAGGTGCCGCCGGCCGTGGCGTGCGGCGGAAATACGGTAAGGCGCGGTTCACACGGGGCTGCGGCCGGAGCCGCTTGGGAACAACCCCTGCCCCGCTCTTCCCCCCTCAGGGCGGCTGGGGCTGGAGGAGCCCTCCCATTCCGCCGCCCCTTCTCTGTCCTTTTGTTTCTGGGGGGTTGTTTGGCTAAGAAATGTGTATAAACATGGAAGAAAGTATAGCAGCGCATCTGCAGGCGTCCAGAAGGGCTAGGAGTGTAGAAGGGTAGCTCCGCCCCGGCACAGGGACAGCCCCGACTCCTCCCCCGGGCCGGCTGCCAGTGCTGGGGACACCTCCCTGCCTTCACAACAGGCTCGGCGTCTCCGCCCGTCCGCCCGCTGCAGCGGACCCACCTGCCCTCTCCTCGGCTGCCCTGCGAGGCCCTCGCGTAAGAACCTGCTTTTTGCTCCGTTGGGTCTTTGGCCCCCGGTTGTCCTGCGCTCTTTGCTGTCTGGGCTCGAGCGCCGTTTGCCGTAGACCCGTCTTTCGGCGGGATTTTTCCGAAATCGTGTCTCTGCGCGGTTTCTTTCCGCTCCTCAAAGCCGCTTACGTGACCGAGACACGTGCCGGAGCCCGCCCTGGGTTGTTCCTCCTGAAGGGTGGGAGCGGGTGGTCGCCGGTCGAGCTTTTAAAGGCTACCGAAACGCAGCAGCAGCAGCATGTACAGGTCTCTGAACCGCGCTGGGCAGAGCGGTGTCTTGAGGTTGCCTTTCTCGCTGCAGCGTCCGGCACGATGGACAAGGTGGAGCAGACCGTGGAGCGAGCAAGAGCTGCTTTCGGCTCTGGCCGGTCGCGGGCGGTGGAGTTCAGGATCCAGCAGCTGAAGGCCCTGGAGCGCATGATCAAGGAGCGGGAGAGGGAAATCCTAGCAGCCATCAATGCAGACATCAAAAAGGTCCTTGCTGTCTGCAAACCGCGTGTGACGCGCTCTTTCTGTGCAACGGGGTTGTGTCGTTCCCTGGCAAAAGGCACCGAGAAGCCTCGGGGTTTTTTAAGACGGGAGGCTTTGGCCTCTAAATATTTGTCTCAACTAGGGCTTTGCTCAAGGGGCACTTTAAAATCCCCCTAGCGAGGAGTCGTGGCATAGGGAGCTGAGCATTGCATGTGCCAGTGGCTCGGTTCTCCCCTTCCTTCAGTTTCTGCTTTGCTTTCTTTTCTTTGGGGGCGGCTGACTAGCAGCCAGGGTCCTGCTGCGTGTTGTCCTCGGGCTGTTTCTCCCTCTGCAGCATTTGATCTCGTGCTGTTTCTCCTGGGCGGCGAGCTGCACCTTTGCCTCGGCGCTCACCTCGAGCTGCCTTGTTTCAGAACGAGTACAGTGCCTACAATCATGAGATCCTGGGACTCCTGGGGGAGCTTGCCTTGGTCACAGACAAACTGCCGTCGTGGGCTGCACCCCAGCCTGTGGAAAAGACCATCCTGACGCTGACGGATGAGGCCTACATCCACCATGAGCCGCTGGGCGTGGTGCTGGTTATCGGGGCCTGGAACTACCCCTTCGTATTGGTGATCCAGCCACTGATAGGGGCTATTGCGGCAGGTATGAGGCAGCCCTGCCCCTGTGCTCTGTGGGCTTCTTCCCGTGGCCATCCTGTCTCCTCTGAGGATGGTCAAGCAGGTAAGATCCTTGCCCTGATTTTGTGTCCTAGGAAATGCTGTGGTGATTAAGCCATCGGAGTTAAGCGAGCACACGGCAAACCTCATTGCCAAGCTGATCCCGCAGTATCTTGACCCGGTGAGTTGATCCTGCTGGGTCCCTGCAGTCGCCGTGCCAGATGCTGCAAGGCAAGCAGAAAAAGAGGCAGCCTTTGCCCTACAGATTTGCTGTGAGGCAACTGGGAGCTAAAGCAAACAGGTGCAATGGGGGCAGTGCTGGGAATAAGGTTGTTCTGCGTGATAATCAAAGGTGAGCTGTGTGGAGGGATTAGGGCAGTGAAAACAGGCTGGTGGCATTCAGGGCAGCCATGCATGAGGCTGAGCGTTCCTCAGCCTTGTTGCACTGTCGAATTGGACAGGAGTCCCTTTCCCACGACAGGAGTCCCCTTCCTACACTGTTCCCTGCCGGCCTGCTGCGTAGCAGTCCGGTTAGGGAGCTCGGCAGGGTAGGTGCTGACTTTCCACAGTGTCAGCCAAAAGCATCAGCTTGCCTTCCCAAAGCATGCGCGCAGTTTTGCAGAGGAATACAGCAGTTAGTGCCTGATGGCCACTTATGTGCTCGGCTTCACGTGGTCTGAGCAAACACTTCTGTTGCCATAAAATCATAGAAGTAGGGTCGGAAGGGACCTTGTAGATCTTCAAATCCTACCCCCTGCCTGGGCAGGAGAAAAACTGGGCTGAAATGATCCCAGCCAGG
>NW_017729012.1:9027192-9027393 GCF_001723915.1 Gavialis gangeticus | reverse complement strand
CTACTGCCCAAGTGCAGCACCCTGCACTTGTCAGTATTGAGACGCATCCTGTTTTTGCTAGCCCACGCCTGTAACCTGCCCAGGTCTTGCTGCAGTCTTTCTCTCCCTACCAGCGTGCTCATCTCCCCCCAGATTTTGGTATCATCAGCGAATTTAAACAGGTTGCTTTTCACCCTGTCATTCAAATCGCTGATAAAGAAA
>NW_017729012.1:9024839-9027019 GCF_001723915.1 Gavialis gangeticus | reverse complement strand
CCTTGAGCATCATCCCTGAAGCCGGCCCATCACAAATGTGCTCCTTGAGGATCTTCTCAAAGAGTTTCCCTAGGATTGAGGTAAGACTGACGGGCCTATAGTTGCCCGGGTCCTCCCTCCTCCCTTTTTTAAAGATGGGGACCACGTTGGCTATCTTCCAATCATCTGGCACCTGGCCCGAGCACCACGAGCGCTCGTAAAGCTGTGCCAGGGGCCCTGCAATAACCCCTGCTAGCTCCCTCAACACCTGCAGCAGCAGGATAGCTTTAATTTCTAAAATCAATAGCTTTGGGGATCAGGGCGTTGGAGTCAACATCAAGTAGTTTTTGCTTGCGGCCCTAGTTACCAGCGTGGAGAGCCCTGGCTGCCCAGGCACATTTCTGGTGGCTTTCCCAGCTCTCGCTGAAAGAATAAAGCCGTGGGGCCTGTGTGTTCTGCCAAGCCTTATTCATTAGGGGACAGGCTTACCTGAGGTTTCAGTTCAAGGCAGCTCGATACTCCTGGCAGTCCTGACTCCACTCACAGTGGTGGAGGACAGGGCTGCTCCAGGCTCGTCCCAGCCTGGTTCTTAATCGGCGGGGGAGGGGCTTTGGGGAGGGCACGTTGGACGGGTTTCCGCACTCCTCTGACACGGGTGCCTTGCAGGACTGGCAGGTGAGTGGTGAGGGCAGGGAGCTGTCCCTGGCCGCGTGTTCAGTCTAGCTTTGTCTGACCCAGTCAACAGACAGCTGTGGTTTGCCCATCTGCCACCCTCGGACACTTCCCTTCCATGCAGTTACGGGCTTCTCCTTTGGTAGGAGCATAGGAACAGCCCTAGATCCTGGGTCCAGTCAGCTCAGCCTCTTACCTGCAGTTGGGTTTGTCAGCAGAAGGTGCTAGAAACCCCCCATGGGAAGAGTCGGGGCATGACATCCCCATGTAGGGTGTTACCAGGCTAGACCCTGCAGCACAAGGGTTTATGCCTATAGTGACATGAGGGCTCTCGCTGGGGCCAGCTAGCAACTGAGTGACTCCTCTCGAAGGGTGAAGATGGGCTGAGCTTCCCTCGCCCAGCCTGCTGGCAGCATACAGGTTCATTTAGCCGGGACAGGGAGGAGCGAACCCTTTCGCTCCAAGCACAGCACTTCAGCTCACAGACAACATAGGTGCAGGAGCGTGATGGAGGCAGCAGCTTAAATCCTGCAGATGGCACGTGCCTGTGCCAGATGCCGGTGATTTCTGTGTTCAAGACGCTGCATGTGCCAATTCAGGCCCAACTGCAGGCTGTGGCTGTATAGGCCCCTCTCCTTGCCAGGAGGTTTGAATGCAATAGCCTCATCAGTGTCCAAACTGGAAGGATTAACTGCTAACAGGCAAACTGCCTACTTGCAAAAAACAAAAAAACCCTTTAGGTGGGGCTCAGATTTTGCCAGCTGCAGATGCTTCCTTTTCTGGGGCCAGTGCATTTTCCTGAGAGTCCAGGAAAGCAGGCTGCCAGTTGCATCGCCACCTCCCCGTGCTGAGCTGCCAAGGGAAGGGGTTCCCGCAGGACGTTCCTGCGCCGGTGTGCCATGCAGCAGTGGCAAACCAAAATGAGCCCATTGACACTCGCAGCTGTTCCTTTCTGCTTTGCAAGGAGCTGTACCAGGTGGTCAATGGTGGCATTCCTGAGACAACCGAGCTGCTGAAGCAGAGGTTCGATTACATCTTCTACACCGGGAATCCCGTGGTGGGCAAAATTGTCATGGAAGCTGCCGCCAAGCACCTCACCCCTGTTACACTTGAACTGGGGGGGAAGAGTCCGTGCTACATAGACAAGGACTGCGACATTGATGTTGCCTGCAGGTGAGACTCATACAGGTTGCCCTCCGAGGGTTGAGGTGCTGGAGAGGGGAGAAATCTGTGGGGAAGGTGTGCGGGGTAGAGGTATATTGGAGGCTCGTGGTCCTCGCTGTAGCTCTTGTACGCTGTTTGTTCTCCCTGCCTTGTGGCAGAGCAGTAAGATTCCTGGAGACATAGACCCCAAACCCATGTCAGCCTGACGTGCAGCTTTGCCTGAGCTGAAGACTTGCCTGTCCTTTCAGCGGGTTTGGCTGACTGTTTCCTTCTTAAACAGCTGTTAGCAGTTTGGTCTGAAGCTTCCTGAGGTGCATGCCAGGAGCCCTGCTCAGCTGGGGATATAAGCCGAGACTTCTCTTACT
>NW_017729012.1:9008875-9019839 GCF_001723915.1 Gavialis gangeticus | reverse complement strand
AGAGCAGTAAGATTCCTGGAGACATAGACCCCAAACCCATGTCAGCCTGACGTGCAGCTTTGCCTGAGCTGAAGACTTGCCTGTCCTTTCAGCGGGTTTGGCTGACTGTTTCCTTCTTAAACAGCTGTTAGCAGTTTGGTCTGAAGCTTCCTGAGGTGCATGCCAGGAGCCCTGCTCAGCTGGGGATATAAGCCGAGACTTCTATTACTTGGCACCAGGGTTATTAAAAATGCAAACTGCTCTGTAAGCAGGGCTGCGTGCAGGTTCAGGGCCGCAGCACTGGAGTCTTGTCACCTTATCAGCCCGTGCAGCTTTCCCAGCTGTACTGCCAGACAGAGGTCAAAGTCCACAGCTCCCTGGCTGCAGTCTGAGCACAGCCAGCCTGCCCACACCAAGCCAGGCAACACCCAAACCCTGAACGGCTGAACAGCACCAAGCCTTATATTCACGAGGCAGGGGCACTCCTTGACTCGGCCATTAAGCTCTTATTCCCATAATGAACTTTCTCAGGAGTCCAGGCTGGCTTGTTTGGCTCTGGTAGAAAGGAATCAAATTGTATTTGGTGCTCCCTGCTGGCCTGACCAAAAGCCCAGGCTCTAGCATGGGAGCCCCAAGTTGTGCTAGCAGCAAAAATTGCCAAGTTCTGTAATGTCCCAGGGCACGAGTGGCTTGGGTCATGTGTCAGGAGTTACGTCTGCTGAAGGTTTCAGTCCTGGTCAGAGCCCAGCTGAGAGTTTTCCTGAACTGATAGACAGATCCTTCTTAGCCCAAATGGCAAGATCCTCTGCCAGCTCCCAATTACGTGGCCGATACCTGTGCTGCTGACAGTACTGAAACCGGAGCTTAAATGCTTACTAACGGGCCTGAAAGACAGCAGTTTGCAAGGTTGTAGCTGTGGCTGACTGTCCCGTTTGGTCTCAGCCCTGGCTGCCAGTCCCTGTATCTTTGAAGTGGCTGCTGCTCAGCTGAAGGCTTTGGCCCAGGTGTTTTCCCTTCAGAGCAGAAGGCTGCAGGGTTCATTTGCCCAGGGGCTGATGTAGCAGAGAGCTGGGCAGAAGTGACCCGTTGCTCCTGACATCTGCAGACTTTGGCACCCCGTCACTCTGAGCTGGGAGATCCCCCATCTCCTCGCAGGTCCTGGGGAGACCAGCCTGGCCTTCGTATGGCTTGCAAACCTACAGGCACAGAGCGTTTCTGGGGCTTGGGTTCTTACAGGAAATGCCAGCCCTTTGCTCCCCGCCGAGGCAGTGTGGGAGGAGGTTTGTTCTGCGGTGCTTCATCAGCACTTTGGAAGGAGGCTCGGGGGGTGCTGGGGAGGCTGCTAGCAAGCGCCTCTCCTTCCACTCCCAACCAAGTTAGCTGTTGTTGTGGGCAAATACCCCAGTAAACGGAGAAATCCTTCTCCTCCTCAGGCGCATAACGTGGGGGAAGTACGCAAACTGTGGGCAAACCTGCATTGCCCCGGATTACGTCCTCTGCGACCAGGCCATCCAGAGCAGAGTGGTGGAGAACATCAAGAAGACCCTGAAGGTGAGCATTCAAGTTGCTCGTGCATTGGAAACCTGTGCACGGTCGTCTGTCCCAGCAGCTGTCCCTGGGGCTTCCATGATTACAAACTTGTATTTCAGGCTTGAGAAGTTTTCTTAAGAGGTTTTGTAACCTATTCCACCACTCCCGAGCCCTTGGCAGTGCTGCGTATTATCTTCTTTACAAGAGTGGTGCCACTCGTTCATGCTGGTGCCAGCCCTGTTTACCCAAGACGGTTGGGTTTCAGTGCTCTGCTGCTGCGGCAGTTTCCATACACAGTAGCTCCCTCAGAGCAAAGAGTGGGTTTGTGGGAGACACCGCAGGTGTTTTGGAGAGAGAAATGGTCCAGCCTGAGCAGTGGGGGGATTCTCAGCCTTTGTGGCAACTCATTGGTTGCCTGCGGTGACTGCCCAAGTGACGAAACTTTTCCAGCTTTGATCCTTTCTCGCCCCACAGGAATTCTACGGGGAAGATGTGAAAAATTCCTCAGATTATGAAAGGATCATCAACAAGCGCCACTTCAAAAGGGTGATGAGTCTGCTGGAAGGGCAGAAGATAGCACATGGAGGGGAGGCTGACGAGGCCACCTGCTTTATAGGTATTCTGCCTGCGCTGGCGGAGAAGGAGGGGCCGGTGGGGAGCTGCTAGCTGTGTGCCGCAGCTGGCCTCCCTGCTTAGGCGTTTGCTGGCTTGCCCTTCCAGCTCTTGGGCTTTGCAGGGAATCCAGTGGGTGCTTATGGGTAGGCAGACAGTTCATCTGCAGGAAAGGCCTCCTGCAGCCAAACAGCCTCTCAGTGCCAGAAGTGGCTGAAAAGACTGGCTCTCTTCAGTGAGGAAAGAAGAAGGATGTGGTTGAGGGCTGTACGGTGACGTAGGGGGTGGACAGCGTGAACAGAGAAGTGTTATTCACCAAGCCTCGTGATACAAGAACTAGGGGGCACCTCTGAGATTTGCAGGGGAGAGGTTCAGAACAACAGGGAGCACCTTTCTGCGCTGCGCACAGCTCACCTCCAGAGCTTGTTTTCACAGGGGGGTTTAGAGGCAGAGACCATGACCAAATTCAGAAGAGACTGGACAGATCCATGGAGGATGCGCCCATTGTGAGCTGTTAAATAGAACGGGGATGTATCCTCTGAGACCCCCAAATCCTTGGTCGTTGATGTCGGAGGGGGTATGACAGTGGGTTATGCTACACGTGCCCTGTTCACGTGATCTCCCTCTACTGCTGTCAGGGACCGGACCCTGGGCTGGATGGGCTGTTGGTCTGGCCTAGTACGGCACTGCTTATGTCCTTGTAACTCTCAGAGGAGAGGACTGTGTGGAGGCCTTTTAAATCTTCATTTTCCTCAAGGGTAAAGTATCGGGGAGCTGCTAAATAACAGCATCAGTCCCCCATCTCTTCTGGCCCATCCTTTGGACCCTTCAGGCTTCCGCATGGTTGAACCTTGTGGTACCAGTTTGAAAGGGACCTTGGGGCAGGAAGCTTCTGCCTTGGCTGCGTGGATGGTAGACACACAGCAGTGCAGATCTTCCGCCTTTTCTAAAAGGGACCAGAGCAGGAGTCAGCAGACCTGGACCTGGCTTGGGTGCCAGGTGACCTTAGCTCAGTTACTTGACATGCCCCAAATGACACATACCCTGCGGGGTGGGGGTGAGGTGGTTTGCAGCAGAGCACTGGCTTCTCCATGCCATGGTGCCCCTGATTTGCTGTCCTGTACGTTGCAGCTCCAACGATACTCACCAGCGTGAACCCGGAATCCAGGATCATGCAGGAGGAGATTTTTGGGCCTGTCCTTCCCATCGTGACTGTGAAGAATGTGGATGAGGCCATTCAGTTCATAAATCAGCGGGAGAAACCACTCGCCTTGTATGTATTTTCCCATGACAAAAAGGTAGGTTTGTTCTCCAGTTGGAGGTAACTCTCTTGCTTGCTTTTAAGTGCTGTACCTCATTCCCTTCTCCCCTTGTCCCCCCTGGCATCATCATGTGTTTGGCTTTCACTGGTGCAAACCGCCGGCTCTTGCACTATGTGATATGAGATATTTTGAAACCTTTTGCAAGCTCCCATGCACTTCTTAAGGGCAGTAGGGTTTAAGTGACATCCTCCAGCTCTCAGCCCATCCCCCAGCCACACGTGGAAGCGCAGCAGGGAGTGGGTGGTGACTTAGACATCTGGCTCAGGCCTGTTTACACACAGATCGAAAGTGTGTTATGCAAGAAGCTGCTGCTTGGCAAAGGAGCAGAGACCAAAGTGCCAGTTGAGCAATGCCTGGTTGATAACAAGCAGGGTGTGTTCACCTGTAACGTGACTGGGCGAATCGTGCTTCTGGGTGGTTGAAGGTCCCAGGCAGTACGGTGCTCTCCTGCTTAGTAGGCACACTGCTGCAAGGCAGGGCACCACCAAACCAAAGCACAAGGCAAGTGTCTGGGGAGCTGACCCCAGCAGGGCTCAGCTGCTGGGTGCCATGCCACTGACTTTAGAGAGTGGGCACATCTGCAGTGGAGGTAATGGGGTCTAGAGACTTTCTGGTCCTCCAACAGGGAAGACCTGGGGGTGAGCTTAGCTACTATGTGTGGAAAGGGTTATGGCACCCAGAGGAGGCTGGTTATCAGGCAGCTGAAGCCTGCACGCATAGGCCTTTCCAGCAGAGATGTTCTCAGCATTACGCTTGGCCCCGGGTAGCCTGCCTGCCTGCCAGCCCATGGAGTGCAGCAGGGAGCCACCCTGGCACCATCAAACCTGCATTTCGTAGCCGGTGGGTTGTGAGAGCATCTCCCGAGTTAGCCAGACCCCAGGTTCACTCCCGGAAATGGCCTGGGCCTAGGCCCTGTTGGCTGGGCCTAGGCTAGAAAGGAGCCGTCCCATGCCAGAGCTGTGGGACGGTCAATCCACTTCATGGCCTCCCAAGTCTCATTGCACTTGGCTTTGGAGCGTTGCCCCCATGAAAGCAAAGTTTAAGAGCATGAACGTTTGTGCTGCAAGCAGCTGAGGTGGCTGGGAGGACGGTGTGTGCTGGGCGTGCTTTTGGGACTGCCACGGTCAAAGTTCAGCCCTTAAGTTTGTGCCAGGGGGATGTTTCCCAAGTATGCCTGTCTAGGCAACGCTAGGCCACAGAGAGAGAGCGTGAGGGGCCATCACCCTTGATCAGCACATAGAGGCTGTGCTCGAAGCTTGTCCTGGGTTGGTTCTGGGGTTTCTGTGACGTCTCTGTTGTCCACTAGCTGATCAAACGGGTGATTGCGGAGACCTCCAGCGGTGGCGTGACAGCGAACGATGTCATCATGCATTACTCCCTCCCAAGCCTGCCCTTCGGCGGAGTTGGTGAGTCCCTTCCAGCTTCTGGTGCTCAGGTGCCCACCCAGAGCCTGCCACTGCGTGCGGAGCTTTCTTGCGCAGAAACATGGGGCCGTGTTCTCTGCAGCAGGCGCTGTCTGGACCCGCCTCCCTGCCCTAGAAACACCGCTCCCCAGGGCCAGGTGCTGACTTAGACTCCAGGGCTGTTCAGCCCTTGCATAGTTTCATAGATTTAGGGTCGGAAGGGACCTAGTAGATCTTCTAGCCCGACCCCCCGCCAGGGCGGGAGAACAAAAAACCCCAAAACAAAAACGGGACTCAAATGAGTCCAGCCAGGTAGGCATCCAGCCTCTTCTTAAAGACCCCCAGGGTAGGGGCCAGCACCACTTCCCTTGGAAGTTGGTTCCAGCTCCTAGCCGCCCTAACTGTGAAGTAGTTTTTGCGGATGTCCAATCTATACCTCCTCTCCATCAACTTGTGCCCATTACTCCTTGTTATGCCAGCGGGCGCTAGGGGAAACAGCGTCTCCCCCAAACCCTTCTGGTCCCCCCTAGTGAGTTTATAGACGGTCACCAGGTCCCCCCTCAGCCTTCTCTTGTGGAGGCTGAATAGGTTCAGGTCCCGCAGTCTCTCACTGTAGGGTCTGCCCTGTTGTCCCCGGATCATGCGGGTGGCCCTCCTCTGGACCCTCTCCATGTTGTCCACATCCCTCTTGAAATGGGGCGCACAGAACTGGACACAATACTCCAGCTGTGGCCTGACCAGCGTCGCGTAGAGGGGGAGGATCACCTCCTTGGCTCTACTCGAGATGCACCTGTGGATGCACGACAAGGTCCGGTTAGCCCTGCCAACCCTGACCTCGCATTGTCGGCCCATGTTCATCTTGGAGTCAAGAATGACTCCAAGATCTCTTTCTGCCTCCGTGCTCTCAAGTAGGACGTGCCTGCCAGGGACTCCAGTCATGCTGGGGGCTTTGTGCTGTAGGACCCAGACTGGGGCCCTCCAAACACCTGACACAGGACAAGTGACTCTGATAGGAGTCATTCTGGTCATGGGCTTTCTCTTCAGCCCCCTCTTTGTCCTTGTGCTGCCTGTCTGCTCCCCCTGGCCCAGCCAGCATCATGCTAACTAACATGCGTTGCTCTTAGGGACCAGCGGGATGGGTGCTTACCATGGCAGGCACAGCTTTGAGACCTTCTCCCATCGCCGCGCCTGCCTGATCAAGTCGCTGGGCTTGGAAGGCGCGAACAAAATCCGATACCCGCCCGGCAGCCAGAAGAAAGTGGACTGGGCGAAGTTCATCCTCTTGAAGAAGTTTAACAAAGGCAAAATCGGCCTGATCGTCATGGCAGTGCTGGGGGTCCTGGCAGCCCTTCTAGTCAAGGTGAGCCTGGGGATGGGGACATCGTCCATGCAGCAGCGTGTTTCGTGGGAAGGCTCATTTCTGAGCTTTTCTTAGCCATGCGCTCACCTCTCTTCCAGCCACCGCCCTTCCGTGGGGGCAGGTCTGTTCTTGCCCTCCCCTTGGAAACTGGTGTGAGCCAGCTGGAAGCACTAGAGCCTGCCTGTCTTCCACTTGAGCAAGCAGGCACCATGGTGTTAATGGGGCCAGGCTGGTTCTTGGGGCGAATCGAGTCTGCACCACTTGCTGCTCTGTGACACCTGACGTGCATGAGGAGGGGGCAGCTGGGACCTGGCACGATAGGATCCGCCCAAGCTCGGGGAAGCAGGTGGCACAAGCTGCTTCCACAACTCGTCCTGCATGAGTTGGTTTTGGCAGTGGGGTTTGGCTGCCTTCCTCCTCATCCAGGAGGCAGCAGGGCAGAGTGGAAGGCAGGTGCATGGCTGGAGGGCAGGCCAGATTAGGGTTTGTCCCTGGCTGTGCCACGGCTGTCCTGTGGGACCCTGGGACGTTGCTTCTTCTCTGTGCCTCCGTCTCCTTTGCATAAGGCGGGGGGCAGGCTGCAAGGGGCAGGTACGGCTCTTCCCAGGCTCAGGTCAGTGAGAAAGGAACGGGGCAGCTTCCTGCAGCCCAGCCCAGGTACGGCAGGCAGATTCCCACAACCCTGCAGTGGCTTCCTCTGCGTCTTTCCTGCCACGGCCGGGGCAAGAGCTGTGGCTGGGAGGACACGGGTAGAGCAGGCGTGTGCTCGCTAGGCAGGAGCTGATAAGAAACAGCAGAGCTGCCGTTGGAAGTTGGGCCCAGCTCCACCCTGCCGGGGAGCCTGTCTCCACGTGGCTAGCCCCGGGGGCTGCCAGGGGCAGGTGGAAGAGCAGCTCCTGGCAGGCAGGAGGCAGCCAGCCCCTGTGAGAGGTCTCAGCCCAGTGTGTAGTAGCTGGAGATTGAAGCCTCGTTCCCCTCCCACAGCTTGTACCCCAGATGGGTGCAAGGTCCCTCCAAACTGATCATGCCAGTGTTGTGGCCAAACCCCTCACTGTCCCTCACCCCTCTGCACATCTCCTTGCGCTCAGCGTACTCAGCTGCATTTCCCAATCGTTTGGGTTTTCCCAGAATCACCAGCCCCTGCTGAGGAGAAAAGCCCTCTTGGCTGTGCTGGCAGGTCAAAGACTGGCTCAGCTCTATAAGTACTGATGAGCAGTGGGGTTTCAAACCCAGCCATTGCTGTGAGCAAGGTAGGATTGTCTTCTTTTAGCGCACGGGCCTGGTTGGAAATGGGGCAGGGAGTGCTGGGCTGGCGTCCTGCACTGCTGGCTTTGCTCTGGGGCGTCACTCGGAGGCATCAGCCCTGTAGCGTGAAGTGTGCCCCGCAGGCCAGGACAAAGCAGCCCTTCTGGATCTTGCGCTGTATCCACGTGGGAAAGAGGAATCTGCCTCTGCCCTTGGAGCAGGGATTGATCCCCTCTTGGCTGGTTGTAGAGCTATTCTCCCTCCCTTTGTCTTCACAGATGGCTCGCTAGTAAGAGACCTGACATGGCTGGCTGTGAAACACATGCTGTCCCTGGACCCTCAGCACCTGCTTCCCGTATTCATGTCTTTGCTTACGAGGTTCTTCCTCTTTCTGTGAGATGTCAAGCACACAAAGCATAAATGCACTAATCGATGCCGGGGGGCCCAGACTCTCATTCGGACACCAGTGGGCAGAAACCATCGATCGTGCCATTGGCAAGGAGGTAAAGGAGAATGGCCAAGCAGGAAGCCAGCTCCCTCCCTCTGCAGCTCCCCCTGGGCTTATGACATAGCTGCGAAGACCTTGCCTTCTGCTTGTGCCCATGCCCGAATAGCAGCTCCTGAACTCCTGCTCGGCTTTAAGGGACCAGCAGTTGGATTTCGAACTCGGTTTTGTGAGCTGTCTCAGGTCGCAGCTGCTGCCCCCTCCCTCCCACCTCCCCAAAAGGAGAAAACTTGGACCTGAATGATCTTAACTGAAAGAGCAAACACAGCAAGAGCAGCAGTGCCTTCCATAGCCCCAGGAGCAGCCGGAGGCCAAGTATCTACTCGGCTCTTTCCGAGGTCTCAGCCATCGTGTTCCCAGAGTTAGTCGGGCGCGTGCTCCACTTCTGGTGGGGTAAATTTCCGGTGGCGTTAAAGGCCGGTCCCAAACGAACGTGCGTGGAGGCTCCTGCGTGCCGCCTTCGCTTCACCCGTCATCTTTCAGACGAGTACTTCCAGCACGTGGCCCTGTGATTCAGTCTGGCTGCAGGTGTCACAGCAAAAGTTTCGCGACAGCTTGCGGGGAGTTCCCCCGTGTTGTTGTGAGAGACTCTGTGATGCCCTGCAATCCTGCGCTCGCAGGAGGCGACGCTACGAAGGAGTTGCGCCAAGCGCGTTTCCACTCACTGCTGGAGAGACCCTGGAAGGCGCGACTGCTTGCCTCTGACTGGAGTTGCATGAGCCCGGTCCAGCTGAAGAGGGAGATGTGGGACAAAGATGGGCATGCTGGGTCCCAGCTTTCTAAAAGAGCTTTTTTTCTTTCCTTACTAAAAAGCAACAGGAGACCTGATGTGTTACTATGAAAGAAGCGATTCTAGAAAGCCATTGGCCTCATCTCCCGAGATGAGTTGCGTTCAGTGAAACCTGCCTGCCAAGCCAGGTATTAAAAATTGTTTATTTAGTGTTTGCAAAATCTAAGTGACAAGAATGAACGTGTTTTATTGGCGCAACAGAGGAGATGGCAGAGAGCCAGAGGCCCGACTGCCGCTGCCTTGCTCAGGCGAGCTGCTTCACGCCTGCGCTGCTGGTCGCCCGCCTGTAAAACAGGAGTGAGGCGTATCCACTCCGATCCCCAAGCAGCGTTAAGAATCATAGAGAAATGGGGCTGGAAGGGACCTTGGAAGGTCCCTTAGTTCAGCCCCCTGCCCGGGGCAGGATCTTTCCCTATTTAAGCCCTCCCATACAACAGAGCAAGTTTTATGAATACCTCCCTGCCCCCCAGGGCTTAAGTTGAATTCATTTCTTTAGCCCCCTCGGTGCCTGGCAGGGAGCGAGCCAGTCGAGGAAACGCTACATCTGAAACACTGAGGCTCAGATCTGCACATCCCTGTCTGCCTCTGCACGAGCGGAAGCCGAGGCAGTGGCCTGCGCTGACTCCCTGCTGCGGAGCAGCCCTCCAAGCTGGGGTCTAAGCTGGAGGGGCCAAGACCCAGGCCAGGCCCTAAAGTGAACTGCAAACCGAAGGAGCTGCAGGCAGGCAGGAGCTTGGTGGCTGGGTTTATTCATGGCTAAACAACGGGTTGTCACTGTGCCACAAAGTCCGGGCGGTGACAGGGTTCGCCAGCCCTGGCTGTGTGCACTCAGGTGTTGCCAGCGGTTGGACCAGATCCCCATTCATACCAGGCAGACGGTCCCCTGGACAGCAGCTCCTAGCTCAGGTCAGATGCCATCTTCAGCTAAACAGAGACTTCCCCCTTTGCTTGGACAAGTCCTGGGCACCGTGCGCTCCCAGCTGCGAGTCAGGAGGGATCTCCCTGTGCTCTCGGCGCCAGTCCCCGTCTCTGGCCCAGCCTGCTCAGTGGGGAGCAGTCGTGACCCTTACAGCCACCCCGAGCGCGAGGACGGCGATGGCGGCAGCGACTGCCAGCCCGCGCCAGAGGACGAGCTGTTTCGCAGACAGAGCCTCGGCCACGGGCGGGCACGCGGGAACAGCTTCCTGGAGCCTCGGCCCTTCGAGCTTAGTGAAGCCAAGCAGGACGACGCTGCTGTGGGCCCCAGCCTCCCCTGGAGCACAGTGTGGGCAGGTGGTTACTGCAGGTAACCTCCCACCGGTGGCACGGGGCTGGGTTCAGGAGCAGGGGGCTGTGGGGTTGCTGAGCTTCTGGGACGCTCCTCTCCAGAGCCTCTGCCTGCATCGGTGCTCGCACTGCTCTGCTCCCTGCGTGGGGTTTCTGCCTCCCCCTATACCTGGCTTCCCGTAGCGAGAGTGGCTGCTTCTCCCTCCTCCCCAAACTGCAAGACCAGCCCTGCAAGCCCTTTCAGCTCGCCTCCCTGACGTCGTCCACGAGAGCAGGCAGGGATGGGGCTCCTGCTGCCCTCTCTGCTCCTCCCAGTGCACGAGTTATTCCAAGACCCCTGCAGCCCCCTCCGCTGCGTGGGGGTTATCGGCTTGCCCAAAGCTGAATCTGCCCCCAGGACCCCTGTCCCCCACTTTGTATTTTGATTCCCAGCACAACTTGCTGGGGAAAACACAAACCCTCCTGCGAAGCTCCTTCCCCCCCCATGCACAACCTACCGGGGCTGCCAGAAGAGCAGGCGTTTTAAGGAGCTCCTGTGAATAGCCTCTCATTCAATGAACTTTTAGTGAGATGGGATCTGAGCGGGCAGGTTGAGCAACGCTGCCCCGTTAACAGCCATGCTTGTCCCATACCTGGGAGGGGAGCCTGCTTGGAAGGGATAGGAGCCGTGTTCAAGTCCTCAGCCATCTGCTGGCTCACGCCTGCCCGCCGTTGAGCCTAGGGAGAGAGGTGGGGTGCGGGTGAGCTGCAAGAAAAGCACAGTTGTCCTGCCGAGTGATGACCGCGGTTCAAACGTGCTGGCTTCCCCTCGGGATGATGGCGGGCGGCCGGGATAGCTATCCTGAAGGAGTGCGAACCTGTAGGTTGCGTGTGTGCTTGGAGCACATCTGTGCAAGCAGGGCCAGGCCTGAAGGGTGGGGAGCAGTTTAGACTGCGTGTTTTATCCCGACTG
>NW_017729012.1:9001162-9003875 GCF_001723915.1 Gavialis gangeticus | reverse complement strand
GGGTGAGCTGCTAGAAAAGCACAGTTGTCCTGCCGAGTGATGACCGCGGTTCAGACGTGCTGGCTTCCCCTCGGGATGATGGCGGGCGGCCAGGATAGCTATCCTGAAGGAGTGCGAACCTGTAGGTTGCGTGTGTGCTTGGAGCACATCTGTGCAAGCAGGGCCAGGCCTGAAGGGTGGGGAGCAGTTTAGACTGCGTGTTTTATCCCGACTGCCGCCTCCACTGTGCCCCAGAGGGACTAAATAAGTGTTGTGTGGCTGGGCTAGCACCCGAGAGCCCGGGTCGCTGACGGACCTGCTGTGGATTTCGACCCGTTCTGCTCTGCGGCGGATGAGAAGCGAGCGACCGAGCTGCGGCCAAAGCTCCCCGTCTGCCCTGGCTGCGGCCCAGCAGAGCAGGGCAGGTGCCTCTCCTGGGCTTGGTGGCTCCAGTCTGCCAGCCTGGCCGCTGCGTCTGTGCAGCTCTGAGCGGGGCAAGGGAGAGACCCCCCCGTACCTCGCTGGGCCCTACTTCTGGGCACCGGCTTGCTGCAAACCTCCCCACCAATTCCTCTGGGACTTCACCTAGCTTTTGCAGAGCGGGGCGAGTGTGTGTGCAAAACGCTGGATCCACACAAGGTAAAAGCCCCTGGGAGCAGGGATTCCCCCTGCAGTGCGGCCTGGCAGCCTCCCCTCCCAGCCAGGCCACCTGTCACTGATCTGGCATGTGACACTGGCCAAGGCCCCTCCCCGGTCTTCGCCCTTCTCGCGCCACGGTGCTCTCTGGTCCGCGGTGCGGGCTCGCTCTGTCCCCTGCCTGCGCTCAGCAGTGACGGGAGTGATGCAAGAGCCCCGGTACCTCCTCGGAGGCCTTCCTCCAGTCCATCCGTGCAATGTAGGCGATGGAGCAGCTGCAGGGGATGAAGGCGCAGATCAGCATGCCGAGCCAGAGGCCTGGGGAGAAAAGGCTGGGGTAAGCCAGGTGCGGTCAGCGCCTGCACCCGGCTCCAAAACCTCCTGACCCTGCAAACCTGGGGCCATCCTGGAGGTGTGGGGGGGCAACAGGTGGCTACTTGGGCTGTACCTGGGCAGGAGCGGCCTGAGGCTGCCACCTAGCGACCATGGCCCGTAGTACCGTGCAGGCCTTTGCATGTATACTGACCAGCTGAGGTTGCTGTAAGCAGGTTCCCGAGGGAGGCAGGAAGATCCAGACTTGACCTTCAGCCCAGCCAGGCCCAGACCGCTCGGAGGCCTCCTGCACGCTCTCAGCCCAGGTAAGCCCGCACGAGGTACGTGTGGTTGCGTGCAGGCGTGAAGGTGGGGGCGTTCAAAGGAAATCAGTGTTGCAGTGGGGGCCTGCGCGGAGCCAAGGGGCTATATTTGGGCTTGTGGAAGAGGTGGACTTGTTGTCAGGCTGCAGGCGTGGAGTGGAGATGGGTTTGGGATTGTATTTTTGGAGGCTGGAGGGAAATGGAAGATGGGTGGGGTTTCAAGAGTGGCTTAGAGGAGGGACACGCTGCTTTGAGGAAGGGGAAAGGGGCCAGGGCCAAACCTGGCTTGGAAGGGGCATTTCAGTGGGGGCTGGATACATGCCCACAAAGGAGGCTGCCCAACAATGCACCTGCCCCTGCTCTGCACCTCGCAGACCAGGGCACCGCGCTGGCTCTGGCAGGGTTTAGAGACACGTTCTGCTGTCACAACAGTAGCCCCCTTGGTGGGGTGCGGCTGGAGGTGTCCGAGCTGGGGACGTTTTGCTCCTGTCTCCTGCCGGTCCCTGGGGGTGCCGGGGTGCCCTTTCTCTGCCCTCCACTCCGGCCATTGTACCTATGATCCCGATCCGGGCCACAAAGAGCAGCAGGATCGCCACTGGGAGGCCCACGACATAGTAGCCGATGGCGTTCAGGATGGCCCCGAACTTCTGCCTGCCCGAGCCCCGGAGCACGCCGCTGGCGGTGCACTATGGGGAGGACACGGCGCGGCCATGAGAACCCTGACCCCACGCAGCCCCCAGCGCCCATCCAGGCTGACCCCTCTGAGACGCTCATCGCAGGGGTGAAGCCGGGGCCGCCTCGAGGCTGAGATGCCACCAGGATCCTATGGGCCAGCCATGCCTCAGGAGAACTGGCAGCCCCTACCCAAGTGCCCGGCAGCTGGGCCGCTCACTTGTTATTACAAGTTTCCTCTGCGCTCCCAGCTGTGTTGGGCTCGCAGGGAACCCATCGCAACCCTGCGGGGACTGGATGTTTCCAGCCTTCCCCCCTCCCCCCAGGCTTTCATCTTCCCTCCGTGTTGGGGGAGTTCCCCTTGGACCGGTCTCTCCAGTTACCTCGGAGGCAGTCCTCCCTCTCTGTCCATCTCCCAGGCCTGAGATTTGCTTGAGGTGCTGGCCTTTAGCAGAGGGAACCGCCCCGAAGCCTCCACCACCCACCCGGGACACGTGCCGCCACGTGGGGAGAGAAGGGGCACTCACACAAGCTGCTTCGAACAGGTGGAAGGCAATGTACACCGGCATAACCCACGCCACCAGCTCGATGATCTCTCTGTTCAGGGAGCAGAAGAGCAAGCAGCGCTAGCAACGCGATTCAAGAGCAGTTCAAGCCCCGGCATCTGGCTGCGCTCGGTACGCCTGACTGGTCTCAGCAGACTTGCCCCACCAGGCCGTGAGCAAGGGCAGCGGGATGAAGCCATGAGCCAGAGGGCCCTGACCCAGCTACCCTCAGGCACTGGGGCTTTA
>NW_017729012.1:8986128-8996162 GCF_001723915.1 Gavialis gangeticus | reverse complement strand
AGCAAGCAGCGCTAGCAACGCGATTCAAGAGCAGTTCAAGCCCCGGCATCTGGCTGCGCTCGGTACGCCTGACTGGTCTCAGCAGACTTGCCCCACCAGGCCGTGAGCAAGGGCAGCGGGATGAAGCCATGAGCCAGAGGGCCCTGACCCAGCTACCCTCAGGCGCTGGGGCTTTACCCAACGATGGAGGCGCTGGGAGAACTTTGTATTTGGACACGGGCCTGGAGTAAAACCATGGTGGCAGCCTCTGCATGCCCTTGTAGTGGCCGCTCCCTGAGACTTCAGCACCTGGAGTTTCCTGGGGAAAATTTCACTCTGAGCTAAATAATTAGGCCTGCGCTCCAAAACCCTCCTACGGAAATAACCCGCCGTACTCGGGTGAGCAACTGGACTGAGCGAGGGAGAAGACCCTTGCAGCCTGCAGGACCAATGGGTTGTGCTGCCTCCTCCCAGCGTGATTCCCTCCTCCATGCCGTGGCTCTGTCTGTAGCGGTTTAATAGCGGGAACATTTCTGTTCGGAGGTGACAGGCACCTGAGGAACTCACTTGTCACTGGTAAATATATATCCCAACATGTCTTTCGAGGCTGCCAGGACGACACCCATCGCCACACAAAAGACCCCTGAAAATGGAGCAGAGAGCAGCCGCAGTGAGTCTGTCCTGGTTCAGACCCTGTCCTGGCTTGAGCCTCCTGGCCCCGGTCACACGCCAGTGCAACCCCGGTGCTGCCGACTTGTTGCCTCGTGGCCCATGGAGTAATGTAGCTGCCCCTAGCCCGGCAGCCGGGGCCACCTGAGTACGGGCAGGTCGGAGAGGCGCATGGCCCACATCAGGGTTGCTATTAGCTCCTCGCTCGGAGCAGCACCAAAGCCCAGAGCCCTCTACCTGTGCACAGCAGGCTGACAACGGACGCTGTCTTGGCCTCCTCTACGTTCCCAGCACCCAGCGCGTTCCCCACCTGAACGCTGACAGCCGTGCTCAGTCCAAAGGGAACCTGAAAGCCCAAAGCACCGGTGTTTATTCACTTGCCTCGGGCAACCCTACAGTGCTATTGCTCATCCAGCCTAGGCGCTGCGTGGTCTAATAGCCCCCTGCAACAAGCCGCGGCCTGAGCTCGCGAGACGGGCGGCAAATCTCTGGGGTGCCTTAAAAGTTCAAAGCAAGGTGCGTGCATGGGGACAGGCAATGGCAAGGTGCAGCTTGAGCCCAGGGCAGGAGACGGGGCAGCTGGGGTCACGTCACCTTGCCTCAGTTTCCCTGGTGTGCTCAGACTCTTGAGCCCTTCAGAGCAGGGGGTGTCTCTTGCTGTGCGTGTACAGCGCCCAGCACGCGTGGGGACCCCGGCCGCAGTCGGGGCCGTCCCATGCTGCGGTGTAAGGATCCCATGTTCTTACCATGTAAGCGACTGTGGACACCTCGTAAACGATGGACTGGGCAGAAAGCTCCACGACGCTCAGCAGGCCTGTGGCGGAGAGGAGACGCCCGTCAGGAGCTTGCGGCCTGGTGGATCCTGCTCGGGGACACCGTCTATAGCAGCCCGGGGGGGTCCTCTCCGTCCCCCCTGCACTCACCGACCAGGAAGCTCCCGATTTCATAGGTCCACCACTCGATGCATAACATGAGCATGCTGGGCACGGCCAGCGAGCTGAAGGTATCCCACTCCTGCAGGCACTCGCTGGACCAGCCTGGGGCAAGTAGATGCCACGTGTGAACAGCCAGCCTGGCAGAGCTGGGCCACAGGCAACCAGGAAGGGAACTAGGAGCCGGGGCCGAGTTGCTGGCATCTCTTTTGCCTTTCCAGAGCAAGCGCTGTGCACGAAGCACAGAGCACGCAGCTGATTCGGCAGCGCCTGAGCTTTGAGGCGTGGATCCGAAGTCCTCGCTGCTGGGACCGTTTGTGGCCGATCCCAGACGCAGCCAAGCCTCCCGCGTGCTCAGTGAGGCGTGCAAAGCCTTTACACGGGTGGCTGGTGCCTGCTGACCTTGGCAGGACCTCGAGCGCTGGAGTGCGAGCCTGGGGTCTGTCTGCTGACGCAACCCCCCCGAGGCCATGCTAGGGGACCGGCTAGGAGGGACCTGCCGGGGGCAAGGGTGGGAGTTTCAGGGCAGCCCTGGGGAAGCAGCGAGGATTTTACAGGCAGCGGGGACAGACACGGCACCTCCCCAGGTCTCCACATGGAGCTTCTTCCCGACGATGTACAGGAACAGGAAGATGGCTTGTGTGTACTGAGCGATGGTGTTCGCCAAGGCAGAGCCCCTGGGGGAAGAGAGACCGCAAGGGACCTTCTGTGTCCTGCCGGCAGCTCCGTATCCTGCGGCGCCACGTGCTTCGGGGTCAGCTCCTGCCCTGCTCCCCCCGGGCCGAGGATGCTGCCTGGCGAACGGTCCTGCCCGCGGCACGTGTGCAGAGTACGTGCTCTGGCCACGCGGGAGGGAATCAGTCCTTTAAAGGGCGAGAAGCTGGAGTGGACACAGCAGGGCTCAGACCGGCGAGGGCGAATCCTGGCGTCCTGCAGCTCCGTACGCTCTGGACTGGGTCCTGCAGAGACCTTTACCCTGTGCCCTGGTTAAATCCCAGCTGGCCTGTGGGCATTTTCCCATCAGGTTTCCCTGGGTCCAATACTCAGTCGGGACTAACCAGTGCTTGGTGTCCTCCAAGTATTGCCTGAACCTGAACTAGCAGAATCCATTCTTTGCTGTCTGTTTTAGGTCGGGATTTGGGTATTTTGGCACCCAGCTTGGATGCCTGTAAAAGGGCCTGGTTTTGTGGAAGTGCTGAGCACTTGTCCACTCAAAAGCGGGTCCTTTTGAAGATGCCTGAAGCTGGGCTCCCCCCAATTATTCATGTGAGAGCTACATCCTGTTGCCTAGGGCGCAGTGGGAGTTTGGGGATTTCGGGACCCGTTTGAGGCTTGTGCCGTCGTTCAGAGGTCTAATCACTTCCAGACGCTACTCACGTGACTCCGAGGTCCATCGTGTAGAGGAAGACGTAGTTTGCAAGCACGTTTATGATGTTTCCAACGATGCCGCTGAGCACCTCGGGCCAAATGATCCTCTGCGGTGAAACAGAAATATGAGAAATGCGATTTCGCTGGGACTCGTGCACTAATAGGTGTGCAAATGCCATGGTTCCTAGACGGCGTCGAAGGAGTGGCAGGGCCAAGAGAGCAATAGCTGCTCTCGTTGCTGAACGCGATGTCCTGGACATGAAGGGCTGTGTGGCTAACCGGCACTTCCAGCATCGCCAAAGAAGAAATTAGTTAATTAGTTAAAACCTCTATGGTTTGCCATGTGCATTGAGTCTAATGGAAACCATGTGTGCGAGAGCCTTTCTTGCAATGGGGGAATGGACCTAGAGGTGGCCAAACACCGGCCAAAAATGCCTGCTGTTGTGTGCACGTTATGGGCACTGCCGGACGCGCGTCTTTTATGCTGCAACACAGCCCTGAGCCGGGGGTGGGTTACTGAGAGAGACCTCGGCGGTCTCACGGGATGAGATCCCTTCCCCCTCGCCTCCCCATCCACCATTGCGGCCTACCTGATTCTGCAGATATCGTGTCTCCAGCTGGTACAGAAAAGCCACCTGCAAAATAAGGGAGTTGGTGCGTGAGGTCGGGCTGAGGTGTAACAGATGTCTTCAGGGGAAATCTAGTCTTTCCTCTGGCCGCCGGCCCGGTCCAGGCATCGGCTGCCTCCTGCCAGGCTGGCTCCGAGACGTGGGTGCGTCTGAGCCCTCCTGAGAGGGGGGAGGCGTCGCGTGCGGGGGACCAGAGCGGGCAGCTTTGCAGGGCTCCAGGCGCCGAAGGAGCCACTCTCCTGTCTGCTTCCCTCCCCAAGAAGCTGCGGGGAGAGGAACTTACGGGAAGAGCCGGGACGAAAACCATCACGTAAACCTGCGTTAACCTGGGGGGAGACACAAAGCACCATCGTTCCCCCGTTGAGGGCCTGCGCAAGCCCCGTCCCCCGGGGCGCGGCAGGACCGTTCTCCCTCCTGACCCAGCTTTTCGGCCCCGTGCAGGAAGAGGCCGGCGGCCGCCCGGCGATGCCGGGGTGGGCTGGGCAGCGCGGGCTGTGCTTTATCGTGTCGCGGTGGCAGCGAGGGAGTTTGCCTCCCGGCAGCAGCCGGGTTCAGGGCTGCACCGTGCCACGGGCCACGTCTGCCAGCCTGCTCACGCCGACGGCTCGGCCCAGCCGTGAGAGAAAGGGGCGCTGCACTGGCATCGCTGAGGGCATGGCCCAGCCAATGAGGCAGCGCCACTGGCCTGGTGGAGGGCAGAGCCTGGCCAACAGGGTGATGGGGGAAGCGGTGCCCACTTGGCTGAGGGCAGAGTCCAGCCAATGGGGTGAAAGAAAAGCTCTGTGAGCCTGGCAGAGAACAAAGCCCAGCCAATAGGGTGAAGGGAAGGCTCCACTGGCCTGGCAGAGAGCAGAGCCCAGCCAATGGGGTGAAGGGAGGGCCCTGCCAGCCTGGCTGGGGCAGAGCCCAGCCAATGGGGTGAAGGGAGGGCCCTGCCAGCCTGGCCGGGGGCAGAGCCCGGCAGGTAACTGCAGGCAGTCGCGGCCTCGGTCCCTTGCAGAGCTTGCGGCTGCATCCTGTGCCTGCCGCGGCCAGACTCGGCGCCCGACCTGGAGACCTCCGGGTCCTGCCGGACCAGCAGCAGGATCTGCTCGGTGTTGATGAAGACAGCCCAGCAGGGGAAGCAGCAAAGCAGCACGATGAGGGTGCCGCGCTGCAGGATGACGCCCACCCGCTTCATGTTCTTGCCGCCGTACGTCTGCAGAGCAAGAGGGCCGAGCCCGGGAGTTAATGTCACGCCCTTGAAAAAGCCATGCCTGACTGCGCCGGCCACAGGAAAGCAGCCTGCATGGAAGAACGGCAGAGCTGTGCAGGGGGTGAGGTGCCAGCCAGTGCCCGCTGCAGCACAGGGGTCCTTCAGCATCGTGAAAAGCATGTGGAAGGGGGACTTTGCAAGGCACGGGAGACGACCCCCTTTAAGAGCCCTTGTTCCCTTCCGGTGGCCAGACTCGCTGCAGAGGCTCAGGAGTTTGTCCAGCCTGGAGGGCCCAGACCCAGCTCCTTTAGCTCAAGCCAGGAGGAGCTCAGGCTTTCCATCCCAAAGTCCTGGGCTCGGTGCCTGCTCCTGGACAGCGTTACAGCCTCATGATGCAGGCGTGAGCCTCGGTTCATTCCTGAGAGGTGAAGATATGAATCCAGCCATGAAGGGACTTTGCCCATCGCTCGGGGCAGCCAGGCACTTCAGAGCCAGTGCTTAGGCAATCAGTTAACTCCTCCTTTGCGATCCCTGGATGGAGTCCGTTCCCATGCGTACCCCGAGGGGCAAAACGTACCCAGCCCTGAGTGTCTAAGGCCAGTTGGGCTCTGAGCCTTACAGAAGCTTTTAGCCACTGGTTTAACAGCCCCGTGTAATAGGGGAGCTAATCTGATCCCACTAACGTTTAATGCTCCCAGCCTCTCTAAAGAAGAGGGGTCGGCGATCAGCAGCTATTCCCTACCTGTGACATTAATGTGTCGCATGCAGCTGTTAAGCCGTACCCCACGGAGATGCCGAGAACATTTATAACCTGGAAACAGAAAGATAAAACAGCGAGAGGATGCAAAAATGTACCTAGCTGGTGATCGCAGGCTTTGCCCACGGCTGCTTGTGAAAGCAGAAGGAAAGAGCCCTCTGTCCCAGCCTGTTGTCAGCTCCTCAGCCAGCAGCTCCCCACCGCTTCATTACTAACGTACGGGAGACGCTGGAGCTGGTTGAAACGTGGACTATGTAAAGCCTTGGAGCGAGAATACTTACAGCGATTGCAAGTGTGACGGCAGCCAGCTCAACCTTGCCCAGATGGCCGCAGAATATAGAGCTCACAATATGGATCATAAAGACCAGCAGCTGGATCAGGGTCTGGATTGAAGGGAGAGGGGGGAAAAAAACAGGCCGTGGTGACTGCAGGCTGGAGAGGAAATTGCATCTGAGGAACAAACGTGCAGAGAGGCTGCAAAGGGCAGGCTTTCGTGTATTGTACTGAAGGGCAAACAAGGCTGTGCGTGCCACCCCTGCGGGTTTGCTGAGGTCTGATCCCAGCCGATTCAAATCCCCGCTAGGTCAAGGGGGTCTTGGGTTTCTCTCTTTAGAAATTCTCTGCCAGACCCGCTTTGAGGATGTGGCTGTGTTGCAAAGTTGGTGACGGTCAGTGATCTGGTTATAGCCGCATCTCCATTCTGCTCGCGGTAATTGGAGGACCGCTGCTATTCAGCGCCCGCAAATGTGCGGGCCCCCGATTCCCATCTCTGCCCTACCTGCGTAAATCTAGAGTAGCTGCGCTGGGCCGGGATGTGCACGGGCGCGGCAGGCTGCTGTCTCCATCCCTGTGCGTGCGAGTCCTGGCACTCACTCGTGTGCCCAGCCAGGAGGGCATCACGGCCCCGCACCATCTGAACGTTTGATCTTCCATTTTGCCTCTCCCCTATTTGCCCTTTGCTAGGACAGCACAGGAGCCTGCCGCAAAAGGGAGGACAGCCTCACGCCGGGACCCCGCAGAGGAGGGGCAGCAGGAGCCTGACTTGTTCCCAGGCTCCACGTAACCTATACAGGGAGCACGAGCACTCAGCCAGCGGGAATGCCAGGTGCTGGCCGCCCGCCGCCCTTACCAGTGGCCCTGCCAGTGCCAGCAGCCTCTTCGCCTCCTCCCAGAAGTTGCTGGGAATCCAGGGACAGCCTTTCCTGTAGGTGCCAGGAGCCGAAATGGGCAGGGTGACGCTCGCAGCATCTCTGAGAGGGTCCTCGCCGGCAGGGACTGCGGGCTTCATGCTGCCTCTCTGCCTGGGCAGCGAGTGACCCTGCTTTTCACCTTGGCACTTGGTTAAGCCTGCGTGATCCGCTCGACCTAGGAGGGCAAACAATATGTAACCGCAGCGGTGTGAGGTGCTGCATGGCTGGATGGCTGTGCCCGGTCCACCGCCTCCCTCGTCCTGGCACAAGCCGCGGGGGCGATCGTTGATTACGAGGCTCTGGAGGAATGGCAGGAAGCTGGGGCGAGGGGTCTTGGTTGCGTGTTGGGTGGCATGAGGCAGGTTGCTGGGGCCGGGAGGATTCCTGCGGATGCATGCCTGGAAGTGGCGTGTTGGGTGCTGCGCGCATGGCCTGGAAACATGAGGCGCTACAAGCGGCAGCAGAGGGGATCAGAGGGCGACTCTCTCCTCCTCGTCCCAGCTCGGTGCCAAAATGGTGACCCCCCCACTTAGGAGTCGGGCGCACTGTGCCGCCATACCGCTCAGTAAGGGGCACGTGCAGGGACCTGGCCAAACCCTGCTGGCAGGCGGCAGGCCCCGCAGCTGCACGGGGACACTTGGCTGACGGAGGGAAACAAGATGCGCCTCCCCCGCTGCCTGCCCTGTCCGAGCTCTCGGGTACCGGGCTGGCAGGACAGCTGCCATCAGGGTGCGGCGCAAACACGGCGAGCACCAGGCCTGGCCTTGGAGCATTTCCTACCTGGAGTGTAGGGGTGGGCTGTAAAGGGACTTGCCCATGGCCACGCTGGAGGTCGGTGGCAGGGCCGGGAGAGCTCCAGGTCTGGTTTCGGTGATGTAGACGGGCCTTCGGCGTTGGGATTAAAGGCGAGTCCTGCCCGCACTATGACTTGCCAGGGGCAACGCACCTTAGCCGCTCTTGTAGTCCACTGGCCAACGGCCTTCGCTTCCTGCCACAGGCCCACACCGGCACGGCTGGGCCCTGCTTTGTCACACAGCAGCGACACGGCTCCCCTGGCTTCAGGGATGTGGCTTGGGTGCCTTTTGGCGCACGCGGCTTTTCCCCTCCGAGTGCAGTCGCTCAAATGCCTCTTGGGCGCCGCCTCCCCGGGCTTCGCCCTTCTCCGTAACCCTCTGCTCTGGCCCAGCTTGACCGGCCTGCTGGCAACAGGGCCTCCCCTTTGGCCTAGCTCAGTTAATGAGAAACGGGGAGGTGTGAATGGGCCAGAGGCATTTGCAGCCCTGCACCCTCTCCCGTTGCCTTTGCTCGGCCGCACGGGCCGCTGGATTCCTCCCAGCTGAGCCGTCGTGCCCGTGCCCTGCCTCGCTTTCTGCCGCCAGTGGAGCCAGTTCTGCACTCGCTCCCGTTCTGGCATGTTTTGGGGCTTACGGATGGACTGTGTTCGCCCACCTCCACCCTCCCGTCCTCTGCGTGCCCCGGCGGAGGAGGCTTCGCATCTGCTGGCTGCTTTCAGCCCACTGTGGTTTCGTAGAGCTCGGGCCAGGAGCCTTGCCATCTTCCAGCCTGATCGTTGCTGTTACGTTTCGCCCTGCTACCCCTCTTCAGCCCGACAACTGCTTAAACTAAAAACCAACGAGGTTAAGTCAGGCATCTCCCCCAGCCCCTTTCAGTAGGTAGCAGTTAAGTGTCGGTGGTGCTAGGGCCCCTGCAGCGGAGGAACTGATCTGGGGAAGCTATCCTCAGCCAAGCACAGCAGGGGACCGCCCTCCCCATGAATTCAGCCCACGGGGAGAAGCTGCCAGAGAGCACCTTTCTCATCCCAAGCCAGTGCTCGGGGCCATGCTGAACCTGTCTGTAACATCCCAGAGGGTAAATCTGCCTTGTTGCCCAGGAGAGACGATGCCGGTGCTACAATCAGGGTTATATCCCTTAGGATCACACCCATTTCCTTGTACGTTCAACCGCGCCTTTGGTTATGCTGGAAGCGTCTCCATGCAGAAACCCTGGCCAGGTAACAGCAGGCCAACTCCATGCGCCCTGAGACCCTGGTGCTGTGGCTAAAGAGCAAAGTGCTGCTGCAAGGTCCAACACAGGAGTCCTGCATGCGTGAGACTGAGCCTATTAATGCAAACTGTTGGGCAGATGACAGCAGGATACAGTAGAGCAGCAGGATCCCCTCCATCTTCACCCCTGCTACTTGGTGGCAGCATTTTGCAGGGCAGCCCAGCCGGGGGGAGTTGAGCTGAGGGGACAGGTAGCTTTGGCAGGGTTCATCTACTCACTGTTTTTGCATTTCCTGGGCAGCAGTCAGTGCCAAAGGCAGCAGGAGAACTGCACTGTCACAGGTCAGACGCACGCCGGAGTGACAGCTACATGTGACTTCCATCCTTTGGGAAGTCAGCCATGGGCATGGGCTGCTTTAGGACAGATGGCTGGCGAGCAGGCATTGCTACAGGCGGAGCAGGTGAGGACACTTCTACCGGAGGACAGCGGTTCGCTGGGGCAGGAGGGAGTCAGTGTATTTGGAAAGTTGGGTTGCTTTCAGTGTCGGTTGTCGATGTGCGCTTGCCCACTCACAGAAGAGTAGGTTGGCAGCAGAGGGAAGCCTGTGGGAGTGAGCGATGCCAGCTGCACGACTCTCAGACCCTTGCCTGAGAAAGCAGAAGCATGCATTTTGGTTGGGATAGGGCCAATTCTGCCTCAGGCAAGGGATGGACTAGAGGATCTCTGGAGGCCCTTTCCCACCCCACTCTGATTTCCTTCTGCTGTCAAGCATGATTGAGGGGTACAAAGTGGGAGCATTTGGATAAGACAGCAATGACCCTCGCAAGAGATTAAACAACCTGAATGTTTATTGGAAACCTCTGCAGCATCAAAAGAGCAGCTGACAGTAGTGCAAGAGTGAACACCGCTGGGGGCAGAGCTGGCTGAACCAGCGCCCGGGTCTGTGCACTCCAGCCAGGGCTTCCTGAGCCAAGAAACAACTTCCCAACCGTCTTAGCCCAGGGCTAGCTACAGGGGGACCCCAGAGCCAACTCTGAAAGACAAAAGGCCGTTGCCCCCATGGAGTGCCTGGGCCAACAAAGCCCGAGCTGCAAACCAAACAACAGAACAGGACACGAACAAGTGCTTCAGGACCAGGAAATGGCTGGGGACGACGGCCCAGCAGGCTCCCACAGAGGGGGCGAAAGCCCCCTGGGTCAGCATTGCTCAGTGGCAGCACAGGCCCAGCCCATTAGCACGGACAGTGTGACCAGACCACGGACCCCAAGACATGGGCCAGGATAGAGGAGCATCTCGGCCGCTCCTGCCTGC
>NW_017729012.1:8980003-8986096 GCF_001723915.1 Gavialis gangeticus | reverse complement strand
CAACTACCCAACCGTCTTAGCCTAGGGCTAGCTACAGGGGGACCCCAGAGCCAACTCTGAAAGACAAAAGGCCGTTGCCCCCATGGAGTGCCTGGGCCAACAAAGCCCGAGCTGCAAACCAAACAACAGAACAGGACACGAACAAGTGCTTCAGGACCAGGAAATGGCTGGGGACGACGGCCCAGCAGGCTCCCACAGAGGGGGCGAAAGCCCCCTGGGTCAGCATTGCTCAGTGGCAGCACAGGCCCAGCCCATTAGCACGGACAGTGTGACCAGACCACGGACCCCAAGACATGGGCCAGGATAGAGGAGCATCTCGGCCGCTCCTGCCTGCAGCACTCCAGACGGCACTCCACCGTCCCCGTGGTCACGTCTCTGGCCACGGTGGCTATGCTTAGCCGTTGCCTGTCAGGAGCCGCACGAGGACCCCCGCCAGCAGGACCGTGATGGCAACAGCCAGTGCTAGCCCGCGCTGGAGGAGCAGGCCCTTCCCCAGCGAGACGCTGCCTCCTGGCAGGGCAGGCAGCACGGCTACTTCCTCTCCAGGGGCGAGCTGGGGCTCGGGCAGGCTCTCGCTGCTGGAGATGGCAGCGGGCAGAACTACAGTGTCCGGCACTTCTGTCTCGGCTGTGAAATAGTCTGGGGAGCAGACGGGTCAGTGTTACACGTGGGGCCCTGCCCTGGAGGCTGAGCCATACGGCCAGCTGCAGGGGCGAAGGACAGCGGTCCCAGGTCAGCTCTGCTGGCCAGCTCAGGGTGTTCAGTGCTACCTGAGGTCCGCTTAGGGCCCCACAGCCAGTAAAGGCCATGGGCCAGCCAGAGCAGCTCCCACGCAGCACTCCTCTCCCCACACCCTGCCCGGGAGCGTTTCCAGAGCAAGGGGCACTGCGTGTAGGACTCCAGCCCCCAGTCACATACCAAAACCAGTCAAATGAACCGCAGAGCTGCTGGTGCCCAGGATCTCTGCTTGCACTTTGAGGCCTGCCCGGATTTGAGCCTGCAACAGAGAACAGGGTCAGATTCTCCCTGTCGCCAGGGCATGCCCTCAAAACCCATCCCAAACGGAGCAGCGGACTGCAGCCAGTGAGGGTCCGGCTAGGCTGGGAACACAACGCGCTCCCAGCTCCACCGAGGGGGGGGGGGGAAAGAGATCCGGCCTTCTGCTCTCTGAGCGCACAAGATCCTTCCTTTCCCAGGGCACAGGCACTTGGCTGCAGCACCCTTGGCAAGGATCAATCCTGCAGCTGTGTGGGCCACGACCTGGCTTTGCCAGCTCTGCTTTTCACTCCTCAGCTGGATCACAACCTGTGAGTGCCTCTACACCTGGGCCCTTCTGCTGACTCCTTCGGTTTAAGGCACGAGCTGCATACGCTCATGCCCAGCAAAACACACTTTAAGCAGGGAAGAGGAAGAGACAGATTGCGCTTGCACAACGCTGCGCGCCCTCAGAGCTCTGCAGTGTGGCATGGGCTCAGGAGCTGGCCCACAGCCTCTGGACGAGGCTAGCAGGCTGTGAGAGTCTTACCTCCTCTGCAGCCTTCTTCCAGTCTATGCGCAGGACATAGATGAAGAAGGAAATGGCCTGCAGAGCAATGCAGACGATGAGTCCCACCCATAGGCCTGGAACAAAGGGAAATCAGGGTCAGTTATCTGGAGGCCCCTGATGGAGGTCCCTGCACCTGGCCTTCCCTGAGGTCCGGATGTCACTCTGCAGCTACTTCATTTCTTGGGACTTCATTCCCAAACTAGAGATGCACAAGTCCTGATCAAGCCCCGCCGTGGACCTCGTTGTCCAGCAGATGTGGATTCCCATCGGCAACCTTGAAAGCCCTTTGGCTGACCCCACTTGCAGCTATACCCGGGCCCAAGTTGTACTGCATTTGTCACAGGACAGACACTATGCCGCGTCCTGCTCGGTTACCGGGTGCAACCTAGAGTAACTGCAGTGAATTCAGATCACTGCAACCACATGGACATAACTGGTTTTCTAAGGTGGTTCATGCTGTATATATAAAGGCAACAGCAAAATCTGCTTTGCTGTCTGTTCCCCGAGGCACTGGACTGAAGCCCCCATCCATATGCTGGAGTTACACTGCTATCTACTCCATGCGCTTATTGAAAGCAGATGCTTATTTGAGCCCACGTTCAGCTAAATGCTCTAGCCTGGGCTTGAGCCTTCTGGGAGCCAGCAAAGCCAAAGTGCATGGTATGCTGAAACAGGGCTCCAGTTCTCCTTGCACTGCAGCCAATAGAAACGGCTGCCCTGACTTCACCAGGGTCAGGATTTCACCTGCCATGAGCAGCGGCCCATGTGCGTCAGGATGTTCAGCACCGTGCGTGCTCACAGCACACGTACCCAGCACCCCAAGCTTTGCAGCGAACATCAGCGAGATTCCCAGCGGAAACCCGATGGCGTAATATCCGATGGCGTTGGCGATGGCCCCAAACTTCTGCTTCCCTGTCCCCCTCAGCACACCGCCGCAGGTCGCCTACGAGGACAGAGAGCAGTCGGTGTGCAGCACAGCAGCTCCTGCCGCAGCCTGGCAGGCAACAATGCAGCCCTTGAGGGGAAAGGTGCAACTTTGAGATAATTTAAGATGGGCTGAGGCTGCTGCATTAGCCCGTGAAGCCAGCTTCGATTCAAGTCCTGTTCAGTCTCCCTCCCAAGAGTGATATGATAGAAGGGTCCTTGCTACTCCAGTATGAAGAGTAGATGATTGATGCCCAGAAGCTAAAGCCACCCAGTTACCAAGAGGTGGAGCAGCTGATTTGCACACCCACATCCCTTTCAGCTGCCTGTGTTCTTGCTTTTATCCCCTCTGAGTGCTAAAGCTGGTTGCTTATGGCTCATTCATGGGGAGTGGGATGCAGCCTGGCTTTCATTTGTAAGTGTGAGCACCTGGGCAGTTACCGCAGAGCTGCCAGCATGCCATAAAACCCTCCTCTCCTCCGTTCATAACAACTTGTGTGACTGTCCTTAGTTGCCGTACATGAGCATGTGCATGTGTGTGTGAGATTCAGCTACACTGCTGTGATGGTGTCTGTCCCCCCTACCCACCCATGGGGCAGGACACCACTAGGTCTAAACCGAGTGCAGGCAGAAGGTCGTACCCAGGTGCTGTGGGTGTTGGAGGACAGCCAGCTCCTCTGAACACCAGGCGGGGTGTTTGGGCCCCTTGATTCCCAACATCAGCCACTCAATTTTGGACTGTGATTTTGACCACAGATTATTAACCCATAATGGTGAAATCTGGGGTGCCTTGGTGCTAGCTGCAACCACTATGGAGTTTGAGATTGCTCCAGAATATCACAGGCCGCTACTTTCAGACGCAACGTGACTGCATAGCGTATTAAACTTGTGTTTTGGCAGATTGCAAGAGTCAGAGGAACCAAGACAGTTGAATAAGCAAAATGACTGCGGTCAAGCTCGCAGAGAAGGTTGCCGGGTGCACGGAAATACTCACCGCCATTGCATCAAGCAAGTGAAAGGGAGCAAAGAGCAGCATCACCTTAGACACCAAGGTAACAATCTCTCTGTTGGGACAAAGGCACGTGGCTGTCAGTTAGGGTTGCGGGTGAAGCCGGGCAGCCTGACTATGAGGGAGGAACAAACTTTAGTTCTGATGCTTGTTGCCACACACAGGCCCAGTGAAGTCCATGGGAAAAATCGATGGGCTTTGGGCCAGCTCCTTAGTTACTGGCACCACAATGTCCCTTCTAGACTGCAACTGAAGGGCATGAATTCCCATGCGTGTGGAACAGCTCTTTGAAAGAGGTAACGAATTGTCGTGAACGGACATGGATGACTCACTTGTCATTGGTGAAGATGTAGCCCACAACGTCTTTCAGGGTCCCCAACAGGGCGGCCACCACTACACCTAACACTCCTGAAAGAGCCAGGCAGTTTGATTAACACGGGGGCCACGGTCTGCTCCTCTCCTGTGCTGCTTGGGATCACGATCTCTGCTGGAGGGACCATCCCTGCCGGGGCAACAATGCCCCACACACAGCCCCACTGTTCATGGGGCCCGTCAGGCATTTTTTGCCTTTAAGCCACCCAAGAATTTAGGGAAGGGAAGTTCTTGCAGGGTAGATCAGGCCAGCAGGCACGAGCTAGAGGACTGTTCCCACCTGTACACAGCAGCGCAGAGATACAGGATGTCCTTGCTTGCTCTGCATCCCCCGATCCTAAGGCATTGCCCACACGGACACTGGCAGCCACGCTGAAGCCCAGGGGCACCTAGGCAGGAAGAGGGGAAGGTTGGACAGGGCACAAGTAGTGGTCTGCTCATCCCTGCTCCAAGCACAGAGGCAGGGGTAGGGGCAGGCAGTGCCCTACTGCAGTCTGGCTATCCCCTAGCAGGAAAATGGAGTGTGGTCTGGCACCATGAACACCCCAGCCCACATCCTTAGGCTGCCTGGGAACCTCTTCTGCTCTCTGTGCTCCTACTCCAGCCACCAGCACTCCCTGCAAGCAGGCCTGAGCTCTTACCATATATGCGGCACTGGACAATTCATAGATGACAGACTGAGCCCCTAGTTCCACCACGCTGATCAGACCTAGGAGGGAATTGCCACAGCCAACTTTTAACCATCACTACAATTAGCTTCGTTCCTGGCAGGGGGGAGAAGGAGGCTTTGGTTTGACAGGAGCAGGGAGCCCTGTAGGACCCACCCACAGACTCCAGGGGAGCACTGTAAGCCAGAGACACCATTCAGGTCTGCTCAGCGAGGCGTGAGGGTCGCCAGCACTAAGAGACCTCTGTGGGAGCACAGAAGGAAGGGAGAGGGCGTCTGCACAGGACTCTGCCAGCTCACCTGCCAGGAAGCTCCCGATCTCGAAGGTCCACCACTCAATGCACATCATGAGCATGCTGGGTACGGCCAACCGCGTGAAGGAGCCCCACTCCAGCAGACACTCCCTGGTCCAGCCTGTAGCAAGGCAGCAATCAGTCAGGAGGAAGCAGATGCCTCTCAACCCCCACAGGATGCTGTAGCAGGGTGCAGCCTGCAGAAACCATGGCACAAGGCAGCATCCCAGGGGCCAAAGCCCAGCCCTATCAGTCATCAGTGCATGCACTGGCATAAGATGGCCAAGAATGAGCTTGCATCCCAGGTCAGGCTTGAGCCAAGGCACCACCCATATCCGAAGCACTTAGGATTTGTCTCATTCAGGGAGACAGGAGCTGCTACCCGAGGATGTCCACTGTATCCACGCTACCTGGCTAGATCCTACAGAAGCCAGTGCCCGAGCATCTACCCACCGCAGGATCAGCCGAGTAATGTCGGAACTGGACGGAGACATACTCTACCTCCCCAGGTCCGGGCGTGGATTTTCCTCCACCACACGTACAAAAAGAGGAGAATCATCTGCGTGTACTGAGAAACTGTGTTGGCCCAGGCAGAGCCCCTGCAGGGAGAAACAGGTTGGTCACATGTGGCACTTCCCCTCCTCCTCTTGCACTGGTGTCTCCTCCACCCCTGGCTGCTAGAAGCACGAAAGCCTTCGCACCGGCCAGGCTGCCAGAGACCCCCCAAATGGATACTCCATTCTCCACTCAGAGGGTTCAACCCTCCCCACCTCCAAAGGCTGGCAGCACCCAAGGGCAGACCTACAGCTGTGCAGGCAGGGAGCATCTGCAAGAGAAGAGCAGCCATGGCCCTGGGTCTGACGAGCCCCCAGATCTCTGCTAAACCTCATGGAGTGGCTACCCATGGCTCTGCCTGCTCAGACTTACACCACTCCCAGCTTCATTGCGTACAGCAGCAGAGCGTTCATGCCCACATTGAGGATATTGGCTGCAACCCCCATCACCACCTGTGGCAAGATGATGGCCTGAAAACAAAGACGAGACCTTAGGAGGCACTCCCCCAGCAGCGCAGCCAGATGCAACCCCGTGGCCAGGAAGGAACCTGGGCACTGCTGCCAACAGCTAGTCTCGGGGGAAATCAAGCCTCGAGGAGAAGGCCGGGCAGGAGAGTAATAACTGCTGGAGCAGTTTCCATTCAGCTCCAGGTCCGGCATGTCACAAAAATGCATGTTAGTGTGCAGTGTCTGTAGGCAGGGGTAGGGGTGTCTGGGTTTCCCCATCA
>NW_017729012.1:8974097-8975003 GCF_001723915.1 Gavialis gangeticus | reverse complement strand
TGCAGTGTCTGTAGGCAGGGGTAGGGGTGTCTGGGTTTCCCCATCACCCTCCCCAGGCCGTGCCCTGGGCCGCCTCATTTTGGCAGCCGGAGAGATCTGACCAGCTCCCCTGGAGCACCCAGAGCTGTTCCCATCTTGGAAGGGGAGGGGGTGGGCTGAAAGGTAATGTGCTCCCCATACTCCCAGGAGCTGATGCAAGGTGTGTTTGCTGTGCAGTGCTTCTCCCCCCAGCCTCCACAGGGAGGGGATGAACTGAGGTCTCCTGCTTTAACACGGAAATTCAAATCCACAGCCCAAATAATCCCACAATACCTGGCTTTGCAGGTATCTTGTCTGCAGCTGGTACATAAACACTGCCTGAAAAACAGTCGGATAACATCTCGTTAGAGCTGCCTTAACCATGCGCCGGTCTCCCCATAAGCGTGCTTCTTGCTGTAACCAGGCAAAGTCCTGGGGAAACCACTGGCGACCAGGTGCAGCAGCCAGTTAGTTTTACTGTCAGAGAAAGCCAGTTGCCTCCAGCCCTCAGGCTTCCTGCCTGCACTGGACAAATTAGCAACAGGAGCTTGCTACTCTGAGGCTTGTTTTGTTCACTAGTGACCGCTGGCTGAGCCCGTAACATTAGGAATGAAAAACAAACCGCTGAACATTGTCCAGATACCAGCACGCAGTGAAAATTAGAGGGGCTAGAAGGGCAGCTGCATGTTGGGCCCTATAGTTTCTGGCAGGCTGCACCGAAATTAAATGTCGTTGTATATAGAGCAATGGCACCCTCACGTTACCCCGAGACAAAGGCAGAATAACCTTAGTGGCGACTTACAGGAAGAGCTGGGATGAAGATCATCACATACACCTGGGTTAACCTGGGAGGGGGGGGGAGAAAAAAAAAAAAAAAAAAAAAAAAAA
>NW_017729012.1:8970948-8973933 GCF_001723915.1 Gavialis gangeticus | reverse complement strand
GGACAACAAAATTATAAAAAAAAAAAAAGAGCAATAGGTTCTCACCCAGTGAATAATACAGTAATGGAAGAGCCAAACCAAGCACATATGCTGTCAGGAATCCACTTGGCTTTAAATGAAGGCCATTTCTCAGCTGCACCCTCAGTCCCTGCCCAGGGGGATATGGAGGGGATAGATGTTGTAGGCAAGAGCCTCAGAAATGGAGAGTCCACGGAGGTCTCTCTCAATACAGTGCTGAAGCAAAGCTCTAGCAATCACCATCCTCTTCATACGGCGCATGCTGAACAGTGCGCTCTCCCTTGCCTCCCCAGTCCACCAGCCTGACTCAGCCAGGACTCGGGACCCAGAGGGGCCAAAGGCAGACGGTGGGGCATGAAGTCCTGGGCAGTCCTTAGCTTCTGCTAGGGACTTAAGCCTGGCTCTTTAACACCTAACGCTGCTCCCGCTGCCTGCTCTTGGCTCGCAGGGTTTCCTGCAGGCCTAGTGGGGATGCTTCAGTCCCAGAAGGCCCTGCTGTCTGCACTAGAAGGGACCAGATCAGAGCAGGCGCGAGATGGGATCTGCTGCCAGACCTGGAGACTTCTGGGTCCTGTTTGAAGAGGAGCAGGATCTTCTCGGTGTTGATGAAGACAGCCCAGCAGGGGAAGCAGCAGAGCAAGAGGATGAGGATGCCGCGCTGCAGGATGGTGCCCACCTGCTTCAAGTTCTTGCTGCCGTACGTCTGAGGGAGAAGCAGAGGCGTGAGTTACCAACGGCCCTTACGCAGCGGCCTCGCGCGCCGGTCAGCGGGAAGCAGTGGCAGGCAATCAAAAGAAGGCGAAGTGAATGGAGTCAAGGCAGCGCCTGACTTTCTAGCACCCCCTCCTCTGGGTGCAATATGACCAGTCAGCTTTTCTTCCCCCCTCCCCAGGTGCAGGCAGTGGTGGAGATGAGCAGAGGCAAAGGTGCTCAGAGGGCAAGGTCCTGCTGCCTCCAAATAGGAGGGCGAGATGCTGATGAATTCAGTTCTCAGCCTTCTTACCCCAAGACGGAGCTTCCCAGGCTTGAGACCCAAGGGCAGGAGAAAGAAGGGGAGCCGCAGGACTGTTACCTACCTGCGACATGAGGGTGTCGCATGCTGAGGCTAGGCCAGAGCCAATGGAGATGCCGGTGACATTGATGACCTGGAAAAGAAACAGCGAGGGAGGGAAGTAACTCAAGGAGAGGAAAGCCAGCCATCTGCAGCAGGGTGTGTGGCCACTGGGTGACACTGCCGAGCTGGTCTCGGTGACTAGAAGTGTCCCTTTCTTCCCCCCCCCAAAGTAATGTCCTTTAAGGCCACTTTATATAGCATCCCCCACCTCTTCCACTTCAAAGTTCCCATCGTCTAAAGTAGCAAAGGCTTCAAGAGGACTCTGCACCCACCCGCTGTTCTGGCAGGGCTCCGTCAAGGACGCGGTGGCGTGACTCGAAGTCAGAGGAACAGACTCTGGGATAAATGCATAACCTGGCTCCCCATCACCACCCTTCTGCCCTCCCTGTTACCAGCAGCTGCAACTGCAGGGATAACATCCAGCAGCAGCATCTGCAGTAAGGTGTTAGCCCCTGGAGACGACACACGTGGTTGGCGTTATAGCCGACGTCGTCCAAGTTACAACTCCAGCATTAAAAGCAACAGAACAATACGTACCGACACAGCGAGCGTCACGGCATCCAGCTCGGCTTTTCCCAGATGGCCACAGAAGATGGAGCTGACCACGCCGATCATAAAGATCAGGAGCTGGGCGAGGAACTGGGAGGGAAACGGAAAGAAACGTGAAGGCAGGGAGGGATGACCATGCCAGAGCAAGCCAGATCTGGAGCAAGGCCGGCACGGCCAGGGAGACCGACGCATCACGAGTGCCGGGTTCAGGTTTTGGGTTCAAGATGGTTTCTGGTGAGGGGGGATGTCTGTCCGGCTTTCCCTCTAGCTTGCTCCTTCGGCCTTCTGGCTACGGGTAAGCGAGACCAGGGGGCATTCAAACCCCAGGGAGAGATGCCTGCCATGGATACGGGACTATCTGGAGCATCTGGGAGGCCGGACACTCGCCGGTGGCAGCGCCACAGACTGGAAGGATGGAGCTCTGCCTGGTCGAGAGACTTTGGGACCGATTTGGCCTCGAACACGAAATTTCAAAAAAATTAAATATTAAAAACGCAGTTTCAGGCAGGCCCCAGCTCCGAGATGGCTTTTGGTTTGTATGGCTGGGCGGGACCTCGCGCAAACCTACCGGGAGTCCTGGGGCAGGGTCCGGTTCTCCCCA
This sequence comes from Gavialis gangeticus, assembly GCF_001723915.1. NCBI lineage: Eukaryota > Metazoa > Chordata > Crocodylia > Gavialidae > Gavialis > Gavialis gangeticus. Next base: position 8,971,651 of record NW_017729012.1, on the reverse strand, counting down.
TCTTAACAATCAGGCAAAAGGAAGGACTGACCCCTTCCTCCCCCCTTTTCTTTTTGAAGTGGGTTAAATTGAACAGGAACAAAGCCTTCCTCCCCCCCGGGAAACGCAGCTGCTGTGGAGGCATGCTGGCCGCGCGACACGCGAACGAGATCTCGAGTGCGGACAAGCCCCGCGGCCCTGCAGCGAGGGGCGACAGCGGCAGCCGCCGAGCGGGCCAGCGAAGGGCACACTCGGGAGCCCCACGGGCGCTAGCAAAGGGAAAGGAACGAGGAGTCGCGCGGGGACTTTACTCAAGGAGAAGCAGCCTTGGCGTTACCGCCGCGCCCACTGAAAATGGAGGCAGCACGAAGCTCCGAGGAGCCTGCTCCAGCCGCCCGGGGCAGCGCTGGCACGGCTCGGCCTGGCCGCGTCTGAAAGCACCGTGGCAGCCCCCCCCGCCGGCCGAGCTTGACCTCTGGACGCAGCAGTAACCCGGGCTGCGCTCCAGGGCCGGGGGCCTCCGAGTGCCACCGGCCGAGCGAAAACCGGAGCCAAAGCCGGGGGTTTTCCCGGCCCGCCGGGCTCGCGCGGTGCCTCTGGGGGCAAGGGCAAAGGCGGCGCCGGGAGCCGGGAGCCAGGCCTCGCTCCGCCATGAGGACGGGATGGGACCGGTGGGGAGGGGCACCAACCCAGCGCCGGCTCCCTCCCGCCCGGCCGCGCCCGG
>NW_017729012.1:8963814-8970442 GCF_001723915.1 Gavialis gangeticus | reverse complement strand
CGGGCGGGTGCCCGGGCGCCGGCGGCTGCTCCAGCCGTTTCCTTCCGTGCGGCTCCCGCAGGAAGCGAGCAGACCCGAAGGCGATTTGGGACGCACACAGGGAATCCACCGTGTTAAAAATAGGTATCTGCACATGCACATGCCCTGCTTCGGCCCTTGTCTACAACACAAGTACAGCCCTGTGATTTTTCTGTAGCAACACCCGGGGACCTAAGAGAGGGCGATCCCAGAGGCTCGGGGCGTGTCCAGGGGGAAGCGGCTGGGCAGGGTCAGAGTCCTGCCAGCCTTGAACCGTGTCCTCCAGGGGAGTGAGGACGTTATCTATTGCAACACCAGTTAGAAAAAACCCCTGCAGCGGGTCCGCTTCCTTCTGAGCGTAGCGGTAGCTTTACACCTGCAGTGCGTTCGGCCCCATGCTTCTGGGGCCTATTATATTGATGTATTCCTGTTTAAAGGAGTTAATGTGTGACCCTGTAAGCCAACTGGAGCGTGTAAATGCTCTGGCCTCTTGGAGCTGATTTCAGCAGCTGGGGTCCACTTCTGTAATCAGGCATGCTGGCGTAAATCCAGAACGCTGCTGCTGGAGACATTGGGCTTTCTGTAATTTACACCCCTGCAAAAGTAGGATTTGACCTCTTGCCTGCAGATTTGATGTCTGACGGCTTCTCAGGGCTTCCCCTAGACGCACACGATCCACATCCTGAGCCACGGCCAAGATCCCGTTAGAAAAACTAAAACCCACAAATGTACCATGTCTGGAACCCTTGAGATTAAGAGCTACCAAATGAGAGGACTGTCAGGAGACAATAGGTTTATGTCAAATGCTTCACTGTTTGGAGAGTGCCCCTTTCTTTGAAGGGGCCCTGATGCTGGCTGACATCCAGAGGCCGTGAAAAATCCCCTTCCCATTGCACTAGGTTTCTGCAGCCCAGAGCTTGGGATAGCGCACAATTCAAAAGGAAAGAGCCTTTTGGGAATCGGGCTGGTTTTGATTTACGCATCAAAGAGTCCCTGGAATAGGGATGGAGCCTATTCCCAGTTTTTGGAGCCTATCAGCATGGTGGAATAAGCAGGATAGCTTTTTGTATACGCGCTCTCTTGTGAAATGGAAGCTGCTGCAGTCTGGGATAATTACGGCCAGCACAAAACAGTGCTCTCCTTCCAGAACGGGGACACGTCTAAATGGGACACGCGAGTTGCTCTCATCATTTTCCCCATGCAGACATCGTGGGGTTGACCCTGAGGGACATAGCATAAACTTGTCATTGCTTCACAGCTGCCTCCTCTTCCCAGACATGGGCCACAAAGCGCCGTCAGCAAGCCTACAGGCATGTTGCATTGGATGTGAATGCATGCACCATGCAAAAGTTGTATTAGGGGCCAACAGTTGCCCAGCTGTGAGGAAAGTTTTGAATGTTGCTTGAAATACTAGGGGAAAGGGAGAAATGGGTGGAAAAGAAGACGGAAGAGGAAACTGGAAAGAGATGGGCAATAATAAGGAGAGGCTGTTGCAGGAAGCTTATTTGAAGTCTACCTCGTACCCTCTGCTGTGCCAGCCAACTCACATCAGAACAGTCCAATAAATGGGAGAACGGGTAAATAAATGGCAACAGTTAGAAGATAATTTGTGCTAACTCCCTGTTGAAGGTGTCCCTTGAAAATGAGACAGGTAGGGAAGAGGATCCAAATTTCAAAATCAGAACGTCTGGAAGAAAGGGTTTTAGGGAACCTAATAACAGAGGCGTTTGCAAAGGAAGGAAAATGAGTCCAATGGAAAACATCAGCACAAAAAAGCACTTAAAAGAAGATGGATTGAGATTCAGAAGGAAGAGCAGGAAATAGGAAGACTGAAGGGAGCGGATGAAAAAGAACAGAGGCAGTGGGCCCAACTTGCAAAAGGCAGAGGGCCCTGGGCTGCCTGGGAAGTCCCATGTGAAATGTCTCATCTGAATTTGCATCTACAGTCCTTGCAATTTGTGCGTGCTCTTGAACACTTACTAGCTCACCAGGGTGCATCTACACACACGCAGGTACAACATTTGCATACAGATTGGGCCTGAAGCTGCATGTGTGTGTTTAACACGTGGTCCTGGACTTCAGCCTTTTGTAAAAACTGGAACCAGCAAGGATTTTTCTCCTCTTTGTTAGATGCATTGAAAGCTTTCACCCAGCTCTCTCTCATCCTCGGTGCTGTGGTGATTTAGCCACTTCTACTTAAAAGCAACACTCAACTGTTGTTTTTGAGGCTATTAATCTGTTTTACTTGCCTGAACTGATATGGATAAATCACATCTTCACCTTCCTTCTCCCTGGCAGAAACAATAAAGCAGCGAGAAGTATAAACTTTCTATACAGCCCAGAATGGACATCTATTTGAAGGGCCTGCTTGCACTTCAACATCAGTCATCTAACACTGGAGACTCTATGTCTTAAACCCCGATCTTGCAGTCAAGTCTATGCAGGCAGAGCCCTGCAGCCACAACGTACCCCATTCTTGCTAGCCCAGGTATCCTTACTTGTATGGGTCTGTTTGCAGGATCAGGGCCCTGGGCATCAATAGTGTTATGCAGCTTCAAACGTTGTTTCCCCACCATCTTCCCCTCTGTAGTACCTATCCACATTGCTGGATAGACGCACATATCACATCAGTGTAGATGCACAATGGCCAGTATTGCATCCTGAACTAGTACACTGCCAAAGACTGAGCCTCATGCATGGATCCACTGGTCTTCATCCCGGTATTTCCTCCTCTATGGTGGCTGCTTGCTCACAAGCACAGTTAGAAACAAAAGGCAGTTTTAAGATGCTGATCTGCATTTTGGGGAGCTTTTGAGGGTGTCTTGTGGCTGGGAGATTTTTTATTCATTTTGTTTGGCAACAAGACATTTGGACGCTTATCTTACCTGGATCCTATGACCCCAGCTGACCTCCTGCCCCTGGGGCAGGGGGCTGGGCTCGATGATCTTCTGAGGTCCCTTCCAGCCCTAATGTCTATGAAATCTATGAAAAAGCCCCGGTCTTGCTGGCACTTGAAAAGCCAGGTCTCCACCGACAAGGAAATGGATACTTGTCTCCTAGAGACAAAGGTGGCCTGGGGCCTCAAAGTTCATATTCTAATCTCCCGAGAGGCTGGGGTTGCTTGCATCTTGGAGTTTGTTTGGGGTCCATCTGCAGTAGCAGGCTAATCCGAAGGTCATTTACAAATATTTACATACTGATAATTCAGATTCAGCATCTTCCTAGTACCTGTCCCCTCCCTCAGCCATCAAGGGGTCTCCTACTGCCTGCTCCTCTCCCCTTCTCCTTAGCTTCCACCTATCTTCCTACCTGCCACATCCCTTTCTCCCATTTTGGGTGGCTTCTGGCACAACTGGTCTGAGGCTCGTGCAAAACGTAGGTGTGAAAGAGCCCGATAAAGATGTGCTGGCAACCTCACCTTGGACTGTGACTCCGTTTTCAGTTTAGGTATGAAATGTATGGTTATACTTATACTATTTTCCAGTCCGGTCTCCACTAAGCTGCTGTCTGTGGCTGCTAGATGTCACTTGAACCTCATTGACTGTACTGATAACTTTTTATTCCCAGTATTTATTTATTTTTACCCTGTGACACCTTCACTGGTTTGAACAGGACACCGTCAACTTGATGTTCACATTTGTCTGAGACCGTTGTTCCAGATAACGTCCACAGCCACCAGGACTGAAAAGAGATAGCGATAGCTGGGGAAAAAGAGAAATAACTTCTTATTTTCTTCTGTTTTGTTTGACAGCGTTTTGTATAATTTTATGTCGTTCATTCCTTTGGGCACTTTCTTAAGCAGTCAGCTTCTTTCTTGTTCTTACAAAAACCTCTGCAAAGACTTATTTAAATGGATTTTTAGTTTGAAAGAAAAAAAATTGCGGTGCACAAAAAAAAGCAGGCTGGGGATTTTTCAGATTCATTTGAAACATTCAAGCTGACAGTGTCCCTTTAAGAACAGGAAATTAGTGTATTTAGAAGTCTTTGTTGGCTTCCTGCCTGTTCCATCCTTCTCTGTCGATACAGATCAGTGATGTCTGTTTTGATCTTGCCATGAGCGCTGTGGGCCATGCACATTGTGGAACTGGGGCCTTCAAGCACTGGCGTAACCTTGCTCGTGTGAATCATCTGCTAGAGTCAGTCCCTTTGCTCACACCTGCGAAGTTACCGTATGCAGTAGTCTTAACTGTATTTGTGTGAGTGAGGAAACAGCTGCTCTGTCTCTGCAGCGCACCAACCATTTCACTTGATTAACTGAACACAGGGATCAAAATAATTGACTGCAATCAAAAGAAAAAACATTTCTCCTTCTCATACAGAACATTGTCAGAGGCTTTGGGGTGTTGACTGAAAAACATATTTCCTGCCCTGAAGAGTCCCACTCCCTCTATCAGGTAGAGAGCAGAGCAAATAAATACAAGACAAAACACATCTCCTTTGAATCACCTCTAGGGAGCAGGTCTTGGCAGAAGACAAGAAAGGTGGTGATGCTGTAATAATAATCATGAGAATAATCATTTTATTTAAAAAGACACCCCCCTCCCCCGGAGGTATTCTGGATGCTGCGCAGCAATTTAAAGTACAACTGAGAGCAGCAGCAGTATGAAGCCAGATGAACAGCATACTAACAACGTGGCATAAATGAGGGAAGTTCTTTGCAGCAGCTGGCAATTGGAAACTACCCGTTTCAGGGGCTTGCTAAAAGTGGAAAGGGATAAAGCTGTAAAATGTGTGTCTGTGCTTCTCTCACAAAACATAAGAGTGTGCGAGTCATAGGCTGAAACGATTAAACAAGGGAGGCAAAAAATTAGGGAGCTCAGGCCTTATTTTGGACTGGATTTGGCAAATGCTTACGCACCACTTGCTCACCTGAATCATCCCAGTGAATTCAGTGGGGCTGTTCCCATGCATGTGTGTTGTGCTGGTGAGGTCTGGGTGATCAGTGTGGTGCTGAGGGCCTGAGAAGTGTGTTTCTTAATGTGGTTTGAGGGTGTGAAGGAAAAATTGTTATACCGGATGCATGTATATACTCTCTCTCTCATATATACACACACACACATCCGCTATCATATGCATGTGTATGTATATGTATATTTAAAAGAAAAAAAGTAGGATTGGAGTCCTCATAAGCTTTTATGGGAAAGTGGACCAGGAAAGTGTGGGTGTGGCGGCAGAGCAAGGCCCTGCTAGGGCTCCAGGGCCGTGAATCGGAGGCCTGCTGCAGACTCCTAGTAAAGGCTGTGCTCAGTCTGCTTGTCTCGAGATAGGTACCTGGCTGCGAGGGTGGGGAAGTCACGGGTGGGAAGCTGTGATACCACTTGCCTGTGCGCCATTAGTTACAGGAACAGGTAGGCCTTTGTCTGGTAGCCCAGTGGACTGTCAGGCCCTGGCACGTTTTTGTCTTTGGGGAAGATGCTCAGCTGGTGAAGAGCCGAGGACCTGGTATTCGGGTCCCAGTCCCGCAGCGAGTGCTCCAACTGCACAGGGATCTGCCTGTAAAGCAAATTGTTTGGGACGTCCAGTTTACATATCCCTGTTTACACTTTGTTTCCGCTTGTGCCCCTGCCAGACGGACAGCGGAGCGGCGCAGCGGGGTCAGCTCCAACTTCTGCGTACAGCTGGTTTCACTTTCCGAGGCCGAGCGCGACCGTGTTTGCCTCCGGAGCTGTGCAAGAGATAAACATGGTTTGGCAAACAAGTGTTTGGTCGCAGACACAACGGGACCATCTACTCATGCCATCGTGCCTCTTGAGCGCTTGGCTTAACGCGACTTGTAGCTGCCAGCGTCCCTGGGATGCGGACCCGGCAGCCTGGCTCCAGGCAGTGACATTTGTGGTCAAGACGCAGGATTATTTTGCACGCTTGTGCATGTAAGTTTTAGGTAAGAAAGAGCTAGGCCCTGCTGCTCTGGAGGCTCAGGCTGAACTTTCTTCTGACCAGCAGTTTCTGGAGTAAAGAGAAATACAGCCCTGTGCCTGCTGGACGGAGGCTGCCGCCTTAGCCATCTTCCAGCCAGGGATCAGCCAGCAAGGTAACACGCAGCGATGTTGCAACCTGCATTTTGGTTTTTCTCTCTTCATACCCCGAACTGCATCGGAGCGGCGGCCCAGAAAACTCATGCTGACTGGGCGGGTTGAAGAAGCCAGTACCGAACAGCCCGTATGTGCTCCCCTTGGCAAATACGACGACATACTCCCACCGAAACGATAGGGATGGTGGAGGGGAGCTCTTGATTTCGGGGAGGACGGGGCTTTCGCCGTGAGGCCCCTGCCTGCGTCGCACCAGCACCTGGGGAGTGAAGACGAGGATGTGGGCGCCGGCAGAGGGGGGGCGTCCAGCGGTGCGGTCCCTTCCCTGCTACCAGGCGGTGGGAGCTGAGGCGGGCAGCTTGCCCCTGGGCTGCCCCCGCGCTTGGAGGACGGGGCGCCCTGAGCCCCCCACCACCAAGGCCCTAAACGCCGGAGGCCTCGGGGGAGAGAGGAGCAAGGAGCCCGTGCCACAGCCCCTCAGGGCTGAGCAGGACTGGGGCCTGAGGAGCCGGTCTCAAACCCTGCCAGGGAGGAGGAGGCTGGCGCAGGACGAGGGCCCTACGGCAGCCCCCTCCGAGGCG
>NW_017729012.1:8951576-8963638 GCF_001723915.1 Gavialis gangeticus | reverse complement strand
GCCCGTGCGCGCCGCTCGGCGCCAGCCTGGCCGCCTTCTACGGGCGCTTCCGGGCCGAGGCGGCGGCCGGCGGGGCGCAGCGCCTCGAGATCGTCTTCGTGTCGGCCGAGCAGGAGCAGCCGCAGTGGCAGGAGGCGCTGCGGGCCATGCCCTGGCTCGCGCTGCCCTTCGCCGACAAGCACCGCAAGGTGGGAGCCCCCCCTGCCCTCGGGCCGCCCCGTCCCCGCTCTCCTCAGGGGCCACGGTTGCGTTGGGGTGGGCGGCGAGGGGTGAAGCTGCATGTGCGCAGGTGTTGGGCTTCGTCCCCCTGCCCCGCCCCGCCCCGCCCCGCCCCACGCAAGCGCTGCGAAGGACCGTTGGTTGCGATCCTTCCGGAAGAACCGCGTCGAGACCGGGCGCCGAGGCTGTCGATTTTCCCACCTTTCAGCAGGACACCGAGGCGTGGGATGTCTTGTTTGCGACTGAAAACAAGTTTCCTTCTCCCCGCTTTCCGGTTGGGGCGCAGGGCGGGATTGCGGCCTGCAGGAAACGGCGGTGGCGAGCGTCGCGTGGGGGCGGTACCGTTATTGGGGGTCCCCCCCTTGCCTGGCAGTTATGGTTTTCCTGCTGTGACGTGTTTGCGTTTTCATAAATAATCACCCCAAAGGGGGAGGAATCGTGGTGTGTATATGTGCCATATGTACGTGTGTGTCAAAGCAGATGTGGTTCGAAGAGTCGCTGTATAAAACGGTCCCGTCTCGATTAAACGCCGGCTCCTAGACGGCTTTGTCAGCCAAGCGAGCGGCTGTGGCCCCAGTGTGAAAGCCCCGAGCCCAGTTGTAGGACTGGACGCACGTTGGCCAAATGCTCGTGCTTCCTTGGCGCTCTGCTGATGCCGGTGGGGTTGCACGTAGGCTTTGGGGTTCATGTGCCTGCTGGACTGGGCTCTTGGTTTTTGCCAGCCGCGTGCAGCCAGCGCAGCCGGGGGGAAAGCGACCTGCAATCTGCCCTGCTCCCTGAATCCCCAAACTGAAACACTGGCCGGACTCCAGCAACGATGCCCATTGTTGACATTTATTTAAGTGCTGATACGTTTGATGCTAAGAGGAGCTTTAATCCGGAAAGACAAAGAACAGACAATAAGATGCTGGAGGGACCTGGAGGGTGAAGGTTGCTGGAGGCAGAAAGGCTGCGGCTGGGTTTTCAGATTCCATTTTGAGTGTGCAGCGTTGGAAGTTGCTCTTTACAAATCTAAAGATAATCTGCTCTGAAAGCCGTTGAGAGAGGATGAATGGGGAGCCCCGCAGTGTCATTTTTTAAGGCACCTTTTTAGAGTATTACTACACAGTTTGAAAGCAGTGGGCATTTCTGTGTTGTATGATGGGAGGGCAGGCTCCTTTGTATCGGTTATTCAGTGCTTGCAGACGCAGAAAATAAATGTGCGCGGCTTGGAATGAGACCGAAGTCTCAGGTGAATGCTCCCAGCTCAGTCTTTGATTAAAAAGTTCGCCTAGAAATTCCCGAGGGGCCTGAGTTGGAAGATGTCGGATCCAGACTCTAAACCCCGTGGGGTGTTTGGAGCCTGAACCCTTCAGCTAGCACGTCCCTAGGATCAAACAGCCGACTGTCTCTCTCTGCCAAGTGGCTGCGAACCCTGTGCTTTTGGCAGTGTTTGAAGCTGGCCCCGTGCTGTAGGTGCATGGCACCTTAGAGGAGAAAGTTCAGTGGAAGTGGAGTTGTGAGTCTTAAATGCCCTGTCCTCCCAAAGTCGGGTCAAGCGTGTTTAGTGGGACGTCGCATGCTGGTTTGGGCGCCTTGACATAGGATGAATCACTAAAGCCCTCATTCTGCAAATGCTTACACAGTCTCTTATCCAGGTTGTAGCCGTATTGGTCTAGAGGCAAAAGGAATGAGAACTCGTGGTAGAGGTGATGATATCTTTCATCAGACCAGCTAGATTATTGCAAAAAAAAGTCTTTAATTGCAAGCTTTTGGGCACAAGCACCCTTCTTCGGGCACAAGCACCCTTCTTCAGGCAGAAGCACCCTTCTTCAGGCATAGGAGAAAAGCTTGTAAAAGGTCTCCTAGGTGGAAATGAAAGTTCGTATTTCATAGGAGAGTTGAAGGTGCGGTAAAGCTCCTGTACTTCCATTTCTACCTAGGAGAACTTTTACAAGCTTTTCTCCTATGCCTGAAGAAGGGTGCTTGTGCTCGAAAGTTTGCAATGAAAAGAGTTTTTCTGCAGTAATCTAGTTGGTCCTATAAAAGATATCACCTCTGCCTTGAGTTCTCATTCCTACAGAGTCTCTTGTCTTTTCAAGCCAAGGGGGCGACTCCTGTGTGATGTTCAGCACGTGCGTTAAGGCTCAGGATCGGGGCCTTATTTAACGAGGGGTTGGTAGGGGGAGCTTTATCTTGCACAGAAATCAAAGTTCTCGCTCTTGACCCTATTTTTGTATAAAGTCTCTTGCTAATATCAGCAATTTCAGGCAGTTTGCAGCTCCTTTTCCTTTCGGAGCACGAGAAGACTGTGGTTCCAATTAGAGGTTGGCATTCCTCTATAGAGAAAACTGAAAATTATTTAGCTGGTGGGAATTACATCTGGAAGATTTTCTTTAAAAGGTCTTCTCAGTTTATTCAGATTTGGAGAAGCTGTAAAAGTGGGAGGTGGCATTAACGTTACATTCTGGTCAATACCCTCCATCTACTAGATTGTGAGAAACCATTAAATAAAAGATTACGGGATCTTAAATCCTTACTCCCAGAAACCCCGTGTTATTTGGGCTTGTTTTGGTGCGGAGCACAAAGTAATTGAGGCTTGTGCTGTATATTTTCAAAACTAAGTAGATGTGATGTAGCTTTGGAGAAAGTTTAATCTCTGGATAACAGAGAGTCTGTTTGTAAGTTATAAGGCCAATTATGCCAGGATATCAGATTTCTAAACAGCAGATTTATAACCTGTAGCTCATGCAGTTAGAAGCTTCCTTGTAGAATAGGCTGATTTTTAAATAGTAAGTTGACTTAACTCATCTAGAAAAGCACAAACTCTCTGATTTTTAAGTAAGTGCCAGTGGGAATTGGGGGCACTTAATGTATATTCAGTACCTGGTGGGCCCTTGGCTGGTCAGGAAAAAAAAATCTGTATTGTGCTGGCGTTGAAAAGCCCCTGCTGAGCAAAGGTCCCATGGTGGGAGAAGCTGTGCATAGACATAGCACAAGCTGGTCCCTGCTCCAAAGCTACCTAGGCTTGACAGACCAAGAGCATTTGGCAGATGTGCAGCAGGCGCAGAGGGATCCTATAACTTGGTGAAGGTCATGCCAGGAGTCTCTGGCAAAACCGGGATTTGGGTTTGATCCTCTGAGTCACAATCTTGGCTGCAAGGCCGGCCATTCGCTGGGTACTTGATTCATCCCCAAGCTTGTGAGGCTCTGGGGAAGAGAGGGACTGGTGTTCTGCAAAGCTTGTTGTGCAGGAGCATAGTACAGTGGTAGGTGCTCCAAAATACCCAGTAATAGAGTAGTCACTGTCCTGGTTTCACATTTGCTTGAGAGCCGTTGGGAGATCCTTTCCGCAGAGCTGGGGTCTGGGTTTGATCTAATATATCTGCACTGTTTTAACTGCAATGACAGGTGTTGTCAAAATGCCATAGCAATTCACTTTGCATTTTGATTATTGCCCCGTGTGTTTTAAAATAGTCTTGGTAATATATTAAACAGTTAAACAAACAAACAAAAAAAACCTTTTCAAAAAAGCAGTGTAAAACTCGCACTTGTTCTTCTGTATGTTAGTGGAGGCTTGGTTTGGGAAGCCTGCTAGATCTGATGGATTTACCAGCACAATCCATGCTGGCTAGGCACCGACGCAGTTCAGTCCGATTCCACCCATACATAAAACTTTTCTTCTTCTGCAGTCCCTCACAGCGGAGGATGATTGTCTCCCGTGACAAACTTGGAAGACGTAAAACTAACAACCAGGAGGAGGAAAGTCTTGTAGGAAGAACCTTGTGCCGTGTAGTGAGTTTGATTGGGATACAGCAGATGCCAAAACTTCCTTCAAGCTGTTGTTATGGGAAAGAGATCCTGAGATGTGACTTCTTAATTGCAAAGCAGCTACAAACCTGAAGGCAGAAGGGCTGGGGTTGCATACATTGCAGGTTCAGTAAAATGCCTGGTGTATTTTTAGGTGCTATAAAATACAGCAAGGATGGTGTGCCAGCACGCCCCACAGCTCACACCCACAACTGATCTGTTCCAGGGGGAAAAGAGTTAAGAAAACGGTGTTAAGTCTGTGTGTGCATGAATGATTGTTTTGTTTTGTTGGAGGACATCCAGGGGGTTGCACACAAACAGGCTTCTTATGCTTTGAAACAAGCTCCCTGTTTATTTTGCATGACATGTTTGGTAATGGAGCACCAACGCTGTCTTCAGCGATGCCAGCTACGCTCCTTGGATAACAGTGTCGTCATGCAGCCCAGTGAGGAAGTAGCGCTACCCCATTTTCCAGATGGGGATCTGAAGCATGGGGAGGGAAAAAAAGCCCTTGTTCAGGGTCGCAAAGGAAGTCTGGGGTGGAGCCCTGGAGACTAGAACTTTTTGTCTTCTGCATCCAAAGCCAGTTCTCCTCTTGCCACTAAACCATTCTCCTCATCGGCGGCTTTACCGCTGCCGGTGTGCCACCCATAAAACCCTGGAACTGAATTATATCACATGCCGCTTCTGGATCAGTTGTAACTAGAATGAGCTGTGACCAGGTAATGTCTTGCCACGTCTATCTTTAGCAAACAGCACCATAATATCTGCATAGTGGTTAGGGTACCTATGGCAACAGTATAAGCAGTATGCAGAAACTGCGTCAGGTTCTCTGTCACGTACCACAGGCACCTCTATCCTTAGGTAAACTGGAATGAGCTACATAGATGACACATGCTTTAAAAACAAACGGAGAGCGAGCTAAATGGTAAGTGGCTAAAATACTCGATATCTTAAAATGTAAGAGCGTACAGAAGCTTGTTTCTCCCACTTGAAGCTCTGACACAACATGAATAATTTTCCCCACGTTTGTAAATCAAGACGTAATCTCATTCCGTGGTCGTTGGTATAAGCGGCGTGGTCTGTGTCACGGGAACCAGGCGCTCTTCATCGCCTACGACAGTAACTTCATAATTACCGAGGACATAGCGTTCTGTGCTACTTGCAGCCACCAGTGGAATTTGGATAGCTTCAGTGTATAGCTGTCAGTCTCCAAAGCCAGATATTTAAGGGAGCAGTGGAAATGGGCAAACATCTGGACTTGCGAAGGCCTTCGACTAATGAAGAGGATGACGTTGTATCTCCTTCTCAGCCATAGGTTGCCATACCGTGGGTTTACTCAAGAGCAAGACCGTTATGGGCTTAGCATGATTCTGGGCCTTCCACTTTTAATACTCATCCTTCAATTAAGCTGTTCAAGACAGGATTTGGGTAGTTGCCGGCAGCTGTTGCTAATTGATTTGTCCTCTGATAATGGTCAGCGTTGCTGAGTGGAACACAGGAGGGAGATGTTCGTCCACCGCGTTGTTTTTTGTTTGGGGTTTTGGTTTAACGTTACCCTGTTGTTATCTGTTTGCACGAACAGCTGCTCAAGTTTGGGAAAGTTGACTTAATAACAGCTTCAGTTTCCCTTTGCTAGACAGGGCTCGGAGAACCTCAGTCATGTAAACATTCCCCACATGTGTGCGTGCCCGGCCGGAGGAACAGATCCAGACTTGGGACTGGGCAACGCCTTCTCCTCTGGCCCAGGCTTCCAAGCTCTTCCTTCATATCTGGGCTCAGACCTTTACTGGAGGTGGAGTCGAGAAGTCTGTTTTGCTGTAGCAAGGACCAGGGTATATTAGCAGGCAGGCTGTGCCCAAGGTGTTGGAGAGGGTCATGCAATCCATCTCCTTTTGGAAAATAGGTAATGCTGGCTGGAGAGTAGCACCCCGATGTGCTGTCTCCCTGCACATCACTTTCATCGCACCTTATTGAATGTTGGCCGTGTTTTCCATTGGACTAAACTTTCACCTTTGGCTCATTTCCCAGGTTGCTTAGGCTTTCAGGGGCAAAAAGAAGGTGGGATGAAGGGGAGTCAGAAGAAAAACTAACCAGGATGCAACTACATCTCTGTTCTGAAGTGGGAAACAGCTTTATTTTACACCACACTTATTTTTCTGCCCCCTTCCCTTTTTGCACCGTTGGATTGCAAGTTGCATGCTTTGCCGCTTGCTTTCTTGTCTGGATCTGAAGTGTAGCTCAGAAATTCTTCCACAGGAGCTGCATCTGCTTCTTCTGGGGTTGATAGTGCCATGTTGGGGTTTAATTAGCAACTCTGAGATGTAATTGCCTTTCTGCAAGGGTTTAATAACAGCGTTATTCTGCAAATGTTTAATAAGAGTTGTCTGAAAAGGGAGTTGCGGACTTGGTAGAGGAGGAATCTCGGAGGGCTATTGTTTTACCCACGCTGAAATGAAATGTTGGTAAGGTTGCTTCTGGTGGGCGTCATGGCTTTGAATGACCCGCGTCCTGGATTTCATGTGCACTCATTTTATTTATTTTTTCTCCCAAGTTGGATTGGAAACTTGGACTCGGTTGACATGCTCTCTTTACGTGAAGAGAAGTGGAATCTCTTTACTTAAAGAAGGGAGGAAAAGGAGCACATCCATAATCCTTTTGGTAGCTGAAATGATATGTGCAGGTGATGACAGTAGGTATCTAGCTGAAATATATATTGACGGACACCATCTATAGCATTATGGCTAAGGGTTTTGCCTAGGTACTTAAACAGAACCAACCTACTTCGTACAGAGAGAGATTGGGAAGCACATAACGTGTCTTTACTCTTACGTGTGCGCTTCATCCTTTTTCCCCCCAAACAAGTGCCTGTTCCTTCTTTGGGTTTTTTTTTTTCTTTTTAAAGCATCTAGGCAAGAAGATCTTCCATTATGGGAGCGTTTCCCCCTAGTAGCAAACCATGGTGAACAATTCAGGATCCCTAGGACAACTGAGGTGCAAAGCCCAGCATTTGTGGCAACCCTACAATAACCAACCAGAGTGCTCCCAGCCCTCTGCCCAGAGGCAAGCCTCTGCAAGCAAGCAAGCTAGCAAGCATGTTTGCTAGAGACAGATGTTGGTGTCAGGACAAAGCGTGGGGAATCATAAATGGCCATTAAGTCGAGGCATATGCAATTATGAAAACTACCTGGGCTGCGTTCTCAGTGTCAGCCACAACTTTCAGGGCCTTGTAGTCTTGCCTTTTGAAACCGCCATATGGCTGAGATCTGGGGTGCAAGTGGCTAGACCAGATGCAGGATTTGTGTCTAACAAAAGGTTTTGTAAATCACTTAAGGAGCTTTTGAGTTTCCACGTATAAAAATATCTGTGTAATCGCTTTCAGCTGTCTTTCTGACTTGGTATTTTTGGGCTGGGTGAAATTTTTGAATTGTGGGGATTTGTATGTGAAAAAATATTCTGTGTGACCTGACATCCCGGTGAGTGACAGGGTGTTAGCAGCCCCGGCAGATTCTTTGTTTGCTTGGAAATCCAGTAGTTCTGCAGCACCAGAATGGGAGAGCTTGCAAAGTAATCAAGAGCAGCCAATGTGCTGTTTTTCATTGTGACGTTTTAATCCAGATATTGGGATGAAAACATTAGTTTAAAAATGCATTTTTGGCAGTTTTATTTGTTGCTCTCGGGTTGCAAAGCTAAACATCTCAATTTTATTCCAGGAAAAAAGTAAATTATTAGAGCAGCACTCTCTGCACAGCTACACAGTGTTAAGGGAAGGAAAGTGACTGTAAATCTATTAAACTGAGAGAGTCCCTCCTTTCCCCTAAAAGGTACAAAATACCAAACTTTTTTTTTTTTTTTTCCTAACGACAGATAATCACAACAATGAAATTGAAATTGTGACTGGAGACATCTGAGCATGGAAAATTTATTCAGCATTTCCACATCAGAAGGCAGGCAGCTGAGCCAGGACATTTTTGAATTCTCATTTTTGTTGCTGCTTTTCCAAATGATCCCAAAGTTTCCGAAGTCCTAGCAGGGGTCTGCTGGAATCCGTTTCACTGCAGGAAGAGCGTCTCTAGGTGAATTCTTGGCTTTGTTTGAATCAGTGGAAAAATACTGCTGACTCCAACAGAGCTACCATTTCATCTTTTATCTATGTGTTTTTGTGCTGCAGTGCACCTACCCAGATGGAAGACTGCATCTAACGCGCCTTGTCAAGGTGTCCTGCAGCGCTGATCTCCTTCCCTAAGTTATCGCCAGGAATTTAGCATCCATTCTAAAAACCCGTGGTAGTCATTGAGGGTCTTTGTGCTGACTTTAGGGGCTTCTGGATTGAACTCGGACTCTGTGTTAGAGCAACAAACACACCCCCTGTTTTACAGCTCATAAGAAGTAATGGAAACTCTAACCACTGCTGTACACAATCAGGTCTTGTAATGGAGCCTGTTGGTTCTGTGGCCTTTGTGATGAAAAGCTGGCATAAATCTTGCATTGCCTTTGGGTCATGACTTGTATATCAGAGCGCTCTGTTTCTCCAGCAGCTGTATGTTTGAATATGAATTGCAGCAGATTGTTTTGCTTTTTGGGGGGGTTTTTTTTTGACTTAGCACTTGAAACAGATATATAATGTTACCACCTCTAGTGCTGAGAGAGCTCGCGTGGAATGTCTCCTGGTTAGCAGACCCCAGTCAGGAGAGAATCGAAGCATTTTCTGCAGTTGTGCATTTTGATCCCTCCCTCTTGGACGTGCTTTTCATGTTACAAAGCAGCTTATGGAGAGGTTAGCCAGCACTGCTTGGGGTAGGGTTTCACTTCTCTTGAATTTCGTCTGGGTAAAATGCTTTGTTTTGCATTCTTGTTTTTCAGCAAAATCCTCACCATCAAAAACAGGGCATGGTTTTAATCTGTGGATGGTCAGAAGATACTGCACTTTCTCAGTAATCACATCAGGACACTTCCCTGCCCCCATCCCTGATCAAGGCAGCTTGGGACAAATAATCATCTGTTACTCATTGTGAAAATTTTGAAGTGAAATGTAAAGACACTGAAAAGATCTTGAAAGATAGCTGGGCTGTGGCCAGTGAAACACTGCAATCAAACAGCCGTATATTCGACTAGTCGGTGCATTTTGTATGGCTAAGACTTCTCTCGCTCTCTGTCTTTCTGTACTTACGTTCGCTTCCTTCCTTTCCATCCTTTTTTCCTTGGTACAGAAGTCCCAAGGAAAATATTCCAAAGTGATGTTTAATTCTTTAAACCGCAGCTGCGTCTCCTCTGTGCCGTGTAGCTTTCCGTTTGCTGCTTTGGTTTGTCAGTTAATAGTTTGTCACTTTTTAAAAGCTTACACACTGCAGGCATCTGTGATGTTGACACCTTTCAAGGTAGAGATGTCGAATTAAGTGCAGCTTTGAACTATCCAAAGATAATTTCAGACCTCCTGCTTCCAGTGTGTAACAAGCTGACTGCTGAGCTTTCAGGTTGGGTTGAATGCTGAATAACCTAGGAGTTGCTTTTTTGTTTGATTTATTTTGTTGTTAACTGGCTTCCTAACACATTACAGATCAGTGTAATGGATCTGCAGTGGGTTGTTTTTTCAATGTTTGCCTAGATCAATGGGTGTCTTTTTGAAATGTTTGTCTAGATCAATGGGTATCTGTGTCCTAGCACCATCCTAATATGAGGATGAATTGGTGACAGAGTGAAGTGGTAAGCTGATTAATTTTACTACTCTTTTTTTGCATGTGTAATATATGCTGAGTTGGCTCCCTTACACGTTGATACCCTTTGCTTTAACCAGCATTCGTGGTGTAGTGTGCATGGTTTTTGCTTTCATCGGACAATCTCTCACTTGTTCGGACTCCAATTGCATCTCCCAACCCCCTATTGGGTGGATTTTGTTTCAGGCATTTCCCAGACAAGCTGCTTGAAGCACAGAGCCCTAAAGAACCTGTGCAAGGTCAAGCGATACATTTGTGTCAGTGCAAATGCTGGAAGCGGTCCCTGGAAAAGCCTGCCGTTTAACTGGAAAGTGTGGGCAAAATGCACAGGGAGATTATTTCTCATATGACCGTTGGTCATTTAAGCTGGGTACTGAACCCAGCCATCCCAGGCAGCCTTTCCGTGCCTTGTGGCTGTCCAGGTGGGGAGGGTTTGTCAGCATCTTAGCAAGGACATTAGAATTCCTGAAGCTAGGTTTGTGGAGAGCGTAAGTGAACGTGGCAGCAGAAAGCCCGGCTTGGAATTAGCAAGATCAGCAACAGCGTCTTGTAGTGGTTATGCAGCATGCAGGAGCTTTGCTCTTCCCAGTGCTGCAGCGATGCACCTCCCAGCTCCAGAACATCCTCTTGCTGGATCGTACAGCTGTCTCTCCAAGCATGTTTAGAGGCAAATCATATTGTTACAGAGCCCAAATCGTAGTGGAGGAAATGAAGTGACACAGGCAATGTACAGCCTGAGAAATGAGATGGAGGATTGATGAGGCAGAGAAATGAGACATAAATATGCAAAATTCACTAATGGCAAAGAAGTGGGAATAATGAAGAGTATGCAGGGAAGCTCTCACAGCTGCAGCGTGAACATCCTGTGTATTTGCCCCGCTGCGCTATAATTAGTCGGGTCTGTTTCTCTGAGACTTCCTGGAGAAGTGGAAGGTCTTTCTGGTTGTGCTGACAGTACGTAGGACTCATGGCAGAGGACCAAAAGGTGCAGAAGTGGTTGCTGAAATCGTGTCTGCCTTTAAACACGGCGAACAATGGAAACCGACTATTAATATGTAAAGAATCTGTGGCTGGTGTTTTGAATGCCTTGCTCTTTTTTCCATTGCATTAGAGCATTAGCTGACATTTTGTAAATGCTCTGGTTAGACCTCCTGCTGGGAAACGCAGTATGTGGCTCTGGTCTGAAAACAAAGATGCGGGAGTCCTGGAAAGGCAGAGCAGAATGTCAGGAGGCACCGATCCCCCCCGCAGGGACTCGGAAATGAGCAGGGTAGGAAACGGAGGGGAAGAGAATCCGCCTCGGAAAGCTAAAGGCCCTGGCCATGTCCTGGTGAGGATGTGGGCCAAAGTAACTGCAGAGACCACAGACTTGTTTCCAGCCCAGCAGGAGCCTTGGGAGGCAGAAAAGCAAATTGAGGCGAGAAGAGACCTTGAAGTACTCTCTCAAGCTAAATGAATGTGTGGAATGAGGGATTGAGCAAGGTGGTTGGAGAGCGGGGAAGGCATTTGCATGTCAGGCTGGGAGTAGTGCCTGGATGTGAATTTTGGATGGGGAGCCAAGGAAAGGTGGGTGTGATGGGGGAATTGCTTGAAAAGCCAGCCCTTGCTCTGTATACTTAGTGCTTGCGAGGTTCAAATAGCAGATCAGAAGTGGAGCAGGCCTGTATTCCCTGTTATCTTGACCTCCGGAGAGAAAATCGCTGCAGTTCTCTGGAAGCACTTTTTGTCTTTAAAGCTGTGGCTAACCCTGATTGAATAATACGTAACTGGA
Source organism: Gavialis gangeticus (assembly GCF_001723915.1). Taxonomy (NCBI): domain Eukaryota; kingdom Metazoa; phylum Chordata; order Crocodylia; family Gavialidae; genus Gavialis; species Gavialis gangeticus. The sequence continues at coordinate 8,952,145 of NW_017729012.1, read as the reverse complement.
GATCAGAGACGCCCCTCTTCAAATAATTAGCCGGCAGTTGCCAGGATCTTTTTTTTCCTGTTGCAAGTACAGAGGAAAACGGTGGCATCCTCAGACGCTAGCACATGGCAACTGTTGGCAACTGCCAGCTCTTCAGTGGGGACCACCGTGCATGGGATTCATCTCCCAGCTTGAGGGTGGGGCTGACAGCTGGGACGAGGGAGTCAAAAGCTCTCCCCTTGGACGGGATTAGAACCGGGCTGGGTTGGACAGCTGGGAAGGGGCATTACGTTCCCTTTCAGTGAAAGGACTGATGACTGGGAGAAATTAGGGAGGTCACTTTTTGGTTTATAGGGGATTAGTACATCTGGACCTAACTGCAACTGCACAAGCAGGCTGGAGGGGAAGAGGGTGTGAGAGAGAGTCCGGTTTTCTCTGGTTCCAGAGAGCCTCTACCAGAGGTATCATTTTGCACCATTACATCATCAGGATAAACTCTGAGCCGCACCCCGGACAAATGGGATTAATTTTGCCTGAAAATCTGAATCCCTCTTGCAGCATGAGTTGCTTGGGGGGGGGGGGGGGGGGGG
>NW_017729012.1:8915338-8951467 GCF_001723915.1 Gavialis gangeticus | reverse complement strand
TTGCCTGATGGGTTTCTTGGGGGGGGGGGGGGTAGGCTCTTCCCAAAGTGGGAGTCCTGTGGAAAGTGGGTGAAATCTGCTGTTACATGCTGAACTGGTGACAAAGCCAGACTGCTGGACCTGGTCCTGCGCCTGTTTGCTTTCCTGACGGGGCCTCCCTCTTACTTCGCTCTGCCTCGAGCCTATGGTTTCACTGCTGTCACATGCTTGCATACATGGAAGCGTTTCTACCCTAGCCTGGGCGAATACTGGCAGGCTGTTGCATCTGGGTGGGACTTTCTTGCACCTGGCAGTATGAAGACACATGTCCAAAAGTACTTTTTTTTTAATATGCTTACCATCACAAACAGAAGTCCCACTCTGCCAGCTACTGTAACACGTTGGGTGCTAAGGGGATTAACTAGTCTCTGTTCATGCTGAACTTTGAAGATGCTTGTTGAAGATGCCCCGGGCCTGCATCTTGACTTCTGTCTCTCGGACAAGCCGGACCAGCCTCTTTTTGTTGCCGGTTGCGCTATGTGTGGTAAGTTGTCTGATGGCCACCCTGCCACAAGTGTACATGCATGCATACATGTATACACACGCACGTGCCTCCCCCATCGCCTTGTTTCCTCCTGGCGGTCAGTTCTTTCATCCTGCTTGTTTTCTGGGTAGACTTCCTCCTGTTACAACAATGATTTTCATTCCCCTCTAGTCGCAGCCTGCTTCCCATCTTTTCCTCCAGACGCTCGAGGGCTCAGTGCTGCCAGGGTCACTGCATTGGTAGTTCTCTGGGGCTTGGGCTCCTCCACTCCCACAATTGTGTTGATTGCGGTGGTAGCATGGAAAACGAGACGCTTGTACTGGAGAACTACTGTTTGAGCCCGAGGCCTGTTTATAATACCTCCCTGGCAGGGGGTGGGTTGGAAGTTTTAATTAAATGTTTGTAAGGTGCGCTGAGATCCTGTGCTGCAAGGCCCCACGTAAGGGCAACATCTTTTCAATAAAGCCGCAGCGCTATCCCACCCATTGTGATATGTTTGGAGCTAAAATAGCAGATTTGGGCAGTTTGATCTCAACAGCTGTTGTTTCTCCCTCTCTCTGCCTTTGATGGTTCAGAAGGATTATTCTGACTCTGCTCGTCCAAAAAAGAGAGAGGGAGAAGCAGTGATTTTTATTAGCGCTTGCTAGTGATCTGAATCCCGTCCCTCCTGCTCTTTGCTAGTTAAAAGGTTCCATGCTGTGCCAGAAATGCATACAGTGAGTGTGTCGTTTGAGAGACGCAAAGCATTTATTGGGAGTTTAAGCGCTGCTTGCTACAGCCCCTCTTGATGATGATTCCCTGAGCAGACCTCGGGTGACCCTGCTGACCTGCTAATTGTCCTACAGCCTGCGTGACCCTGTCCTCTATGTGTGTGTTTGTGTGTTAATGAGTATGTTAGTTGATGATGGCGAAGGTGTTTGCACTGCCGCACCCCTTTCCTCCAGAGTGCCCTGTTGCTGGGTGATGGGGCTTTTTGCCAAAAGCCAGAGGGCTGCTTATCAGTCAAGGATATCAGCCCTCAAAGCTACCTGCCGTTGTTCTGTCCCCATTTGGCTTCAGCTGATGTTGGGTACAGAGGAGCCAAGCGATGGCAAGATGAAAAGGGACCAGGGTCAGAGAAGCTGTAGGGGGTATAATGTCATTCCTTTATTTTTTTTTGATGTAAGTAAATTACTTTAATGAAAGGGGAGTCCTGGTTACACACTGAGCCCGGAGGCAAATCAAACCAGCTCTGATTTGGACCTCCCCAGTAGCCTGCGCAAGCTGGTGAGTCAGGAGAGCATGGGCCAGATGTGCACTGTGGTTAGCTCAGGTCACCCAGCTGGTTCGTTCACCCAGATGATCTTTCTCCAAGGTCTTACACCATGGGGGTGTTGGACACATTACCTGGGCATAGCTTTAAATATTTGTGACTTTGGCTTGGAACACCAAAAATTTGTGACTTTGCAAGGTGGTTTGGGGCTTTATTCTGACATTCACGGTGCAAATCAGAGGGTGCCAGATTGGGAGGAGCTTTGGGAGCTTAGGTCTTCGGTTTACCAGAAAGGCACCTCTTGTACCAGTTGATAGCTGAGATTATTTCAACAGATCCAGGACTTGCAACACTTCTGTTTCCCAAGAATTGATGACGTATCTGTACAGACATTATGTTCTTAGATCATGTATTTATGCCTCTGTTTTCTTAAGTGATAGTTGCCTAGTGCATTAGATTACTATAGGCTAGGAGCTGGTTATTTGCTTGATCGCAGGCTCATTGTAATCAGTAATAGCCCTTTGGAAGGGGTATTGATACAGAGTCCTTAGTAGGCTTGTGCGATGATGAGTGCCTTGCAATGGAGCCTGAAATGTAGGTAAGTGGTGGTGGTGTCATTTCACAGATGAAGAAACTGAGGCACAGGGAGGGACATGATGTGTGCCAGGCTGCTTGGGGAGATCTCGGCTGTCTTTCAGTTTGATACATCAGAGGCCTTTGGCAAGGAAAAGAAGGTTGTTGTGGGGTAGCATGCAAGATCCTGCTAGGCTGAAAAAGAACGGAGCCCTAGTATAGAAGTACGTAACATTGCTGATCTAATGAGTAGGACCAGAGACGTGTCTGAGGATTTTCTCAGCCATGTGCGAGCTTGTTTATAAAACCCTTTCTCCATGCTTCATCTGAACGACTGCAACGTAGAGCAGTGGTGGTGAGGAGCACGATACAGTGGTTGGAGCAGGGATTAGGAGGGAGGATCAGCCAGTGACTCAGCATATGATCTTGGGAAAGTCAGTTTGCCTCAATTCTTCAGTTTCCTCATCTGTACGTTGGGAATGATGACATGGGGATCTCAGGATTTTGAGGCCTAACATATCACAGTGCTTTGAGACCAGCGGACAATGTATTGTCCGTTTTCCAAAACCAGAGGCTGAGTAATTTTATCCTGTTTGCAAGACGGTTGACTCTCTTGGTGAGGAGATAGCATCACAGAAAAAAAAAGATGCTATTAAGAAGATGAAATGCAGCAAAATGATGGGTAAATGCTAGCCAGTGACATTAATTTTCCCTGATGCTGCCTTCATTTGTCTTGCAGCAATAGTGTCATCGTGAAAAGACATTATAATGTGTAACAAGTATTGGCTTTCGTAGCTGTGTTTCAGAGTGGGTCTTAATGCCTTCCTCTTGCTCCGCCGATCTCAGAGCACAGGATTTAGTAGAAATGGTTGCGGCCTGGTTCCTTAATGCGTGTTTAGGAAACCACGCTCTAGTTCTGTAACGGATCATTGCTGCTGGATGCCTCCCGCTGGGATTGTACTGCAAATCATACGTTCGGTCCTTTGACTAGGCTGGTGCCTAATAAATGCATATATAATTTATTAAAAAACCCCCGAGTAGGGCCGTTTCAGAGAGCAGCACAGATGGTCGGAAATTGAGGGCAGAGAAGACTTAAGTGCTAACGTATGGCAATGGCTTTGATTTCTTTTCTAGAAATAGGAAAAGCCACGGGCTGCTGTATTAGCAATTTTTCTTCCATCCACTAAACATTTCCCTTCAAAGACTTAGAGGCCACCTCCCACCTCAAGCCTTCCCAAGCATTGCTTTCCTGTTAGTCAGCCCACAGCCCTGACTTGCAAGTCTCTCCAGGGCCTGGGGTGCTGGGCGTGTGAGGGGAGGGAGCTGGCTTTTGTGGAACAGCGGTATCTTTGGGGTTGCTCTTATTCCAGCCTCCTTATGTTGTGCTGGCGATTTGGGATGACATTGCCATGCTAGAAGCCTTCAACACGCAAAGCTAAGAGATCCGCTGCCCGCACACCCTTGCCTTGAGCTCCACCCGCTTCTACCACGATGGTTGGCAGAGCAGGTGCAATCCCTGCTGGCTACCTCTCCAGCCATAAACCATGAGCAGTTGTCTGAAGGCAACCTGGTAGCAGTGGGTCAGAGGAGGGCTCTGAAGAACAGCAGGGTAGCATCTGCCCAGGGTAATGGGGTGAGGTGTGCTGCATGTTAGGGTGCAAGGGCAAAGGGTGGACAGAGGGGCACTGGAGACCTCTGTTGCAGATGGCCCTTTGACCGACAGGAATGGCTCAGGAGGACAGGGCTCTGTAGCATTAATGGGAAACTGCTTCCTACCAGGCAGTCTGCTCCACTGTAAAAATAAAGTGCCCTGTCAGGCCTGCGTGTTTTATGTCCCTTTGGCTCTGGCTGGCTGGGATCTCCATCTAGAGTGCTTTTTTGATATTTCTCTCCAGGCGAGCGGGCTGGAATCTCCCCAGCTGGGAAGTGGAGTTACCTGGGGAAGAAGTCCTTATAACCTCTCTGAAGACACGAAGCCACAGTATGTCCTCTTCTATCCATCCCCACCCCTCTACCAGTCTTTTATTCAAGTCTGGTCAAGTCAAGTCAGTCCTGAGGCTGCACCGACTGTTGGGCTACCTTTGTAGCAATAACTTTCCTCCGTTCTTCCCTGTGTCTTGCAATCCTAGTACAATCAATCCGTCTTAATTCTGTCCGGTCTTTAACATTGGTGGTCCAGCTTGTCAGAGGTCTTCCTCCTCTTCTGTGTCCATCCACAGTACCCTGAAGGATGGTGTTGGTATGGCTGCCAGGCCTTCTTGTTACATGTCCAAACCATGCCTTTATTTGTATTAAGGTAGATCTGGCTACAGTCATCAATGATCAATGCCACATAGTACTAGGCTCTGTTTAGATGCAGAAGCAAGAAGCAGTCCTTGCCTCGGAGACCTCTTCTAAGTGATTTTTCCCTTGTGACTTTCACCTGAGGATCCTGGTGCCCGATGTCCGCGAATGCATCCAGGTGGCCAGCCACCTACCAAGAGCTGCACGTCTTTCCTTAAGGGCTGCAGCGGGTCGGTATAAGCAGTGCGAAGCTGTGGTGCATTGGCTTCCAAGCAGAGTTTCAAGAACCTCCTCTCTCCCCAGTAAAACCTTGATTTTGGCCAAGCTCTTGCAGCACGTGTAGGCGTTGCTGTGTGCAAGGGAGAGAAACAGAGCTCCGCAAATCATTTTGCTCACCGGGGCAGAGATCACTGACTTTTCCTTCTCTGAAACTGGGAGTGTTCCCAGTGTCTGGATTAGTTTTGGTGCATGATTATGTCGAGCACCAGGAAGACCAAGAGCCTGGTAGTGGGCTGTAAATGGAGTCATTCACAGGAAAGACCTCCCATTCCTTTCCAGGACATCAAGCCCTAGCCCCTGCAAGAAAACCAAGCCTTCAGGCAGCCCCGGAAAGGGCCAAGCAGAAATGTACCAGCTGCCTATTCTGTTCAGCCGTGGCTAACCCCCAGACGAACGGCAACTGTTCCAGCCAGCGTTTCAAAAACCAACGTGCTTGTACTCCAGATGCTTTCCAAGCCCATAAAAGAGATGCTTTTGCACACACAGGAGCGTGAAGCATTTACATGCGTGCCTTTTGGAGCCGCTTTGTCTGAAAAAGAGGGTGCACAGATTTTACCGTGACAGTAAAGGGAGGGCTGTGTATTCCTGCCCTAGCATGAAAGAGAGCCTTGCTGGGCTGCCTCTCGGTGACAGTGCAAACCTCCTGTGGAAGTGAGTACAAGAGCTGCAGAATAGCCCCAAATCAGGGACGGATTAAGATTCATTGGGGTCCAGGGCCCCCACAACCAGCACCCTGCCCTGCAGCCACAGGCTTTGTCCCCGGCCAGCCCAGGGGGAGCGGGATGCTCTGCCCCGCAGGCCCAGGGCAGCAGCCACGGCTGCCCTCACCTGTAGGTCTGCACTGAAGCTGGTGCTGGAGGTGTGGAGGTGCTGCCCACTGGGTGCATTCAGCATGGTCCAAGCTCCAGGGGAGGCCCCTTGCCCCACCGTGGCTCAGTCTGCCCAGCAGCTGTGGCCCGCCACGTCGCACATGCCCAGCCTGGCTTGGCCACCAGTTTAGTCTGCACCGAGGCAGGGGCCCCTGGGCCTGGGCCCAGCCGGCCCGTGCATTAGTCCACCTGTGCCCACAGTGCTGCCCCTACCGGCCAACCGTATCCAGAACTTTGCTTTCTGTCTTCAGGAGTCCTATCTGATAGCAGGCCTCGAGAACATGGATTATCCAGAACAAATCCTTTTACCAAGCTATAGAGCTGTATTAGAGAAACCAGCCCAGTGCTGGAATGAACTCTTACTTTGCCCTGGCGGGAGCACAGGAGCCAATGCAAACATCTGGGACTGAAATGCAAGCCTTTGTTTCCCCTACAAGACAAGGTTTTTGTAAGAGAAGTTGGTGCATTTCTTTTAAGCTCTTCCCACCCCTCCCCACCCTCCCAGTCCCTCCCTTCCAAACTTTGTCTCTGTCTCGGAAGTGTGGGCTGGCTCCGGGCACCACACAGTTCCCATCCAGCCAGGTAGTAATAATAATTTGACATAGGAGGGGGGAAGTGAGACAGGAGCATGTGGAGTGAAATAAATCAAGCTTGCAGTTTGCAGCTGATGTTTGCTATGGGTGAAGCCCCGAGTAGAAAATGAGATTTTCTAGTCACTCGGCCTGAGTGCAGAGGTATAGATTTGGGGGCTTACAGTGAGGAATTTAAAAAATGTGGTTTATCATGACTTTCTTCATCCTAAGTCTGTGGTGGAAAGGCAGGAAGAGCTGCGCACGCACGTGTGTGGAAAACATTCTCCTCCTCTCCAGGAGTCGGGGAATGCTTAGACGTGCCATCTATTGTTGTATTTAATTGGGTTTGGAGTATGGGAGTCTCCAGAGTGTGCCTCCTCATGTCCGTTTTAGTAAAAGCGAGATTGGCCAATGTGAAATGTCTTTGCATCCAGCCACGTCAGAGGAAATGGAGTCAAACCTTCGGAAGAGAGAAATTCTTTAAATTGCTTGGATTTTTTTTTTCCAGCCAGCTGATGAGATCCAGAAAAATGCTCCCCTGGAAACCATTTAAATGTCTTAGCAACCATGGCTTTTAGTCAGCAAAGTCATTTGAGCGAAGCAGCCTATGAACAGGAGTGGAGCGAGCCAGCACCTATGCTGAGAATTTGGAGATTTATTTTGGCCTTTGGCTTTTTTTAATTATTCCAGCAAATAACATTGGGATCGGTTCCCCTTCCCCACAACTGACTGGTTTGCACTCTTACTGTACTGTGGAAGAAGGAGTGGTTCACAGGCCCTCAGACAAATGCAACTTGATAATGATAGCTACACTCGTATGAAACACAAGTGAGGCTGGTGGCCTCATTTTCCCTAACCAAGCAATCGTCATCCGGTGTCCAAATAACCCGTGCAATGAATGAGTCCCGCAAGACTCAAAGCATCATGGATGTTCATCACCAAGTAGTTGTCAAGGGGCAGCTCGGTCCGGTGGACTGAATACCGTGAAACTCGGGAGTCTTGATGCTTTGCTGCTGAGTTGCTAGTGACTGGGGTAGGTCCTTTGGTTGCTCTCCATTATGCTAAACGGGCATAATTCGAACCCACCCTAATTGGAGGGTTTGTGCAGCATTGCATGGTATAAAGTGCTGTGCTTAGAGTTAAGTATTATGATTATTCTAAACAGGAATGTTTCCAGAGGGAACATGATAGCTTGACCTTTGTAGACCTGTAAACAGGAAAGTGAAACGCGGCCTTAAGTATCTGCACGATGGTAGCTTGCTTGTAGCTCGAAAGACCCCCAGGAGAGTCCAGGCAAGGAGGGTTTTTCAGTTCCCCGTTTTTAAATAAAGTAACCATCTTCCTGACGGTGTATGTCTGTCTCAAAGGGACGGTCCCAGTTCGTGACCTTGTGTAAAGGGCTTGGGAGTTACCTGGGTGAAAAGTGCTACCTACCTGGGAAATATTAATTTTCATTTCTACCTAGGAGAACTCTTCCAATGTTTGCAGTCTCTCATGCCTGATGAAGGGTGCCTGTGCCTGGAAGCTTGCAAATAAAGAAGGTTTTTTGCAAACATCTAGTTGGTCTAACAAAAGGTATCGCCTCTGCCACGAGTTTTGAGTCCTTCCACCTACCTGGGATGGAAGAGCACAATTCTGGCATTATCCTCTGAGGTCAGGAAGCAAAAGTGGGAGTGGGAGTGGGGTGAGGCAGTAGGCTGCAAACGACTTGATTTCTGACTTGTGGAGCTCCCAGTTATTGTTTGAAGTGTGCATTATCCAGCCTTGGAGAAATACTGCCCCACAAAGCAGCTGATAGTAAAATGAAAAATGTCTGCTGCAGCGTGGAACTGCATTATTAAGCTTGGGCAGGTTGCACTGACAGCTCTCGTGTGAGTGAGTAATAAGGCTCCGAGCCTCCTTGTTAAGACCCATTGAAGAGCAGCGCAAGGTCCCCGTCCCCCCCGCTAACTGGATTTTACAAAAGAAAATAAGTTTAATCAAGACCAGACCTTTCTGCAGGAATAAACATGCCTTTCTCCCTCCCCTGTGCTTTCTCCCTGTCCCTGTGCAGAGAGCGGGGGGCACTGTGCAGTCTCAGCTGTCATTCTTTGAGTATGGAGGAAAAGCCTTGTTTGTTTGGTGGACTTTAAAGATCCCGCAGCAGCAGTCAGGAAACTGAAACGGTTGAATGTGAAGTTTGGTGGTCTGCTTGCTATCCCTTCTCATCCCTCCGAGCCCCCGCTGGTCACAACATGCCCATCAAATCCCCTCCAAGGATTATTTTCTTTCAGGTACGAACTGGTTTCCCTTCTGCGTATGTGCCACTTAACAGGAGAGGTTGGAGCCAGCTGATTTTTCTGATAGCACAAGGTAGAGTTTCTTTGGAGGGGAGTGGAGGTTTGTAAACTGAGCCCTGGAACGAGCAGTGAGAAGCACCTTCGCTCTTGGAGGATCCCCTCCACTCCCTCCCCTTGGCATGCCTGTGTTTTTTAAAAAGATGAAATTTCTCATTTCCATTTGTGTTGAAGCTCTGCCAGGGGTTCTAGCTGCTCTCGCCTTCGGTCCTGCTGAAGGTTACTTTCCCTTGGAAGCCGTTCAAGAAACCATCGTTCCTTGGCTTTTTTTTTCATTCGTCATCTGACTAAACCAATGCTTCGGCAGCCTAATTTGGAAGGGGGGGGAGGCCACTCTGCAGAGCCTGGACATATTGCTTTTCAAGATGTGAGTTTTAAAAATGCTTAATCTGATAACTGGGAAGGCAAAACTCCAAGTCGGGTCCTGGCGGAAACAGGTTTCAATCATTAGAAAACATGAAACCAAATAACAGCATGGGTCTTGGTTAAGTCCCCGTTCAGGCGAAGAAATTGGTGTCAAGCTTCAGTCGTGTGATGACTCGGGCAGTCGGGAGGGGACGGCCTGGTCGGTCTTCAGAGGAAATTTAGCTTGATTGCATGAGACTTCCTCTGGCCCCATCCTGAGTGGTTGTTTTTTTTAATTATTTTGGCCAAACTCTTGAAGTTGGTGGGAGTTTTGACTGGAGGTTGGTAGGGCAGGGCTGTTGGATACTTGGAAGTGGCCTGTCTTTTCCTTCCGGGAACAGTGGGAGTTGAGTCCAGTGCAGAAGTTAGCGTGATCTGCTCCGGATGCTGGCTGTCACAGAGCTCGTGGCAATGCCCCATCCTTTTTGAACAGAGGGTTTGAGAGGGTTTCGTCATACTAGGGTCAAGGCGGTTCAAGGGAACCCGGAGGGGCTGATGACCCTAGGGGAAAAGGCTGTGAGGTGGGCAGGGAGGTGAAGTAGGATTGTGCCCATTTCCCTAGGTAAGTGTGTTCCACTTTGTCCAGTTGATTGAATCCCTGAGATGGGCATTATCCTTTCCCTTTGTTTTGTGTGTTTTGCATTAATCTCTTAACATTTCTGTAATCCTGTAGGAAAAATGTCCCTTTGACTAGTAATCAGAACTCATGGAAGAGGTGTGATACCTTTTATTAGACCAACGAGATATTTGCAAACAAATTAGTTTATTTATTTGCAAGCTTTATTTGTTTGCAAATATCTCGTTGGTCTAATAAAAGGTATCACCTCTTCCACGAGCTTTGATTGCTTTTGCCTCAAGACCAATACAGCTCCAACCGGGATACCTTTTACTGGTAGGATTTTATAAAGCAAGCGGAGCTGGAAGGGGAGCGGCTAGGCCTGAAAAGCTGTCTGGAAGGGGGTGGGAGCTGATCTCGCATCAAATTACGCATGGCTTGAGGGCTGCTTTCTGGGAGCCCTTCAGTTTAGATTTTGGAGCAGTGTTTATGGTCTCGTCAGAAGGGTATGAAGCAGGTTTATGGCGTGTTGGATTAATCAGTGTGCAGCCACAGTTATATCTGCCTCCTCCGCATCCATTTCAGACGGAGATCCCTGCTGCCCGCAGTACCTTCCATTTTACTTGGATGTAGGAGGTAGCAGGAGCTAAAAGCACAGTTGATGTTGGTGCATTCACACATGCTGCTTTCTTGGGGGTGATTCAGAGGTTCTTTGGGCTTTTTGAGAAAATGTATGAGGTTTCCTGACATGGCAGCTGGTTGAAGTTTAGCTTTGTGTTGCTGATTTGGCTTGTGGCTTTCTGCCTCCCAGACCCCGAGCAGTGCTGTGTGCGGGGATGTGCTTTTCGGAAAATTCCTGTAGCGGGGTGTTGTCAGGTCCCTGCCTAGAGGACAAATAATTGAGAAGTCAGGTTAAGCCTGAATTTTTATTTCAACGGCTTGGAAGGCTGCAATCTGATGGGCAAACTCCAGCCCTTCTTCATCCAAAACTAACCGAAGCTACATAAAGATGGAGACTGGAAAGCAGCAGAACGGGGGAGGCGGGTGGTGGAAATGTGCATACAATTTATAATAATCCTATGTAAGCTTATTTCGTTTTGCTCGTGCATGTGCATTACGATACCGTCTTCAGCTACATAATCGCAGGCTCTTCCTCGGGACCCCTGCCTTCTCCCACAGACAGCATGGGTTTTATTCAGGGAATGAGTCAGTTCTGCAGCACAGGAGGACTGCAGCGAAGCAGAAACCCCGGGCTGCCTCGGTTGCACAGGCCGGACGGTGGGCAGCAACTGGGGCAGGGTGCGAATACTTCAGGGAGAGAAAGGTGAGTCTCGTGATTCAGGCAACTGGCCGCTATGCTGGAGAAATGGGTTCTCGCCCTTCCCGTACCAGAGGTGAGGCACATCCCTTCCTGTCACAAATGTTGTGGCCTTTGCAGCACCTGGCTTGAATTTGTGAGGTCTGATTTGCAGGAAAGCTGAGCACTTGTAACTGCAAACGGAGACGGAGCTGTGCTTTAAATGCCTATAGGGAGAAATAATGCTCAGTGCTTTTTAAAACTCCAGGCCCGTGTCTGTTCCTCACCCATACAGGGGGATTATCCCCCACCTTTCACAGGAGTGGTGGGAAAATAAACTCTCCTCTGGAAGCACCCCAGAAAAAGCCTGTGAGGAAGTTGATGTTTCCGTCTCGGAGTAGCCCTTACGTTGAATAACCAGGAGAAAAAATACCAACATCGTCCTGTACATTGAGCACCATCTGTTCTGTGCACTGAGGCAGGTTCCTTGAGGAAAAGAGAGGCTGCGATCCTGGGACAAGGACTCTTGCATGATGTGTGTGCGCGCTCATGGGCCAGGTTAGGATGGCGGAGACGGCTTTTATTTCGGCATTTCCTGCCTTTCCGGTACAGCCTGGATGTTGTCTCTGAGTGTCACATAAACTATGGGGAGGGTGGCACAGAGAACTGCGATGCGGGGATGGAAGCAGTCAGGACACACTGCTGCCAGGACACACCGCTGCCTCCAAGCGTGGTAATTTTCTTGCCCTTTTGACCTGCCAGCAGAAAGCTGAGGATTTTTTTGGATCCACGAGAAGGGATCTTGTAAAGAGCTTTGGGTTAGCAACACCAGATGTCTGCTCTTGGCGTATCTTACCATAGATTTTGTTTGATCTCTTGATTACACCACTGTTGTGTATTGGAGCTTTGGTTGCAGCAAACTTCCTGTACCTCGTGAAGAAAGCGCCGGAGGATGTTATTTTTCCTGCGGTTTTATGGGGCTTTATGCTGTCATCTGACTCCAAGGAAGATGTGACGCACAAGGGCTTCACAGCTATGCAGCTTGGAGGAGAGGTATAGGGCTGTGGGGGCTTGCTGGGAATGGATTAGCAATGTCTGCAGCCCATAGTGTGGCTTCTACTTTTTGCCTCTCTTCCTTGATTCTGGTTCTCCACATTCTTCAACAGCTGGAGGAAGGTGGCAGCCAACAGGGCCCGTTCCCTCGGGGCAGGGCGTGCAGCCTGTCCTGGAGGAGACTGGATCTGGAGCATTGCCCTCATCCCTCTCCCCCGGGGCTGGAGCGCAGGGCTCTGCAGTCTGCAGATGCTGTCGGTCCTGCGCACGCAGAAAGCTTGGGCTAATTCGCTCTAATTATTAACATTCTTGGCAGAAGCTCCGCTGTGAGTCAGCTGCAGAAACATCAGGTTTGAGCAGTTCACATTTCAATGCCGACTTCAGCTTGGAAGAGCAAAGGAAGGCAGAGCTGGGCCTGCAGGTCTCAGCTGGCTTGGTGATGGGTCTGTGTGGGCTGCAGAGCACTATTGCTCACTAGTCTGGAGGAGGACACCTCCTCACCTTGCCTCGGCTCTAGGGGTAGCGATGTTTTACAGACCCCAGACCAGCCTCTGGCACTTTTGTTGGGTGCTGAGGAGCTGGTGCTCACACTGGGCCAGGATTAGGTCTGGGATAGGGCAGCAGCTTGAAGCCAAGCCAGGTGAGGTGCCGTCCTGGTATTGCAAGTCACGTACACGTTTTCAGCCCCAAACCTTGGAGGAGTCTTGTGCGATTGCTGCTGGAACCAGCCTCGGAGTACATCCGAACTGGAGCTGGGAAGTCGGCACCTTCTGGATTGGGTTTGAAACCAGAACCAAGCCCTCCACTGGACTAGATGAGTCATAGGACTTGGGCAATGGCAGATCTGGGCTTGGGAATTTTTCCTTATGGCACAAAAGCTACAACCATGGCTGCTGCTCTTTTTTGGCGTACAGACAAGAGATTTCTGGGTTGGCTGGGAAGGGGGAGGCTTATGCAACATCATCCTTATCTTGCTCCTCTTGGGCATGGGGAGGAGCTTGCTTCTAATTAGCGCTGCCCATCCTGCGCCCATCAGTCTTTCTCTAACCCTGCACCACCAGCAGGTGCGAGTGCAGTCTGCGGCAAACGGTGTTCTAGCAGAGGAATAGGTGAAAGGCGGACGCCTGGATGTGGACGGGCTATGAATCAGCCCTGAAACATTGCACTGCTCTGGCACAGCCTGCTGGGCACATTGCTGATTTTTCCCTTTGCAGCCATCTCTTTCTAACCGCATAACTAATTTTCTTGGCCCCCTTCACAGGCGTCTGCCCTGAGTGTGTGTTGGCCGCCCTGGCCGTGGCAGGCGTTGAGTGCCAGGCTCCGCAGTGGGAAGCTGTCAGAATGAACGCCAGTTGTATTTTTTAATAGAATTGCAGTGTCCGCCTGTGGGTTTTTAAGTAAATATCCTTTCCTTCGTATTTTGCCAGGAAGTAGCCTGAAGCTGAGGGATATGTAGCCAACAACAGCTCTGCTGCAAGGACACGGCAGTTCCTCCCTGTCAGAAAGGACTTTGCCTTTCTCTCAGTCCAGTTTGTGCTTCCCAAGCACTGATTTAGTAACTTCTGCATACTTAAGAGCGCTAGGGATGGCTCTCGGGCTCTCCTGTAGCCGGCAACGTGCCGTCTCCATTGTTCGGCTCCCGTGGGAAGTGGTGTGGGATCCCCATCCCTAGAGTCCTTTGAAATCAGGCCTAGGTTGCAGGCGTGGGGCCGTGGCCAGCCTGGCCTTGACCCACCATGTCCTGTGGTCAGGCCAACAAAGCCCCTTTTGCTTCCATGCACCTTGTACCAGTTTCCAAACTGAAGTCGTTTGCTTCTGGTCCCATTCCCAATTTAAGGTTGGGGTTTCCGAGTGGAGCGATTGCCTTGCAGGCTTGGTTGCTTCCCCCCACCCCCTGTATGCCCAAAGGCACCTTTCTCTGATGGCCGTAATGTGCTTTCTCTCCCTCTCTGTCTGGAGCGGACGTCTCTGGCAGTCTTCACCTCCGACGAAAGATGGGGTATGTGCCCAGCCTGGGCTTGCCTAGCGGCGGCTAGGAATGTAGGATGGATATTCCCCCCAGTGGAGGTATTTCTATGGGGAGGGCAACACGTTGCAGCCAGCCCATTATTTGCACATGTGCCTCTTTTACAGTGGCTTGTTGTTTGGCCAGTTGTCAGTGTTTCCATGATGAAACCTGCATTTCAACAGGCCAGAATGGTCTGTAAAGGTTGATTTTTCTTTTTTTAAATACACTGTTCCCTAAAGGAGCCTTTCTGAATGCAAGGGGAACTAGCTGGTGTCTTACCTGCTGCTAGTGAAGTGTCTGTGGGCTGCAGTGGCAGTGTGACTTGGTCCCCGTGCTCAGTCCATTCATCTTGCTGGCAGGGACGTTTGAAATTGGGCAAGTAGATGTTTGGGGTTTTCCGAGCTTAAAGAAAGGGAAGAAACCAGAGGACCGCTGAATGTGTAAAGAATGATGCCGCCGTGCTTTGAAGAGGCTACAGGGCTGTCCTGAAGAATACTTTGAGAGGAGACTGTGTATATATAGGAAATCCACATCAAGTGACTTCCCTTCCTGCAACACCCCCGGATCTTAGCTGGTGTGTGACCCTGGCACTCCCCAGCTCAGTCGTCGGTACATCTGGGAGAGATTGCACGGTCCTGGCATTGATGAAAACTTCTGTAAGGAAGCTCTCCCGTCTGAGCCCCACGGAGTGGGAGTGCTGTGGCAGGCACCTGGGGTTTGCACTAGGGACCGGGGATGGTAGAAGGCTTGATTTGGGCAAGGAGGGCTGAGAAGCACTAGGTACTTCTATCGAGCTGGGGAAACGTGCGCGTCTCTCTGTAAAACTCAGGAAGCAAAAGGGATGTTTACACCCTAAAAGAGGCTCCGGGGGGGGGGCGGGGATCAGAGCGTGTCTTGGCCATACGCTGCCCGAGGCGGTCTGTCCATCTTCCCCGTCTCTGGAAGCGCTGGTCCAAGTGCCTCGTTATCCAGATAGCGATAGAAAGGGAGTTAGAGCAGATCCCTGCCCCTTTCCGCTCTCTTTAATTAAATCAACCAGAACCAAGACACTTTGGAAACTACTTGGGCTAGATCTTCTCTGGGCCCGTCTCCCGCGGCATGCAGGGAGATATTGCAGCTCACGGGATCCAAATGAGCTTTGTTAAAACTTTAATGATCTGCCACCTGCTGCTTCCCTGAGAGTGGCGGCGAGGGCGGGATAATTGAGAACAGCATTTGGGATACAAGGTTTTTGCAGCCAGAGTGGGGGCAGGGGCTGCTCGGAAAATCCGGGTTGTTTTTATAATAGGTAGGTCCAGACTTGGAAGAGGTGAATTATGCTGCACTGGAAGTAATAAGCAGGGGTACAGGGAAGGTGCTAACCCCACTCCGCCCTCTCCTTAAACCCCCCAGTCCATCCAGATCCGCCGTATTTGGGTCTCTCTTCGCTTGCAGGAACTCGGGAATGGGCTGGGTTCCAGCAAGCCAGACGGTGTCTGGAAGTGTTCAATAGAGCTGCTGGCTGAGATCAGCCCTTGTGCCCTTTGGAGGGATCGGGAATGGGGAACTCACCAGAATAGGCTTTTTTTTTTTTTTTCTTCTTCCTTACGAGCTAACACCCAAAAGCACCGGCTAATTCTGTGTGGGGTGAAGCCCTCTGTGGCCTCCTGTCCTGTCCCACAGAGCGGACAGGAGGGGGTTAGAGAAGTGCTGGGTGGAAGTGAAAAGCATCCGTGCTCTTGCTGAGGAGCTGATGCCAGGTCAGAGCCCCACTGAACGGTTGGCTCCCTTAAGCCCCTCGGTGTTTGTCCTCCACCTTTTAGGACTCTGCACGTGCGGTTTGCAGCATGCAGAGCAAACGTCGTTAGTGCCGGACGCCTCGAGACGAGCCCGGGCTGCGTGGGGTGGCTCTTTCCTGGCAGCCTCCTGGCTCCAGTTTAGTTTCTGCGTGTCTGGAGTGCTCTGGGATGGAGCGTTTGTGCACAGTCCTCTGCCCGAGGCTGGCCACTTGGGCAGGCGTCTGCAGCGGGTGCTGTGGCGGGCGATGGGAGCTGCGAGTGGCTGTTAGGACTTTTCAGGCTTTACGATGAAGGTGTCTCGCATACGTGTTCACAAGGCCAAACAGCTTTCTTCCTCCCGGGGACCCCGTCTTGCTTTCCTGCAGAGCGTTGTGTGGGTTTGAAGGCGTCCCCTTGACCCCTCCTGTCCTGCCTGCTTGGACCTCTTAAAAAGAGCTGAAAAGCGGAGCTGCCCATCTCAGATCTCTGCTTCGCATGCCTATTTAATTGGATAATATGCTTGGCCTTTCCTTTCTGTTTACCTTTCGGGTTTGTTATGACACACGAGATGGATTTCTCCTGGCTCTTGCATTTGCAGTATGTAAACCAACAAGATGCAGAACACGGGGCGAGGCGCGAAGGCCGCTGTGATCCGGCGGCGTTGCCCACACGCCTCTGCCTGACTTGCGGCTCTCTTACACTCGGCTGCGGCTCACCTTGCACCTCCTCCAACTGGGCAGGATGGGTCTCCTCCCGTTCGCACCCGCTCACAGCAGGTTAAGACAGAGCTGTGTCTATCGCTAGAAACATTTGGTGGGGTAGCTCTGTGCTTTTGAAGTCCACTGCAGTTCGGTGGACGGGGTGAGCTGCCGGGGTGGGTAGCCGAGGCGTGTTTTGGCTTTGAGGTCTCTTCTCCTCACCTTCCTGCAGATCCACATTTGCTATGCCCCAGTGCTGGGGACAGTTTGCAGACAGACTTCCCCTTGCTGTCCTCCTGGCTTCTGGATGGCTGAAGCCTTGTCCCAGCCCCTGTCAGGGTTTTCCTGCCCCTCGGCTTGGAAACCCACAGCAACGGCTCTTTTGTAGCTTAGCAACATTGACTCTGGCTGGGAGGTCATGAAAGAAAACGCTGCCGCCTTTGCTGTTTAGCCAGCTGTACATAAATGGGGATCCGGATCTCTAATCGGGTCTCTTGGCTGGGCCGCACTGTTTGCAAAGTCTCTGCTCCCAGCCAAGGGCTGGGGCTAACGTGCTTGGGTCTGGGGAAGAGGGCTGCCTTTAAAAAGACCAGTAATCAGCTGGCCAAAGGTCCGTTACACAAGGTGGGCATTTCAGTTGGCAAGAAGCCGATCATCACAGTATTCATTTTTGTTCAACGACCGAGATGGGAGGATTGTGTGCATTTGCTTCAGTCACTTCTCAGCAGGGGCAGGGGGAGAAGGTGGCTGACTTTCCTGCTTGGGTCAGCAGGCAAAGGTGGATGGATGAGCAGCTGGCCTAGCTAAGAGTCCTCTTCTTGTCCTCCTCACATCTTTATTTATGCAGCTTTCAGGCACTCTCCTCTGTCAGTGTTGGGGGAGACGCCAGAGAAAGCTGCAGATATCCCACTGAAGAGATGTAGTCACTGCGGAGATGATTAAAGAGTTCTCGGGTCATCTTGGGCCGAGGCAGTACGGAGCAGTAGGTGGTAGCTTGTATGTCCATTCAACACGAGATGTCCCTGTCGGAGGGAATATGCGTAGGTGCAGCAGGAAGAGGAACTGGAACGTAAATGAAAGGTGATTAGTAAATGAGAAGGATTCCTTGTTGTCATGATGCCATGCAGCCAGGATCTTTCCTCACTTCAGTGTTGAGGGACTGTTGCGCCGTGCATGGGACGCGAAGGGGACCTGGAAGTCAGAACTCCTGGGCTTTCCTTCTGGCATCTGCTTGATGACTCTTAAGCAAAAGTCACGGTAGCGAAAGCAAGCCAAAGATGCTTCCTGTGTCTCAGCTTGCTCATCTGTAAAATGGGTTGATGTCTTACAGGGATGTTCTGGACTATAACTTGTGGCAGCCCTGAGGAAAGGTGCTGCATAAGGGTGCGTTATTCTTAGTGTGGTGGTGATGTGTTGTAGCATCTTGGTGTTTTTATGCATTGGAAGAATGCTCCTTTTAAAAAAAAAAAAACAACAGTCTTTCATCACTAAAAATATCCATGCAACTGAATATACCACCTTTGCTATAGGAAGAAGATAGGCTACCGATGCCAAAGCAAGGCCTGGATGAATGCTGTATTTATTGCAAATAAACAGGATTATTAATGGAGTGAGAGGCAGACGGCTCGTTTCCTGGTGTGGGTTTGCCCCTCTGCCTTAAGTGCTTGAAACACGGTATACTCTTTGGCTTGTTCAAAGCCTCTCTTCCCACTGCTGGTGACTTCTATCCCTAATCTCCATCCTGTGATGCTGAATTAACCCATTTGCAGATCTGTTGGCCTAGTAAGTAGGTCACTGGAGTAGGATTGGAGATGAGGACTGCATTCCCTTTCTCCTGTGGTCCTTCTGGGTGACCTTGGGCAGGTCGCTTCCCTTCTGTAATGGAGCCAGTTAGTTAGACTGACCTCCTTTGGAACCTATTGATGGGCTATGGAGGACCACAGGGTACCTGTAGTATAATCTATGGCCTTTTTGTAGTATTTCTGTTATTTCAGCATCCAGAAGCCCTTTGAGATCTAGTCTCTGACCCTATGCACATAAAAACATAACAAGGCCCTGACCATAGCGATAGTTTTCTGTAGGAAGATCTTGATAAGCTAGTTCAGGGGGGCTGTTATGTAAATGAGGATCCCGTAACCGTTGCAGCTCTGAAGCAGAGATTGCTGAAGGATGATAGGGAGGACGTTTTCCATTTACCAATCTATAAGTAGTTTCCTTGGCCCACATACGTTCTTCCCTGCCTGCCACATTGGCTCCCCCTCCTGTGTCTTAGGATCAGTTTGCCATTGTCTGCTTAAATGCTCACAAAAGATTCCCAGCGGACCCATGCGCTGCCCGCCTCGTGTAGCTGGTGTGACTTTGTTAACAAGCACAGCCTCTGAGTGTCCCTGCAGACAGGCGCTGGCACGCCATCAGCACCAGCTGGAAGAGTTACTGATTTCTCCCATGTTCACTTAGTGAACAGACACAATGCACGGGACAGACGTTCCTTTCTAATCGGACCGAGGCTTTGTTTCCAGCGTGTACAAAAAATGGGGTTTCCTGGTGGCGTTGGGACTTCTGCTGCAACAGCTGGGTTTTCGTTTCCAAACAGCAGCGTCTCCTTACTTAGTACTAGAGTGTCCCTTTCCTCCTACACCCACCCCAGGTTGGCTTTGCATGGACGAAGGAACAATTTCCCATGGGTCTGGAGGGGTTTGGGCTACCTCTGTGTGTGCTAGAGCAACAGCCCGTATGCATGCTCCTACCCAGTGGTAAGTGGTGGCTAAGCCACAGCCACTTCCCCTTTCGGCCCCGAAGGAGAGGCTGCCTCCATTCAGCTTCCACTGACTACAGGGCGGGAGTCTGCTAAGGCCAGTCCTTGCAGAGATTCAAGGTGTAGGAAAGCCCCAGTCCCGTTCACCCCATGCTAAACTGTTCTGATGTCCGCACCCTTCATCATCCAAGTCTGTGGAAACCCACAGCAGCTGGAATCTGCTTCGTGGCCGGGCCTGGCGTGACCGCGGCCCTCGGTTACATCTTTGTGCTCGTGTGTCAGAACTGGAAGTCCAGCTTCAACACCGTTAACAGGGAGCAAACCTGAAGGCCTTTTTATCTGCCTCAGGGCTGGGTTAACAACCAGGGCAAAACAGCTTGCACTGTCCCCGAGATGCAGGCTGGTGCTGGCCTCCTTATCTAATAGTGTGCAGCCGCGCAGTGGTCAGTGTTTTATGGTTGCCAGCAGCCGAGGGTCCCAACTTTGCTTAACCTAGCTCTGACTTCTAGTCCAGTGACGCATTTATTCTCTCCTGTGGTAAGTCTAATAGCAGTATATCCACAGCACTGACTGCTTCAAGACCCCTTAAGGGATGCATAGCAGGGGCCCAGGCCTGGCCAACCCACCAGTCTGTCCCTTGATGTAACTGGTTCAGGACCAACGAAACGTGGATCTAAACTGGTTCTTGCTGTCTGCCGTATCCAGGGTAAAGCGTCGGAGCGCTCTCGGGAGAACTTCTCTGATGCTGATCTAGTCTCGGTGTGAGGAGGAGCGTGCAGCAAAGGCACCAGATGCCTACTTGTTCGCCACCGACCCTCTGCAGGAACGCGCTGCTGTCTTCTGCAGCCTCGGCTTCGTGGCTTGTTTCTGATGTGAGTAATCTTCAGGAGTAAAAAAGACTTTTTGAAACTTGTGTAGAAGACGGAGGCTTAACGGAGTGACTTTCCTGGCGACAAGGTACTGTTGAGTGAGAGCTTAACTGCGAGGGGCTGTATTCACATGTACAGCTGCAGACACAGAGAGAAACAAGCTGGCTCGCACCTCAAGCATCTTTGTTTAACAAGGAAGGCTCCAAAAGAAATGAAGAACCACCCCACCTCGCATGCTCCTCCGTGCCCGGTGACTTCGCCATGTATCCTACACACAGTTGTTGCTATGCCAAACACAGACTTTAAATAGTCCCCCCTAATTAGAGAGCCCTCAGCCAGAAGAATGCAACAATTGTCTGAAGGCACAATTAGCCGTCAATGATCTCATTGTCTGTGTCTTACAGAAGTTTCCTCGCTTGTTTGCTTGTGTTGTGAAATTACCCAGCAATGCCAAACTCCATTTGGTGTTCATTAAACCCAGGGACACCCGGGGCCTTTTGCCAGAGGGCTGGCCCCTTGCCAGGAGCTCAGTAGCAGCACCTAATTGACCAGAAATGCCAAAAATATTTGCCTGTCACTTCCTTGGCTGGGGTGCATATCCTCCCACCTGTTTCAGGTACCTATTGGGCCCCACTTCTCCCTACAGCGACATGTGAGCACCTCGGGATCTGTGATGTATCTAACCTCTCAACACCACCTGCGGTGGGGAAGTCTTATTATTTCTAGCCTATGGATGGGCAGTTGAGCTGCAGAGAGACTCAGCTACTTGAACGAGCTCGTGCAGGGAAGTGAACCCCCGGTCTCCTGAGTCCCAAGACAACTTTCTAACCACTGCTGGACTGTTCCCCCTCCAGTGGCTTTCGCGACTGAGCACAGCATTGGGGCTGTGTGGAATGATATGGGCTGCACTTGTCCGGGGCACAGGTTTTGGTTGTCCTGGGATGAAGCCTTTGAATCTGTTCATCCAGAAAAGCCCCTCGCCAGTGGAAGTACTGGTGCCTTGCCCTCCTGAAAACGAGGGCGTTCCTTCGGTTTGGCTGGAAGCGCCGAGATCAAGGCCTGGCTTTGAATCTCAGCTGTGTGAATGCACGGGGTTCAGGCAGGTCACTTGTCAGGTGGAGAGGTTCCTGGGGCTGACTTTGGCTGTTTAAGCGGCTGGCCGCTATATGACAGGCCTAACAGGATCTCTGAGAGCAAGTTGAAAGAGGACTGCAAGTTTTGTTCAGATCGGTGGATGTTGGAGAAGAGCTGGTGCTTCTGCCCTTTGAAAAAAAGAGAATTCACTAGGGGAGAAAACAGATGGTTCAGGTTGGATTTTTTTTTTCCTCCAGTAAAATTTGCATAAAGGTAGTAAAAGGTCGTTGTAGCTGCAGAGTCTCCCCGTCAGCCGAGCCGGCTGGTGGCTGACTGCAACAGCCTGCTCCTCTGTGTTCCTGGAAACAGCATCAAGATGAAGCAAGATAACTGAAGAATGACTGGGAGAAGGGGGAGAGAGAGGAATGCTTGGTGCTAATAGTCTAACTGCAGAGCTGCCAAGTGAGATGAATATGTTGGAGTTTTGACTCCCCGGCTGCATTTAATCAGTTCTGACCGCGGGGCAGAGAAGGGTTGAACAGCCGTGCTCAGAGCCTCCATAGCAGATCCTTGGAAAAAACCATTTGGGAGATGAGCAGATTAGCTGATTTCATTTGCTGCAGACCCACTGATTACCCGGTCCTGGCTGGCTAACGCTTCCTGTCCCGTCTGTTGTAACGAAGGGGAGGAGAGGCAGATTGCTCGTGTGATGAAGCCTGGCAGACGCACCCTTTGTTGCTCGCATGTATGTTGATTACCTGGGCTTTCCAGTGGTGCAGGCAAAAATTGCCCGAAAGCCGATGCACAAAGCCTCAAACTCCAGGTGACTCCCAAGGAATCCTCTCTGCCGGCCTTTGCTCTGGTCCTGCGTGGGGACTTGGTGGAGTTCAGCTGATTGTAGCCATCCAGCCTCCAGGTTCAGGGCACTTGACTCCAGTACAAGAGTTTAATCCTGTCTTTAGTTCCCAGTACAATGAAAGGGGCAGCCTCCCAGCAGGTGTTGTGCAGCGTTTGGATCCCTTCGGGAGAGCTTACAAAGTGGCAGGGATCTAACGGGAGCTGAGGACTCTGGGATCTTCAGAGCAGTGACATTAAATTCTGAACAAAAGAGATAAATTAGCCTCTCTTCTGCAACAACAAAACAGATTGCTTTCATTTACGGCTGTTTCCAGGAGGGCTGAGCTCAAAGGATTTGACGTGGTCGCCCGGCTCCCCTTGGTTGCCTTACTTGTTTGCATCGTCAAGCAGTTAATAAAGCTTGGAGACGAGAGATTTATGCATCTGTGAATTCTTCCAGGTCCAGGAGATTTTCCGTTGGTGCTGCAGCCGCGTTTCCATTGCCTCACGTGCTGAACGTGTCCTGCTCCTGGCACCCTGTGTCATCGCAACTGGCGCTTGCCAAATCCAGCAGTTGAAAACCCTCTTGTCCTGTTTTCTGATCTTGTTAGTAACGTCATCTCCTCTATTTAATGTCCTGGATACTCATGCTTCCCTTTTCCTGTGCGCCCGTTCCCTGCACTGTTTTAACAACTGCCTGTTTCTAGAGCCACTTCCCTCATTCCTGAGTGTGCCCCACGCTCTGCTCACGCAGCAGCCACCTCTGAAGAGGAGGGCGGCAGCTAGTGGGCAGCAGGACGAGGGGTTTTGGATTGGAGCACATGGCCAGCTGCCCGCCTTGCTCCAAATCTGCAGCATCCTCATAGGACAGACGTGGCCTTGATTGAAAGTCTTAGCCTGAAACCCTAAGCAGAGTTGCATGGGGCTCCATTTCCCAGTGTAGGGAGGCAAAGGGAGGCGCTGACTCTGCTGAGACTGGAGTCTCTGGCGCCCGACTGATTTCGAGCCTGGTGCTTATGCCCGTAAGCCGCCCCTTCCAGCTGCGCACAACTGCAAGGTGAGGTAATGAATACCGTGCACCTTATCTGACATTTTGAATGCCCCCGCGAGGCTCGTGTTGTCATCAGCTGTGGGCAGGCAGTGTCTAATTCGGTACGAATTGCTGCCGTCTCTGCGCTGCTCTCAGGCTCCACGTAAAATACAGGGCCACTGAGGGCTCTCTGCTCACGTGGGATCGGTCATGTCGTGAGATCAGTTCTTCCCTTCCCCGTTGCAGGATTGCATGCCTCAGCCCTGAGCAACAGACTCCCACTGTTTTATTTTGCAGCTTCCCAGACTAAAGCTGGCAGATGACTGCAGGTTTTGACCTTGCCCCCTTTTACATTGTAGTGGGTCTGGCGCTAGCAAACCTCTGTATTCTGGCTTAAAAGGAAGATGATGAAACCTTGACATACTGGCTCACTGCTGCTGTCTGCAGATGGAGCCTGGGGCCCTGCGTAGCGGAGGCATTTGCAGGAGCTGATGACACTTTTTCAGCATGCTTCACACCTCGCTTTCCCCAGTCGGTCGAGGCTGGCAGGCACGGGAGGCTTTGCAGGACTTCCACACAGGTCCCTGCAGGGGCTCAGCTTTCATTCGCTACTCGCCAAATGCTTTTTCCCCCATTCACTTAATGGCAGCAGGTTAGAATGTGCTGCTCTGTTTAAAAAGAGTGTGTTCATCTGTGCCATAAACAGCCACCCTCTACTGACCCGGAGTCTGGTCCCCATCTGCTCTGCTTCAGCGTAGCAGCAGACGCTGTTTGGCACTTCTCTGCAGCTCTGCCCTGTGCGGGCTCCCGCGGTCTGTCTGCCCCATCCACTCTCCATCTTCTCTCAGATCTCAGCTGAAACCCTCTCTTTGCTCCATTGCTGTCTGCTCTGTAATGGTAGCTAATTCTGCAAAGAGCTTTATGTGGTACAGTTTAATGAGAAATGCTGTAAAATACAAGGGCAGGGGGGCATGTGGGAGTGATCTGCCTAATCTCTTATGCATGTGTATCCCCTGTTGCTAACCTTACATCGAGGCTGTATGCATTATTCTGGACTGGGTTTTTAACATGTGGAGTTGATTAATTGCTAATTCTAGTTTTGCAGTTACATTTTCGTATTTAGACGTCACTGGCTCATCTCGGCCGGGCTTGAATTTCTGAGCTGCAGCCGTTTTGGAAAAAGGATTTGAGTTTTTGGTTTTGGGAACAGGAAGGCAAAGAGGAGCAGCTTCATGGGAAGCGTTCTGAGGTCATGGGTGAGCTCAGGTCGTTAGCCACTCAGGTGCAGGTTTCTCTTGTGGCTTTTCGGGGTCCGTGGTCTCTGCCCTGCTAATGTTCTTCAGGTGGCAGGAGGGAGAAGGGGACACTTGGAAGGAGAACGTTTCCAAAGCAAACCCTGGTGCCCGAAGTCATCCGTCCCGCTTCCTGGGCAGCGGTTAGCCTGACGAGGCTGCCCCGTAGGAGACTTGCAGCAGCATGGACCATCCCCGTCGCTGGGGTGCGGTTGTGGTTGCAGTGTCCTTTAAGAACAAGAGTTTGTGGCCCTGAGTCAGCCCTGCAAAGTGCGTCACTCACAGCTTAGCCTAGAGCGGCTCCGGGAGGGATTTTTGTGGCAAACGGGAAGGAGAAATCCCCCACAGGCTGCTGCAGATGGGAACCACTTCCCTCTGTGGTGGCACAGGGGAGTTGGGGTGAGTGGGAGGACTTAAGAGCCATCCCCAGCTGAGCCAAGAGTGCTCAGGAACGGGAGGTTGGGGTAGGTGTCTGCAGGCTTCACCCAGAGCGTGGCTAAGGCGTGAATCTCATGCATCCTTTAACCCCTTGGAGCTTGGACCGGAACTGCTGGTTTCTTTCTCCACATTGCAGGCAAAGCCCAGTCTGCTGCAGAGAGGTGGAGCGGTTGCAGTCGGGCTGAGTGAAGGCTCAGAGGCCGGGGCCCGTCTCTTCCTAGCTCTGCTGCTGGCTCTAAGTGACCTCTGTGGGTGTATCCCCTGGAAAGACTGCTTTCCCCGTGGAAGCTCCCTGTGGCCAAGACATCCGTGCAGGCCCCGCTAGCCCTGGACTGGTGACAGCCCTAGCAGGCGCTGCATTGTTTGGTCAGCAAGAGGGTTTTGTTGGGTTTTTTTGATTCAATTGTTTAAAGTTCCCTTTTGGATTAACTGCTACAAACCCATAGTCACACCTCATTGTGTTCAGTGGAAAAAAAAAAAATATCCCCGCTTCCCTGTGGATCCTGGAGGCCTTTGTGTTTGGTGGGAACTCTGTCTGAACTCTCCAGGCTTTTACATTTTTTGTTTGTTCCTTAATGACTTGGGATTTGGAGGCGTTGACCTCGAGATGGCTATCAGCGCCACAGGCTGGTTCCCTCCGAGCCAACGGTAGCAGCAAAAGCAAACTTTGCAGATAGGAAATCCACACTGTAATGTGAGGTAATTTTGGCGGCTGGCCTGTAATGAATGATGGATGAGACTGGAGACTTTGGGAGACCCTTAACGTACATTTGGCATCCCACACCCCCACTGTACCCCTGTCCTTTCCAGACACGGAGAAAAATATCCCTTCCCCATAGAGGGAGGGATAAATTATTATTTTTCCTTATTACATTTGTGTTTAGATAGCTGTTTCTGACTCCAAACTCATCGTTTGGGGGCATAACTTATTGGGCCCACATCTGATGACCTTTCACATCTGTCTTTCCTCATAGCCTCTCTGGCAAGCTCTTTCATTCCCTCCTTGTATTTCTGTGTTGCATGGTGCACAGTGCTCGTGCTCTGCCAGAGAGACGATAGAGAGCAAGAACAGCCAAGGTGACACGGGACCCGTGTCCTACAGCATTGTACAGCTGATCCTTGCCCGGGCAATCCCGTCTGGCAGGCCTGGAAACCCAAATTCCTCTTTGTCTCGAGGACAGGTACGGCTGCAGCAGTGACAGCGAGACCTTTCCTTCTGCGCCGTCTTGGCAATAGACATGAGTATGGACTTGCAAACGTCCCCTCTCGTGAAGTGAGAAGCATGTCTCGGCCCTTGTTCCCCTTCAGTCTCTGATTTCTCTGCTGATGAACTGGGACTGACAAAGGCACCGATGAGTGGACTGCGCCAGTAGTGATGGTTCTTGGAGCAAGGACATCTTTCTGTTTGCAACCATCAAACCGCCGTGGGTTATGCCTGACCTGAGTGTGGTTTGAGCCAGAGGTTTGGTTGCAGAGGGGCCTGCCTTCCGTTTCTGTTTCAGTTCCAGCGATCTGAGCATCCGGACTCCCACGCTCCCCAAATTGCAGCAAGCGAAGTTGAGGTTAGCTATTAGGAAGAATTTTCTTACTAGGATGGTAGTAAAACACTGGAACAGGTCACCCAGAGAGGTGGGGGGGATCTCCATCCTTGGAGGTTTTGAAGACCCAGGTAGACAGAGCCTTGGCCAGGGTGATGTAGTTGGGGCTGGTCCTGCTTGGAGCAGGGGGGTGGACTAGGTGTGAGGTCCCTTCCCAGCCTCTATGGAGCATCCCCCCACCCACATTAGTCTGCTGCAGAGCTCTGAGCTATTAGTCCCTCCTGCCGGCAGCATTGCTGTCATCCTTTTGAGACGCATCTGATTTGTGCCAGCTGAGCGTCCGACTCAGTCGTGCTCCGCGGGAGTGCGTTTGCCGCAGGCGCTGCCTCCTCCCAGTTACCAGGGAGGGCACGGTTGTATGTCCCGCTGTGTCCTGAACCTGGAGCTGGGCCACACTGAAGGCTGGGCTTGCTGAGAGCCCTGTCAGGAAAGCAGCACACCCTCTGCCGTGGGCTGGGGTAATGGGAGAAATGAGAGGAAAGTAGGAAATTGAAAGAGAGCAATAATGAGCAGCTAATGACTCTGCCATGAAACCTGTCCAGCGCTGAAACCCAAGCCCCCTAATTTACTTCCAAATACCACATTTCCTCTGTGTACCTTCGGGTAGCAAGTCGTAAGGGGAAAGTCTCATTATATTGACTAGTTTATTGCCGGTGGGTTACCAAATGCCTCTTAACCACTCGCTTCCAGTTTACTGGAAACCTGAAGCTTGAGGAAATGTCTGGGGCTGACAGATCTTTCCCAAGCTGCTTTTCTGATTGCGATGCATTTGGTTTTGTTCTGTTGAACAAAGGAAGGATGGAGGATGGCAACTTGGCTCAATGCGCAGCGGAGGTTGCAGTGCCTTTTGGGTCAGCCCCCGCTGGGCACATGGAGACCCAGCTCGCCCACTCCCCTCCTTGCCACGTCTTGCCCTTTCTGTCATTACGCCGGTGACAATGTGAAACCCGGCTGCAGCCAAGCCACAGAAAGGCAGGGGTGAGGGCAGCCAAAATCTCGCCCAGCTTGAGGAGCGGGGGAGCTGGCAATGGCGGGAGGTCATTGCCAGGTGATGTTGGACCTCCTGGATTCTGTCTCTGGCTTTTCTGCCAGCCCGCTCTGTCTCTGTGCTAGTTGGCAGCAGGGTTGTGAAGTGCGAGCGTGTGCTCCTGAGGCACCCTGGGGTCCTGGGAGAGAAGGCACTGCAGGGGTCTGAAGCAGCGTTGTTACTGAGCTCCTCGAGATGGGATAACACCCTCCCTAGACACGCAGCATGTGCTCGCCTCTGCACGCTGCTTTCCTTTAATCACTTTTACAGCTCCTCTGTCCTTCTCTTCTCCAGCCTGAGGCCCGCCTTGACCCTTGTGGACCAGGTAGCATAGCTGCATTTGGAGGCGCCTTTTGTCTTTTAAAATGCATGAGCATTTCTGAAAGAAGAGTTGATGGAGGGCAACCAAAGGAACAGGCCCACCCACCTGAGCATCCCCTGCGCAAACCCCCACCAACGGGCTTAGGGGATGGAGAGGCCCGACCTCAATGGACAATCCGACACCGTATGTAAAAGGCTTTGTGTGTTGTGCCCCACAGGCTCAGAGGAGCTGACAGGTCCGTGGCACATCGACGTCCCCATCTCAGCAAGTGGAAGCACCCAATATATGGCAGGAAAGTGATGCAGGGATCGGCAGCAAGGCCACAGCAGTGCTTTCCGGTGCACTCTCTCAAAGCGTGTGAGCGCTCGCACGTGTGCACACCTTCAGTGTTCAAGTCAAGCCAGGCTCCAGGGACCTTGCATTCCCCTTGTGCATGTTTAGGAGCCTGGGGCTGTGTTGGTGCTGCTGTTGTGTGCGACAGCTGTGTCTCCTTTGGCCCCCATGGGCTTGGCACTGCAGAGACCAGCAGTGACACAGTCCTTATGCTGGAAAGCTTAAACTGGCAAGAGTGAGTGAAAGGGGGGAAGAAAAGGAGGAAGCTGAAAGGCCGTGGCGTTTGCTCACGGTTTGGCAGGAAATCTAGGGCAGAGCCAGAGGCTGAACCCAGGGCCCCTGAACTGTGGGTCAGTCTGAATGACGAGATAAAGGCAGCATGGCCAAACGAGCGGAGCACTGGGCTGAGATGCCGGAAACCTGGATTTGTTACCCGCCTGTCCCGCTGACCTGGCCGGTGACCCTGAGGAGGCTCCTCGCCACTCGGGGATTGTGGCACTGACCGCATCTCTCAAGTGCTTTTGAGATCCCTGGATGAGAAGAGCCAGCGGCTTGGTGGTGCTGCTGTTGTCTAGGGAAAGGCTGGCTTGCAGCGATCCACTGGCTGTGAAACTAAGCCAGAAGCACTGGGACAGGCAGAGTTTGCCTTGGTGTTGCCTGCCTTGTGCTTGCTCTGACTGCCGGGCCCATGGTCTGGCAGTCTGGCACCTGTCCCCAGCACTAAACTCCATTTAAAAGTTTGAAAACCTCAAACAAAGCAGGCCGCGTTTGGTCTCAGCTCCGAGCCCCAAGGCCGCTCTCCGCAGAGCATGTTAACCACTGTTTAGGCGCTCCAAGCCCTGCTCGACAAATTGGATGTTTTCGTATCGGATGCGGGCCACAGGAAATCCAGCCTGTCAGCCTGTGAAATGTGTGTTGGGAGGAAATGAGGCAGCTCCTGCACTCGCTCTGCGGTGTCTGCCAGGGCCTGGGAGCCATGTGCTGCTTTGTCCTGCAGTGGAGCGCTCAGCTCCTGCTTGGGGGTGGGGGGCGTTGTTAGTGCAGGAAACACTGATGTGCAGCAGTGGGAGTGTTTGAATGGGTGCCGTGTACTGTGGCCTGCAACGGAGCGGGCAGCTGGGTGAGGGATCCCCAAGCAGCGTGAGACTGGAAACGTAACGGAGTGAGGTGTGTAAGGATGCGGCCTCACCCCAGGCGCTCTGCAACAGGCATCTGTGCTGGTCTGGACAGGGCAGCGCACCCCACTTCCAGCTACACAACTGCCTACCAGGCCTGGCTTTGGGGTGTGGACTGGTGCAGTGCGGCCAAGACTGGAGTCAGCGAGTTGACTGGCCCCAGGCAGGGGAGAGCAGAGGAGCTTCCACAGGGAGCCGCTGAGACAGCGTGGTTTTATTGAAGCGCCTGCGTGGAGTAGGAGGACGGGGCAGAGCCGATTTGAACCAGCTTGTCCCCTCTTGGGGCGTGCGTGTAAGGGGAGGGAGAATGACAGATCCGTGCCTGGCTGCTCAGAGCCCAGCAGCTGGAGCGCTGGGTGCTGTCCCGGCCTTTTACCTGGATCCTGCGTATCGCGCTAGCCGGGTCCAGATCCTTCCTCCTCAGCGGCCTTTGGTTTCCCGTTGCTTCTCAGTGGGCAGTAGCAACTCAGTAAAAACCAAAGTCCTCCCTCTCCTCCATAAAGCACAGTCCTCTTGCATGTGTCACTCCACAAAATCCCTGCCTTGATCCAGCCAAGTGTAAGCACCCTGCTTTCCTGGCATCCGTGGGGATCGGCTGTCCCAGGAGGAAGTGGAGCGCTGGGAAGGAGCTCGTCCCTGCTGAGCAAAGCCCAGATTGCAGGGACAGGCGTAAACGGGATTTGAAATCCACGGAGGACGGGACGTTCTGTTGTTCCCCTCCTGCTGCGTGCGCTGCCTGGGTGGCCCCTTGCTCTTGTAAATCCTGTTGGGCACAATGTGCAAGCTGCAAGCTAACATGGAGAGCGAGTGAGGACAGGGGTCCCCTAGGGCGTTTGACCATGAGAAGGCAGTGACACGAACAATTGGGGATGTCTCAACCCCCTGGAACCAATCCGCTTGACAGACAGGGAGCCGGCTCTGGGAAACCAGCCTGCATCGCCACATCCCCTGGAAGTCGTCACTGATTCCAGCAGAGCAAGACCTACAGGTGCCTTCTTGTGGTAGCGTTAGGGATGTGGTAGCTGTGGTGGTCCAGGAATTGTACAAGAGGCAAGGATTTCTTAGCATGCTATCTTTTATTGGACCAACTGCAGAGCCGGGATCCCTTCTTTGTATTTCAGCTGGTGGCTTTGTAATGAGAGACCAGCAAGTGTTGCACTCATGTCTGTCTGCCTTCCACGGGAGAGAGAAATGACCTGCCTGCTTGATGCACATCCAAATAGCATCTGCATATGGAGGGGAGAGGAAGGAGAGAGCCTGGGGTTGGTTAAGTGTCTTAGTACTGCGCTCGCTGTATTGTGGTTTGCAAAACCCACCTTTCCGTGGCTCCCACCTTCCGGCGTCTCTCTCCAAGCAGACCCATGTTGTGTGGGGTCTGGGAGGCTCCCACCCCTTTGCTTCTGGTCTTGCAGCAAAACAGGCCGGGAGTGCCGGCTTTACCTTTCGATTGCTGCTGAAGTCGCCCAAAGAGCGCACCGGACAGCTTGGCTTCCTGTCTCGGCCCGGTGCCGGGCTTCCGTTGCAGGCTCCCCGAGGGGAGGGTACAAGCCAGCCAGAAACTTTCCATCGTGATCCCAGCACAAATTCCCAAAGGCATCGTCGGGGAATCTGCAGAAGCACCTCCCAGTCTGGGGCCTTTGAGTCCTCGGCAGAATTAGCCTCTTGGGCAGAAAACGTTGGGCTGTAACTGTTTTCGTTCACAGACCCCTTTGCACCTGAGCGGCTCTCGCAGGGTTTCTTTCCTTCCCCCATGTTCTCCGAGCACCAAATGAATTTGCCTGCTGATGAGAAACTTTGCCCAAAAGACTGACCTTTCCACAGAAAGGACTTTAAACCCAGGGGCCCTGATGTGTGCATCGTGCTTGGGGTGAGGGAAAGCAGGACCTTTTAAAGGTCCTTCAAAGGGAATTCATGAGCCTCAGGCAACACAGGCTCCAGGGGTGAATTTGGAGGAAATGTTGCATTGCATTTCATTTAATGGAAAGCAGCAGCCCTCCATGTTGGGAACATGTTCTCATCCCTGTTGTCGGATATGCCTTTGAGCTTTTAAATTAACTTGGTTTGCCAAGGTTTCCCAGGGTCAGAGGAGACGCACGGGTTGCAGTAGATATGTCGTTATTGCTCTCATAGCTCGTTTTGGCAGTGAATGTCTTGAAAAGTCTTCATCTGACTTGGATAAAGGCAGACATGGCACCTATTGCAGCCTCACCCAGCTTACATGACAGTAGAGAAATGTGACTGCTAAGGAGACCACCCTTCCTAGGGGCCAGCAGGTAGCCAAGCGTGTGGGGGAAGACGTGCCAGTTCTGGGTTTCCCCACACGCGCCGTGCAAGCAGCTGGACTCTCTTTGCCAGGGCTAGTCACACTCCAAGCTAGGCTTTGCTAGCGAGTCAGTATGTCCAGGGCTGGTAAATCAGTCAGCACAACCAAAAATAGCAGGCAGCAGCTGCTAGCGGAGGGGTTCCCTTCCCCGTTAGCATGCACCGGGGAAGCGAATTCGATCTTCCCTGGAGATTGCATCCAAGGAGCTCGGTTGCTTTGTAGCCCAATGGAGAAGAGCCTGTCCCAGCTGTTCGGTGCATCCAAACAGAGAGGCTTATTATTGCAAAGACTTTCTTCTAGGGTGGTTTTCAAAGTTCTCCCAAGTGTTGATGCATTTCCAAGTTGCTGGGATGGAAGAAAGAAAGTGAGCAAAGGATCAGTGTCTGCAGCAGCAAAGCGGCCAAGAATGACCTTTTGCAGTGCTGTCAGGCCTCTTGTCTGTGGGCCTCCAGTCACTCTCCTGAAGATGAGTAACGGAGCACGTGGCACTCTAAAATGCCGGGCCAAAGAGTTGCGTGTGAATAATGGGACCAGGAATTGGCACCCTGGGGTCCTGATTCAGCTTCAGTTGGTTGATGACTTTGGTTCAGGTGAGATTATGAAAGGACCTGGCGACTCCAGTTTCTCCACTCCAGGTTTCCTAAGCACCTGTATAAGGTGCCAGATCTGTTTCTGGATGAGCTGATCATCCCGTGTCCCTCCGTATTTGGTACACCTGAAAAGGAGCATGCTTCCCCAGCTCCTGTTCCAGCTGGCTTCCCGCATCGCGGGCAATATTTGACTTACCAGGAGCGCAGCGTGAGTGGGGAGCGAGGAGCAGTCCAAGAGGATCAGCTGATTTCAGAGCGAAGAGCCTGTGGATGAATTCCACATCTGTGTTAGCTTTGGCTTGATCCCACAGATTTGCTCCAGCTGTTGGGAAGCGGAGCAGAGATCCCCTCTTTAAATGCATGATCAAATTCTCCAAGCGCGGGGTTTTTCCTGTGTCATCCTCCTTCCAGACGGGAAAACAGCTTTTTGTCAAAGTTGCTGAGGCAGCATTCTCCGGTGGTGTACATAGCATCCTCTAATCTTCCTGTGGTTTCCCAGGAGCTCACATTTTGCTTTCTGTGCACCACACCTCACACAATAGTCCTTTCAGAGGTGTGTGCAGGCATTTGTCTGGTGGTTATTCAGCCAGCTGTCTGTATAGTGGTGCCTTTTCTCTCCTGCTCAGATCCTGAATACCAGATGCTCCAGCTTCCCGTGCCAGCTGGAGCAGCAGAGGTGACACTTGAAAGTAATTTGAGTCTCCCCTGGCTGGTTTGCCAGTCTTATTGAGATGCTGGGCAGCGCCCGGGACCTTGCTGAGCTCAGTACCATTACCTTGTACAGCCTCAGGGCTAGCTCTCTCCCATAGTTGCAAGCCATGTCAGCGACTTGCCTGTAACCACGTAGGCTGTAACTAATTTCCCCAGCCCAAATCACGGTGCAGCTGTTATCACTTTTAATGAGACGTGTAGGGGGTCTATGGCTGAGCAGCACTGAGAGCGAGCGTGGCCAACTGATACCTACCACCCCGTGATTTCCTTCTGCTCTACTTGCTGCACAGATTAAGATGCCAGTCATTCACCGCGAGGCTCAGGAACTGTCGGAGCAACTTACCCAGGAGTCTGCTGGATTATTCCATCCTTTAATGACTTTCGAGTTTGATGTAAAGATTTTATTGAAAAATCCCACAAGGTGCTAACTTAGCCCCAAGGAATCCCTGGATGACAGGCCCAGGCCTGCTCCGTGCGAGGAGTCAGGTGAAGGGAAGTGCATCACTTTATGCTGCTGTTGTGTGTCACGTGCTGATCCCATTCAGTCGTCCTAGCAGTGCCCGTTGCTGCCAGTAAAGTCTAAGTGCTGATGGCATCTCTTTGGCCCGTTTGGTATTTCCAGATATTTGCCTGTGATTTTAGTGGAGCTTTCAGCCACCAAAAGACGGTTTATGGTTTTAGGAAGTTGTAAGGGCAAACTCTGAGGCTGCGTAGCAGGTACTGATGCCACTTTTAGTTTTGTACTCTTATAAAAAACGTTCTTCTTTGTAGGAAATGGAAGGGAATCCGCCTCGCTCTTCACGTGGAGAATCAGAGGGAAGTTGAGTTAGGGAAATAAAACAGCAAAGAATGATCAAACCTGGTTTCCCATCAAGGTTACATACTTTCAGGTCAGACCTATAGTAAAAGGAGCCATTAGACTTTCTCTTTAGAAGTGTCTGATATGCTTTGGAAAGCTAAACCTGATTGAAGGAGGCCATTACCATGGGAATGGGGGTAAATCTTGGCAATCGTCCTTCAGTGCATGCGTTTTTCATTTCCAATCAGCTTTCCCAATGCACAGGAGAATCGTCAGACCAGATTGCTTTGACTTTAAATAGTGCATTCATGTAGTTTCTGATGCAGACATCCAAATTAATATGGTTAGGGTTTCGAGACCGCTAATTTGCAATTCAAGCCTTCTGTAGCCAGGTTGAAATTATAGTGCCTTTCAGCGCTCTTAAATGCAGTCGTCTCGCTTGTTCGGCTGTGTCTCTAAATGCTAACTCACCTGATAGTCTGTAGGAAGAGCCTTTCATTGAGGGATTTATTTTTGAGTGTGATCATCCTAGAGCTCTTTACAAGCCTGCACGGTCCGGCCTTTCGGATTGTGGCAGCGGGCAGATAAACAACGCTGGGAAAACCGTTTTCCGCTCGCTTGCTTGGGGTCTGTTACCAGTGTGCAGCACTGCTTAGCTTTGAGGCTGGCGGGGGGCTGGGCACAACTCTGGGATTGATGGATGGTTTTATGTCAGGATCTGATATCCATGCCGTTCTGGCATTGAACACGAAGCCCTGTGATTTTTAAACTGATCTCTGATCTTTGCCAAGATTTATGTGCAATTAAGCCTGCTCCAGTGACTGCACTTAATGCCCAGCACTCTGTAAAGTAACCCATGTTCGATTTCCACGAGCCCTGGCCTGGTGGCCAGCTCAGTCCCCTGCAGGCAGCAGCACCTTGCCTGGTTCGGCGGTCGTCCAGGGGATTGTTTGTACAGCTGCCATAGGTGCGCTTGACCCTCGAGCTGCGCACGCTTGCAATGGCTGAGCGGCCCCTCTCCCACAAGGGAGGCAGCTGGAACATACTTCAGAGCTCGGAGGGAGCTGCTTTCCCGCACCAGAGACTTGGCAAGCAGGAGTAAAATGTGAGCAGGTCTTTACGGGTACTCCACAGTTACTATCTGCAGCCTCCTTGTTGTCAGCAGCCCCATCAAGATCCTCTCCCCACACCTCGAGCTCGCAGAGTTGGATTTGCTTTCTGTGCTTGGAATGCGACTCGGTTCCACATGGCTCGTTTGCATTTAGCAATGGCTTTGATAGCCCAGACCATTCAGCATTAGTGACAGCTTGGCCCAAGGGGTCCCGCCTAGCTGTTAGGGTACCGGTGCCAGCACGGGGCACGAGGTGTTGTATGTCTGTGGTCCCTAATGCCTGCACGCGTCCAAGAGAAGCCTCTTTGTGGCCCAGTTTCTCCATTCTTAGATATCTGAGACCAAGACGACTTTGATCACCAGATTGCAGGTAGGCAAAATGTTGACAGCCTTGTTAAGCATCATAAAACATTTTGCAAATGAATGGCTTCCAGAAGAGAAATCTGGAGACTCTCCCATAAAACCCTGAATACCTTTGCAGTGATGCCCAGAGCTAGAACTGTGGGAAGCATCTCCGGTTTCTCCCTGCCTGAACATTGCTCCCCGCTGCCCCCTTTCCCACACCCTTCGTATTTTGTCCACAGGATGCAGACAGGGCTGGGATTGCTTTATTCACATTTAGTGCTTGGCACAGTGCGGCCCATCTCACTTGAGCCATTTGCATGCTGCTCTAATATAAAATAATATAGTCTGATGCAAATAACCCTGATATTAAACAAGAAAATGCATAAAGCAAGCTGGAATAAGAAGCAGCACCACGTGCTTTGAATCCTCCTCTGTATCGTAACATTTGTATTGCAGAATAACAAGTTGAGGATTTCCAAGTTCTGTTCCCGCTGATGTTCCCTCCTGCAATTCTCACGGTGCTGCTTTGTTTCCTTCTCCCCTGGCCCAAATGAACATCATAAATGCCCATGGAGCTGGGGAGGGTTGCAGCCCATTAATATTTGACGTTGTGGGAAGCTAATGATTCATTTCCTTCCCTCCGCTCTGTCCTCTCTGGTTCTGTGCTCTGATTTGATTGCATCTGAGAGGTCGATAATTCATCATGGGGCTGTTTTAGCATGGAGCGCCTTGGGAAGAAGTCAGTGAACTGCTTTGAGTGGAATATTTACGTGCACGAAGGTCTGAGAGAGATTCTCTGGCCGTGGCCAGTCCTGGTTTTCAGTCGCTCTCAAAAATGCATTGGAGTGGTCACAGGAGGCCATGGGAGGTCAGGGAACCGGCTTCCCAAGCTCCATGTACACCTGCAGGCTATACCTTGCCAGCAGCTCTCTCTTCCTCTAGCTCCTTTGCATTCCAGCGCGGTTTTGTTTCCTGTGTCAGAAGCGCGCACTGTGAACTAGCAAGCTAGGAAGGTCTGAGTCCAGCAGGCTTCAGTAAT
>NW_017729012.1:8914085-8915215 GCF_001723915.1 Gavialis gangeticus | reverse complement strand
CAGCAAGAACGCGCCTTGGGTGTGGACTGGAGTTGGCTTTAATGAACAAGCTGGGAGGGGAGAAGCAGCTGGGTCAGCCTCGCGGTCTCCTTCAGAGCAGTGGTGGTTGACTGCGTTGGCTGTGCTGTCTGCCCAGAGGTCTCAAAACAGTGGAGAGGTGGATAAATATTATCCCTTCTTCACATGCGGGGAAAGAGAAGCACTGAGAGCCATGCAGTTTGCCCAAGGTCTTGTACAAAGTCCGTGGCAGGGCTGGGTAGGAAGCCGAGTATGCTTCTAGACCCGTGCATCCACCACGTGGTGCAGGTAGCGCGCAGCTTGTGTGCCTCGGTCTCCCTCGGGGATTATAGGTGCGAGCTGTAGCTCCTGCCTTGAGCTTGGGTCCTCAGCCTGAATGTGCTGCTGCTCAAAGCATTTGTGTGAGCAGCTTAGTGACTCCTGGTTTTTGTGTCCCCTCTCCTGTCTCTTTTACAGCTAAAACTGTGGAACAAGTACAGAGTCTCCAACATTCCCTCGCTGATATTTATAGATGCCGCCACCGGGAAGGTTGTGTGCAGAAATGGCCTCTTGGTAATCCGAGATGACCCAGAAGGTAAGACGTGGAGTGCAGCGGAGCACCGGCCAAGAGTCGGCTTGTATTTTGGCTCTTGCTCCACTGGATGCCTTGAAGCAAAAAAACAAGGGGGTGGTGAGACCTAGCAAATGCAAATGCCATGTTATTGCCAGCATGAAATCCCCGGCGTTCTTCCTGTGAGAGAGAGCTTTGGGTTTCTTTGTTTGAAAGAACCACGACTTCTCTTCCCAAATACCAGTGAGGACAGAGTTACATAAAATGAAACCCCAAAGTGCTTCACCGGTCGAGGGACTGAGACGGGCATAACGGTGTGGGCTGCCCCAACTGCTTCTCCGTCAGTGTAAACTCGGGAAGCAGAATGGATACGCAGCCCAGGATGGCTGCAGCCTGAGGGCAGAGCTCCCTGGGGACACCCCCTGGGCACACTTGACTCCCTGAATTTTGGGGCAGACCTGATTTATCTCTAATGGGCTTCTTGTGGGGGCATCTTTCTGCTGGCCTCTCCTCTCGTGGAGGGCCGTGTCCTGCATCTCGGGCGCAGGGAACATTATGTGGA
>NW_017729012.1:8898085-8909085 GCF_001723915.1 Gavialis gangeticus | reverse complement strand
AAGCAGAATGCATACGCAGCCCAGGATGGCTGCAGCCTGAGGGCAGAGCTCCCTGGGGACACCCCCTGGGCACACTTGACTCCCTGAATTTTGGGGCAGACCTGATTTATCTCTAATGGGCTTCTTGTGGGGGCATCTTTCTGCTGGCCTCTCCTCTCGTGGAGGGCCGTGTCCTGCATCTCGGGCGCAGGGAACATTATGTGGAAAGACCTCACGGCCGATGGATTCAGAAGTCACTTGTGATGTGGTTGCCCCCATTAGAAGCTGGAGGAGGGCCGGATGCTTTTCTTGGGAAAGTCCTTGGGCGTTTTCAGTGCTAGACCTGCATCTGACTGTTTTCTGCCTTCTCCCCACACTTGTCCCCGATTCCCTTAGGTCTGGAATTCCCCTGGGGGCCAAAACCCTTCAGCGAAGTTGTGGCAGGGCCTCTGCTCAGAAACAATGGCCAGTCAGTGGATAGCGCCACCCTGGAGGGCTCTCATGTGGGGGTCTATTTCTCAGCACACTGGGTGAGTACCTGACCCCTCTCCATTGTACAGAGCAGTGAGACACGTTTGGGGCAGGCTTCAGCTTTGTGCATGGTCTCAGCCTCGATTGCTAGGGATTTGTCCCCTATAGAAGCAATGCTCCTGCTTGTGTCCACTTCCATAGGTTTTCTGGGGAGTCAGCTTTGGCTTCCCAGGGGCTGGGGGCCTGCACTAGGGACATGTGGAGTCTGTTCCCTCTGGCCAGCAGGCCCAGCTCACAAGGTAGTCTCAAGGAAAGGCAGGACCTGTGAATTGCTTGCACCTTGTGCCAGCTCAGGGGGGGAAGCCTAGGAACAGGTGAGGCTCCTTGACTGTGATGAGCTGCGTCCCTCTTGTTTGCGTGCCTTGTTCCCATTGCTGTGTTGCTTCTTTCCCCAGTGCCCGCCCTGTCGAAGCCTCACCAGGGTCCTGGTGGAGTCTTACCGGAAAATCAAGGAGGCGGGTCAGAAATTCGAGATAGTCTTCGTTAGCGCAGACAGGTAACCGGTCTCTTGCAATCAGCTTGTACAGTTCTGATCAGTTAGTCTGTAAGGTGCATCTCTGTCCCGCCTGTTTGCAGTCGGGGCTGGTTGTGGTGAAGAGTGCTGGCCTTGGCTGCGCTGTGGGGGCAGGAGGGGCAGATCAGACTGGTAGCACAATGTACATTGTGGGGATCGCTGAGGGGCAGGGCAGGAGCCATCAGGCTTCGCCCTCTGTCTGTTTACTTTTGTGGAAGAAGAAACACAACTATCAGGGGAAGGTCCCAAAGATGCTACCCGTTGGACTCCAAGTCCTGTAGCAGGCACCTTGTGGGTGAAACCTGCTGCAAGTCCCCCCCTTTCTTCTCTGGGAGCGGCACAGGCATTGCATGGATGGGAGCAAGGTGATATCCCAGATGGAGGGGCCTGTTTCCTCTGGTGACGGGGTCCGCTTCCAAGGGAAGCGCTAGGCGTGTGCTGGGGCAACTTGCGTCTCTCCCTGGTGAAGTGTTACATGGGAAAAAGATTAGGTGCCCAAAAGGGGGAGACTTTGGTGTGACCCCTGCTTTGCCATGTTCCTTTGCCAGGTCAGAGGACTCTTTCAAGCAGTACTTCAGTGAGATGCCCTGGCTGGCCGTCCCCTACTCCGATGAAGCCCGAAGATCACGCCTCAATCGGCTGTACGGCATCCAAGGTATGGCGGTCCCACCCCTTCGGGGAGTAAAATCTCTGCTCTCCTTTAAAGAAAACAGCAAAGCACAGTGCGATGCCCCAGGCTGAGCTGTTGCACGGCTCTTCTCCAGCTAACACTCCTACAGCCTCCAAGTAAATGGGCTCGTTCTTCCTGGAAACATGGAGGCCTTTGGAGCTGGGATGCTTCATACCTCATTGTCGATCAAATCCATTTTGCTTTTCATGGAAGTTCAAATGCTGTTTTTTTGTTTTTTTTTTTTTTTTTGCTGTTGAACGTGCTG
This sequence comes from Gavialis gangeticus, assembly GCF_001723915.1. Classification (NCBI taxonomy): domain Eukaryota; kingdom Metazoa; phylum Chordata; order Crocodylia; family Gavialidae; genus Gavialis; species Gavialis gangeticus. The sequence goes on along the minus strand of NW_017729012.1, from coordinate 8,907,126 downwards.
CCAGCTCGGGCTGGCGTTCTCGCAGGACTTGAGGGCAATGGCATCTGGTTTTTGTTAGGGACATGGATTAGCCAAACATGCGTGCATGTGCTGTGTAGCCCAGGACTTTGCTTCCATCTTTCCGGGTGCGTTGGATCCAGGATTCTGCAGGCCTTGGCTGCTCGGGGGAGCGTGCAGGCTCCCACCACACTCCCCATGCCGTACGTGCTCCAAGCGGCTTGCAATGCATTTTGGTTACCACAGCGATTTACATCAAAGGCCAGCATCGAGCTGTGGCCTGCTGGACGTGTTGAGGGGCACGATAAATGTGGCCGCTGGCAGGCAAGAAGTTTCTGGGGAGATGAAAAGGAGTGACTGGTGTGGGCAAGAGGCATCTGAAGGGACGTAGGGTAATGACAACTTGCAAGTACGGGGAAGAGGAAAATGCCAGCGAGGGCACAGGGCTGCCAGGGCCAGTCGCAGGATGCCGTGGAGCAAAGGCAAATGTAGACGTTTCCCTGATAGCCCTAAAGTGAAGCTCAGGTCATGGTTTGGCAAGACCCTCTGGTCCCCTCTGCCTCAAGCCTTCGCCTTAGCCTCTTGCAGAAGGCCCTGGAGCAAGGAGGGCCCAGGGAAGCACACGGCTCCCTGGCTTGCTCTGTAGTGATGTGACTCCCCACCTCCCTGTGCTCGGGGAGCCCAGGGTGCCTGGCCTGACTCTCAAGTACGTTACGGCCTTGTTGCACCCATGCAGCAGCACAGGGTCATAATAAACCTCTTGTGCCCCCTGGGAGCTGTGTGTACGCACCCGAGGCAGACCCCTTTAGCCATGCATTACGTCTCCAGGACCGTGCCTGCCGGTTAGTAAGAGGTAAGCGGTGCGGCTCTTTCTTCCCCAGATTTCTCTGTTCTCCACGGTTGCAGTTGCCCTCTCTCTGACATCCTTGTTGAGCCACTGCTTCCTACTCGTTGTTACCTCTGAGTCTCCTCCATTTCGTCCTCGCTGCTCATGAGAGGGCCCCGGAGGGCTGTGCCACTACGATCCTCCTTGTCAAACACTGGTGTGCAGAAACTCGTTCTGCAAATGTGGCAGTTTTATCATCCTGCCCCATGTCCTGGTCAGAGCCCCATGTCTGCTCTCTGGGGTCAATAGCTTCTCAAGTATAACTGTGTAGAGGCCTGAGATGTCTAGCAGCCCTGCCTTGCCCCTCTCCGTCTGAGGAGAGCAAATCTGCACGTGACCTGTTCTGAGCAAGTGCAAAGAACCGGGATTGTGAGGGACAGTGTTGGCATGTGTTCTCACAGGCCTTTTGAGGGCCTCTGGGGCCGTTTGCAGAGCTGTAACAACACAAGGGCTTGTCTTTTCCAACTCTTTCAGTTCCTGCCTAGTGGAAAAGCTGCAAGATGATCAGGTCTCTTGTTGTTTCAGTCTCCTGTCGGCTCCCAGTGGCATTCAAGAAAGCCGGCAAAAAATGTAAATACAAACAGAGCCACCTCGGGCTTTATGTGGGTTTACCTGAATGCATCCATTCACAGCCGGGGCGGAAGCGGTGGGGCGCACCGTACCCACCCAGATGAAATGGCCAGAAGATCCAGCCCTGCTGGTCTGGAGAGATGCGTTCTCCCATTTCTGGCTTCATGACTCCAGTCCCCTCTTCTGCCTGCTGTTTCCTAGCCCTCCAGGATATGCCTTTCTGGGCTCACTACTCTGGCAGAGCCAGGAGCAGGGGCTGAGTTCTGCATGCGAATCCAGCTGGGGTCCCATTCAGTTTTATGCAGAGAGATCCCGTTCTGTCCCACTGCATTTTGATGAAATGCTGGTCAGCTGGGAAAGCAGAGGGACTGCACCCCCTTTCCTGGTGCATGACAGTTGGACTGAGTCCAGGTCCCCTCCCTTTTCATCTAAGCTTCTGTCCCATGCTTGCTGCCAGGGGCTGCTTGTCCTACTGCTCCTGCCTACAAAAGATGGCAGGCCAGCTCTGCCTTGGACCCGGGGAAGTGTCAGAAATGACACTCAACACTGATTTGAGTAGAGAGAGCTAAAAGACGCATCTAGGTGCTTAGGTCTCTGTGTGTGTGAGTGAGAGTGACTCAGAGGGCTATAAAATACAGAGCTAGCAGGTGTGCAAGGGGCTTGCTTTACAGCTTGCTGCTGCCCTAGATCCTGCAAGCCTATCTCCCTTGCAGATGGGATGTGTTTACCCAGGGAGCTGCAAGACTGTGGCGTGTCAGGTTCTGCTGGGCAGTGTTAAATTACAGCCCTTCGGAAAGCGAGGCGCTCGCCACATCTGCGCCCTGGCTTCACGCATTGTGCCTCCAAGCCATGCCGGGGGGTAGGGAAGGCCCAAGTGAAAATAGCTGCGTTGCGAGCAGGGCAATAAAAGGCTCTTTCCCTTTGTACCACCAGTGGGGAGAAGCAGTAAGAGCTTGTGATTTGCCTGAGAGGAGGGAGGGAGGGGGCAGTCCTGGAGGAGGGAGGCACTGCCCCGCACAGGGTGGAGGGGCTGGTTCTGAGCCCCGGGTGCGTCTCCCCAGGGACAGGAGGGTGCTTGGAGGTGCCTGTGCTGGTGCATTTGCTTCAGCCACTCCCCAGCACATCCAGATGTGCAGCTTGGTGGTGTTTGTCCTGGGGGGGGCCACACAGGTGAGGTGTGAGCTGTGCTTGGAGCCAGTGTCGGGCTGGGAATCGTGAAGGCAGCATCCAGCCTCCTCGTGTGCAGTTGACTCCCCGGCAGCATGCGAGCAGGAGCAGCCTGGTATCAGCCCTCTTGGGGTGTTCACACAGGGGCTTTCCAGGTGCTGCTTGATACCGAGATCTTAGCTCATTGCTGTGTTGCAGCCTGAACTCGCCTGCAAATCTGGCAAGGTCTGAATGTGCTGAGCCTGACACCCAGGTTGTCTACAAGACCTAGTCAGCCCTGGGCCTTCTCTGGGCAGCCTGGCTAGAGGGAGAGCTGTGGAGCTTGTTGGGGATGAGATGAAGTGACTTGCCCAAAGGACACACAGGAATGTGGCAGGGCTATAGCCAGGTCTCCTCCAGCTCCAGCATCATGCCTGGACCGTGGGCTGTGCAGATCTGGAGGAGGCTGAATGCGGGGGTGAGGCGAGGAAGGATGTTGCTCCCTTCACAGCATACTCGCTGCTCCCCTGGACTGCTGGGAGGGCAGGGGGTACAGTGCTGCTCACGGGGCCACGCCTGAGGTGCCTTTTCCAGCTCCACTAGAGTTTCCTGCCTGTCCCTCCAGCATGATCCCAGATGCCATTGGGTGATGAATGTGCCCTTCTGTGGTCAGCCTGATTTTCTTGGCACGCCGCTAGGAGCCAGGGCGCAACCGTCGTACGAGGTGAACGTGGTGTTTTTACGGAGGAATGCAGAGCTGCCTGGCTGGGGCTGGAATGACAGGAATGCAGTCGCTCGCTGGGACTTGCCGGCAAACGTGGAGCAGACAAATGTCCATGTGTTTCATAGGGAAACGCTCAGGATTGAGGAGGCTGGTGAGCAACTCCTGTCCCCACGCATGGGCCTGCAGTGCCTCGGTCAGGCAGCGGCGAGGCCTTCTCCACTGCCCACAAAGTCTCTCTGATGAGTCTGTAACTTGTGGCCTCCCGGTGACTCTTGCCTGGGAACAGCTGCAGTGCAGGTGGGAGCGTGTGAGCTGCCTGTGCCTGCCCCTTCTCCCGCGGGGGGAGAGCAAGGTGCTGCCTAGCAAGTCCCTGGGAGGGAGAGCAAGGAGAGCCAGGTGGCAGAGCTGACACCAGTGTTGCACAGTTGACCTGTCTTCTGGCAGTTGCAGGTGTTACACTGCCCTGTTCTTCCCTGTCTTCTCGATGTCTCTTCCCTGGTGAAGGCTGCTTCTGTCCCCCCTCTGACAGTGACTGTTGGTGCCTAGTAAAATCCCAGATCCTGACATTCCTGCTCTCACTGGCTCCCCCTCGGCCCTGCGCGATGCAGACACCGTTGACTGGGACAGCCGGGCCTCCTCCGTACCTGGCTTGTAGGGCTCTGCCTTCCACAGGCTTCCCAAGCGGAGGCCTTCCCCGACTCTGGCGCCCTGGGCCCCAGCTGCTGGCTGCTCCAGTTGTGCTGGAAGCTGCCCTCTCCTCCTGCACGGATCTGCTGCTGAAGCCTCGCGCTCCCACTGCAGCAGTTGTGCCCCAGCCCTGTCCCCTGCCCGTCTGCTCCACGTTCCCAGCTGTCGAGGGGAGCGGAGCAGCCTGCAGTAGCAGTTTCTCCAGCTTCTTAGAAGTTTATTAGCTGCTCTCCAATACCAAGCAGAGCTCACGCCATGGGGGATGCTGGCATGCTTGAGCCCACTTGGCCATAGTTCAGTCCCCTTCCTTCTCCAGAAAGCATCTCGCTGGCTGGATTTGAGACTTGGGGCAAAGAGGGCTGCAGGGAACCTGTCCTGCCTGAGTGATGGTGGTACGAAGAGTCAGAGCCCCCAGGGCAGGAACCAGCAGAGCTCCAGTGAGGCCAGTGGGCCCCAAGCTGGTGTATGCTGACATTGCTCCCTTCCAGGCAGTGGAGCTTGGTCGAGCTGGGATGCCTCCGTGACAGACACCTCGTAGCCGCGGCCGGTCCTGATTTTCAGTTGCTCTCAAAGGTGCTTTGGAGCGGTCACAGGAGGCCATGGGAGGTTAGGGAACCAGCTTCCCAAGCTCCATGTACACCTGCAGGCTGTGCCTATCCAGCAGCTCTCTCTCTTCCTCTAGCTCCTTTGCATTCCAGCGCGGTTTTGTTTCCTGTGTCAGAAGCACACGCTGTGAACTAGCAAGCTAGGAAGGTCTGAGTCCAGCAGGCTTCAGTAATTTGCATTGTATCTGGCTTAGCAGTGCTGGGAGACGGAGAGCAGGGATCGAGGTGGGGAACATGCACCGGGGTCTGGATAGTGTCCTGTTGTCATGCGGCCGCTTGTCAGCCTTGTTGGCAGCAAGAACGCGCCTTGGGTGTGGACTGGAGTTGGCTTTAACGAATGTGGAGCTGGGAGGGGAGAAGCAGCTGGGTCAGCCTTGCGGATGCCTGTGGACCAGGAATTTCCCTGGTGGTGGAACATCCTTGTCCGTGTCTGGATAGCTGTCACGGCACCAACTCCACCTGCTGCCCATCTGCACTGGATGGCATCGGAGCCCTTTGGCAAAGTTCACGTGGTCACTTTTTATCTCATCTTTGATGCCAAGGTGAATTTGGCCTGTGGAAGTCAGGCTCCATACTGCTAACTGCGCCATGAAGAGAGATCCGTGTCCGGCCTACCCATACAAGTGTCCTGGTCCCCCAAACATCCTGCCACTGCACCTGCTTCCCCACGGACTGAAGCTGGCTCAGCCACTGGTGTGGCTGGTGTTATTGCACAGTCATAGAAAAGCAGGGGAGGGGCCTTTTGGGAGACCGAACAGACTGGGGTAGCCTGTGCAAAGGAGTCCCTGTGGGGCAGGTTCATCTCAGCAGAGCAAGCCGGGGGCTGTTGCTGCGACTGAGCATGCCTCTGCCTTTCCTCTGCCGCAGGCATCCCGACCCTCATTGTCCTGGACCCTAAAGGCGAGGTGATCACGCGGCAGGGGCGAGTGGAGGTGCTGAATGACACTGAATGCCGGGAGTTCCCGTGGCACCCCAAGCCCGTCCTGGAGCTGACAGACTCCAACGCCGTGCAGCTGAACGAGGGCCCCTGCCTCGTCCTCTTTGTAGGTATGGAGCCCTCTTGCTTTTGGAGCAGAGCCTGGGTAGGAGGGGGGGTGCAGGGGCCTTTCTCGGGGGAAACGGGGGCGAGTGGTGGCACTGGGGAGCTGCTTTGGTGCAGTGCAACTCACTGGCTCCATTCTTACAGGGAACAGTAGCGTGTCCCAGGACGGTGGGAGCGGCGTCCCCTCTCTCCCACTAGGCTGTGTAAATCCAGAAGCTGCAGTGAGACAGCTTTCCCCCTACCCCACGACCTTGCATTGCTCTGATGGGTGCCATCACAGCAGGGAACTGGGACTGAGTCAGCCTGGAAACCCCCCCAGATCTCTCCCTGCAGGTCCCTTGGCCTGATGAAATGGAAAACACCCCTTTGCAGGCTGGTGGATAGCACGGACTCTGCGTGGGTCTGTGGTCCTGGGGTCAGATGCCCTGAAGCAGTGCGAGCCCTCCAAGCTGCTTGCTGGAGGAAAGGGTTTGGGATCTGCCTTCTGGAGAGCACAGGGTTGAGGCTGCACCCACAGTTTTAGCCAAGCGTGGGTTACTGATGGGTCACGTAGGACGTGCGCCTGCTCCTTGAGGCGTATGGGGAGGGGAGCACCCAGTGCAGGGAGCCAAGCGGGAGTATAGACAACGGAAAAACAATCTCAGTGTAACCCCTCCTGCTCCACATGCCCACCCCTTCCCGTGTGCATGGGCAGAGCCAGGAACACGGCGTGCGTCACCTGGGGTCCGTGGGCTGCTGCTCCCCAGGGCAGCATTGTGGGGAGGCCGCAGCCTGCGGGCCCGGGTGGAAGGAGGGTACTGTTCCAGTTATTTCCTGAACCCAGAAGTTCCCGCACGTAGAACCATCTCGACGCCGCTCAAGGACGGCTCTTTTCCTTCCCAGCCAAGCACTGAGCTTCAGTTGTGGCTGGTGTTTGATTGATGTTCCTGCCTGTCTCTGCTGTACCTCCCCCGTATCGGAGCTGTCTTCACCTCCCCGCTGCCACCTCGGCTGCCAGGCAGGGGAGCAGCAGAGCTGCTGTTCTGAGGTGGAGGGAGCATGGGTGGTGTCGCCTCACCTGGGCACCTCCTTTGGTCCTCGCAACATCCAGGTGCTTTTCAGCAGGCAGCCAGCTGCCTCTGGCCTGTTACTTCCTGGGCTTTCATGGTGGCGTTTGAGGGAGTGAAGAGGCTGGAGTATGTGGGGAGCTGCTTTGCTGAGAGAATCGAGTTCCTCATCTTACATGAAAGCCCTGCTCAGCTCTGGTCACCTTCTGTCCTTCTCGTATCCTGACCACCATCTTACTGTCCTTTTGTCTCCTGGCACCCGTGCCCTGCAGATTCGGAGGATGACGGTGAGTCCGAGGCGGCCAAGCAGCTGATCCAGCCCATCGCCGAGAAGATCATCGCTAAGTACAAAGCCAAAGACGAGGAGGCGCCACTGCTGTTCTTCGTGGCAGGCGAGGTGAGTGGGGACTGGGGGACAGCACTGTTCCTTCAGCTTTGTGCGTGGCAGCTGTGACCTGGTGGCACGCAGGCCTGGGGCTCTTGCGTGGGAAACCGAGAGGTTGGGAATGGGATCTCCCCAGCCTGGGGCCTGTCTTTTGCACAGAGATCCCCCCAGAGCCAACCCCAGAAGCTTCCTGGCAGGCTGGAGAATACAGCAGACAAAGCCGGAGCCCTGCTGCGAGCTCTGTGTGTCTGGGGACGGGGGTGGAGGGGCCTGGCTGGGACAGAGCAGGATCTTCCCCTGCCTGTGGCCTGCTCCACGTGCTGTGCCCCTCGCTGGGCTGAGAGAACAAGGCTCTGTGCACTTGCTCTAATTAGCCCCCGCTGTGAGAAGCGGAAGGGCACAGCTGGTGCCGAGGGCTCAGATCCCAAGACCTGAGCCAGCATCTCGATGGGGAGGTAAAATGTCACCTTTGCGAATGCCCTCCGCCAGGGATGGTGCGTTAAACCAGAAGGCTCTGAACAAGAGCAAGTTACACTGGGTTAAAGGGGACGGAGGCAGCTTGTCCACAGGTCAGCTGCTCTGCGGAGCTGCTCCTTGTCTGCGGCAAGCAGAGGCTGAGCCCCGTACGCAAGCCCCGTTTCATCCAGGAGCCAGTTGCTCCTGTTTAGCCAGTGCTTACCATAGAACAGGAGCACACACGATGCGGTTCATGCGATGCAGCTGATCTGCAAGGAGTCTCCTCCTTTTAACCCTCTCTGGCCTGTTTGTCTGCCCATTCCCTGAGGTGGGTCCTACTGAGTGTGCCCCCTCCCAGCTGCCCTGCTCTGGGGATAGGCCTGCGGAGAGGGATCTGAGAGGTGCCTGTTAATCTTTCTTCTCTGCCCCTGCCACAGCCGCTGCCAAACTGTGTGTGCAGGGAGTGGGGACAGGATGAGGTGCGGCTCTGCACTGGAGCCGCTGGCAGGGCCCTGTGTCGCACAGAGCCCTGCGTGCCCATTTCTGCAGGAATGCCACTTTACTTGAGCAAAAAGCCTTGCTGCATGGCCTCTGCCCAGAGGCATTCCTTCAAGAGCGTCATCTGGCACTGCTGAGCAGAGCTGACAGCCGGTGATGGATGCGTCTCTGTGGCCAGCAGGGAGGCGACAGCTTCTGTCTGAGCAGCACCGGGGGGGTCCCACAGCCGGGGGAGGAGGGCGAATGCAGTGCTAGGGCCCTCGAGGGGAAAGTTGCCTTCTCCACTCAAGCAGCAGGGACAGGAGGGGAGTCCGGCCGTGCCCTCGCTGTCCGGGGGTTCACAGACCCTGGCAGTTGCGTGCTCTGTGGCATGGGCCAGGCATGCTGGTGGCAGAGGTCATGAATCCTGCCGTTGAGAGCTGCAGAAAGAAACCCTCTTCAGGCAGGCTTTGTTTCAGGGGTGGGAAGCCCTGCCACTACAGCTCTGAAGCTGTGGGGCCGCGGGGGGTTTCCCTGGGCTCCCCTGCCCATAGGCTGCCTCTGTAGTTGGAATAGCTCTGGGAATGAAAGCAAGCCGTGGGCAAGCCTCCGCTCCTAGCCTGGGTCTCTGTCCTGGGCCGTGCTGCTCCCTTGCTGTGTGACCATCCGTGCAGTACTCCCGCCCGCGGGGCCTCTTGTCCCTTGTGTGCGAGAGGGAGACGGGGCCCATCCCACGGGCTGGGGCTGTGATGACGGGTTGATTGTAGGAGTGGCGGAAGCTGCAGAGCGCAGGAGAAGGCGCCGAGAGCTGCCTGGCTGCTTCAAGTGACCCTTGGGGCGTGCGGGGAAGCTTCAGACCTTTCGGAGCCCACACAGGTGACGCGTTCACCAGGGCCTTACACTTCCCTCTGCCCCATCGGTGCAGGCCCGGGAGGCCAAGATGCCTTTCAGTGGGTTGGGGGATGCGTCCATGCTCACCAGCTCCATTGCTGCATGCATCAGCCCGTGCTTCCCCGCACT
>NW_017729012.1:8884632-8893085 GCF_001723915.1 Gavialis gangeticus | reverse complement strand
ACTTACACTTCCCTCTGCCCCATCGGTGCAGGCCCGGGAGGCCAAGATGCCTTTCAGTGGGTTGGGGGATGCGTCCATGCTCACCAGCTCCATTGCTGCATGCATCAGCCCGTGCTTCCCCGCACTGCGCGATGCTGCAGCCCCCCTCCCCCTCGGGTGTGCGCACTGCAGTCCGCCGCGCGCATGCCCGGCGCTCTCCGCTCGCTAACACGCTCCCAGGCCGCCCCGGCCTCGGCCCCGGGTCTCTGAATGAGCCCCTTGTTGGCCAGGCCGGTTGCAGAAGGGAACTGTGCTCTCGCCCCCTCCCCCGGAGCCTGCCCAGGGTCCTCCTCCCCAGCCCTCTTGCTGGCTGGCTGTAGCTGAAACACTGCAGCTCATTCATTTCGCTCCGGCTGGCTGTGTGGCAGCCGCCGTAGAGAATGGGGGAGCATCCTGAATGTCCCATTCATCACTGGCTCAATAGCCGCGGCCGCCAGCTCCACGGCCGTCCCCACGTTTCCGGCGGCCTCGCTTAGCCCTGGGGCCGCGGCTCACAATACCGCCTGACCGCGGCCCTGGGCCGCTGGCACCACCCTCGCCCCTCCCCCGGCGCCTTCGAGGCTGATTTGCATTTATGAAGAGACCACAGCAGTTTTGCGACAGTCCGGCGGGACGCAGGGCGGAGGCCCGGACTCCGGCTGCAGGGATGTGCAGGTTAGAAATGCCCACACAACGCGCCAGCAGTCTCCGGGGTGATGCCCCAGGGCGGCTGTGCAGTGGGCCCGCCTGGGAACGCCGGTGCAGGGAGAATGGAGCTGCCGCAGTTGGAGCCAGGAGCAAGGAGCGACTCAGCCTGGCCATGCGTGTTCAGTTCAGTAGCTCTGGCAGTCACAGATTAGTACATTCCCCCCGTCCCTCCCTTTCCACAGGGCTCTGATTTCTTTGCGTGCAAGCCCCTCTGCCCACCTTTCCCGCCAAGCAGCTGGCTGGCTGGGCTCCTTGCAGCCTCTGTGTGTGGGGAGACATCTGGAATACGGCCCTGCTGTTCCCAGATCCACTCGCAGGCATGTTCTTGGGATGTCCAGGCCTTTCTGGGTTGCCCCCGTGTGCCACAGCTGCTTGCCTCCCATGTCTCAGTGGTGGACCCAGCTAGAGGTCACGATGAGGCTGCCTGACGACCCGAGCCATGCACCACGGTGCTGCTCCCTCGTGTCCCTCCTTTCCCACACGGCCTGTGGACACCTTGGCATCTGGGAGGCGGTAGGTGGCGGAGGCTTGGCTGAGTCTGCTGCTCTCTTTCTGCCGTCTCCCTGGCTCTGTGCCCACTGGGTCCTGGCCATCACGGCTCTTGGGCAGCATGTCACTTGTAGACAATGCTCACGTCTTTGCCTGGGGGAAGTGGGGAGGAACCCCAGATTCCTCTGCTCCGGCAGCACTGGCTTTGTTCTCCTTCTGCTGCTGGGAGTGGCATATTTCAGCTCCGCCGAGGCTCCCTGGGAGAGGGCAGGCGCTAGCCCAGCTCCAGGCTGTCCTGGGTGGTGGAGGAGGCAGCTCTGAGACAAAGAGACGCGCCCATGGTTGCACAGGGAATCGATGGCAGGAGGGGGAATAGACCTTGGAGCCAGGAGGTTTCTGGCTCTGCCTTGTAACTGCAGGGCTATGGGTTGATGGAGACAGGGGAGGCAGCAGCAGCTTAATGGGGTACTTTGGGGCAGCCCTGCACCCCTTCGCTAGTTGGACCTGGCCAGTCTCACCTCCCAGTTCCGCCCCTGTGGCCTGGCTGGCCGCGGCTCCTGGCCTGCCCAGACTCGGTCTTGCTGGCTGTAGCAAGACGGAGGAGGCCTGGCGGAGAAGTGGAGCGACAGGTTGTGCTTGTACCTGTGTCACGGCTGGCAGGCACCGTTGGGGAAGCTCGGACAATGGCCCTGAGACATGCCCTGCTGCAAGGGGTGGGGGGAGGGCAGGCTGCTCCCAAGAGGAGAGGCGCCTTCTCCCCTCGCGACCCCAGCTTTCATCCTGGCCTGCATGGCAGTCGCTGGCTCTCGGCTCCCTTCGTTGTCCCCATTGTCCCAAGACAGGTCCCGGGGGCAGGGGGAAAACAAAGCCCGGTGAACCTTGCTCTGTGCCTGCAGCCCCAGCCTTGGCCTCTGCCCCTCCTCTTCCCCCAGGCTGCGGAGCACCAAGGGAGCCATTCAACCCCCCCCCCCCTTTCCATCTGTCTCTGCTGACAGATTCAGCAGCCTCAATCCTGCAGTGGGATCTTAGTAGGAAGCCAGGCTGTGGGGGTGGGGGCCCGGCCAGCAATCCTGTCTTCACCCAGTCGTGTTGAGCCCTCCCTGGTAGCAGTGACAGGGCTGCGTGTTTGCTGCTCCCCTCCTTGATGGGGCTTCTGTCTCGTTGGCTTCCAGGACGACATGACCGACTCCCTGCGGGATTACACCAACCTGCCGGAGGCGGCCCCCCTGCTCACCATCCTGGACATGTCAGCCAGAGCCAAGTATGTGATGGACGTCGAGGAGATCACGCCCGAGATTGTGGAAGCCTTTGTGAGCGACTTTCTAGCGGACAAGCTCAAGCCCGAGCCCATCTAGGCGGGCGCCCGTGGACCTTGTTTAAAGCAGGGCTCTCCCCTCCGCTCGCGGGACCTCCCAGCACCCTTGCGTGCAGCCCAGTATCCAACCTCCTTGTGGTGCCTTGTTTTCTGCAGTGAACCCTTCTCCCGAGCAAACTCCTCGAGATGCACTTTCAGCAGGGAGTCACCGGCGTTCGGAGGCTTCGCTCGTGCTTCATGGTGATATATTCTCTTGTAGCCTGGCCAGAACTGTTACTGTCCCTGTACTCTGTATCTGGCACTAGCTAGCAGGCAGATCTTCTTTGCATGGTGTTCTTCCCAGCATAGGCATCTGGCAGTGGACGGGGTTCTCGGGCCTCTGATACCTCCTCCTCTCCTCCCCGTCTCCCGCCCTGCCCCACACAGACTGTTCCGAAGAAGCAATAAGGAAATGTTCCCACCCCCAGCCATCCTCCTGGCTCCGGCCGTGTCGCAGGCCAAGCACTGACATCCTTGGCACGTGTGGCAGTGGCCGGGATGCTGCAACCCCTGCCCTCCTCCTGGTGAGAACTCCTGTGTCCAGGCTGTTTTCTCTGCCCCCCAGACATGCAAGTCGGAGGGAATCCCACCCCAACCTTCCCCCCAGCCATGCAGAGAAACAGCACAGGGCTGCTCAGACCTCTCCCACCCCTCCCTTCTCGTCTCCCACCTCCTTTTTTCTTCCATGTTCTCCCACTCTCTCCTTTGTGCCCTCCTCTCTCTGGTATGAAATGTCCTCCCCTGTACGTAGCTGATTGAACCATTTTTTGTAGCTGTGTCCCAAATCCAACCTTAATGGTGCTGTTCTTTGACCCCTACCCCACCCGGGCAGCACAGCTGAGCCCCCGGAAAAGTGACGTTGTAAAAACTGTACATGGTGATTGGCCCTTTGTAATAAAACCCACGTCCGACCCAAGTCTGGCGCCTCTGTGAGGGAGTCAGCGTCCTCGCATGATGGGGCACAAGCAGAGCTGGTGGGAAGGCAGCACCTGGCCTGGTGTCCCACAAGGCTGAGGCCCAGCCAGGACCGGGAGCTCCTAGTATGCAGCCCCTGCTTTGTCGGCTCGCTCTCCTGCTGTTCCCAGCCCACTGGGGGGAGCTGAACATGCCTGGCCTGGCAGAGTGGGAGCAAAGTGGTCCTAAAGGGGTCCCTGCCCTGGGGAAGCTCTGCCTGCCTTACCCAGGTAAGAGCTAGGGCAGGGAGAGGGGCCTGAGCCAGTGCCATGTGTCAGCAAGCCTGCTGCCTCTCACCAACCGGTGCCCTGAACCTGGGCCCTTGCAGGTGTTTGCTGGGCCGTGTCGTCCTGCTGCCTCTTGCCAGTCCAGGTTGGAGGGTTGGACCCTCCCCAGCAGCCTGCCAGGGGAGGAGGGGAGCTTGAAGCCCTGCGTGACAGGTGGGGGCAAGTCCGCATGGCTCAGGCAGCGTTTACTCAGCTGCCATTCACAGCTGGCATGTAACTCGGTGCTGACTTTCACTGTGGCAGGATGGCTGGGCTGGAGCGCCTACCTGGGTGCATAATCAGTCTAGCGCTGCAGAGCTGGGGTCCAGCTTGGGAGAGACAGGAAAGGTCCAGCCCTGCCCGTGCTGGGGGCTGTGGTTCATGCTACCTGGGTGGTGCTGGGGCAGTCCAGCTTCCTGGGCAGCCAAGTAGAGTTCACTGCCCCCAACATGTGCACAGAGGGGGTTGCTTTCTATGGCTGCTGATGAGCTGCCAGCTCCCACCAGGCTAAACCAGGGTTAGAAATCCTGGTGTTTCCCCTGGCCCAGCGCTGGGCAGAAACTGGCTCGATAGGGTCAGTGCTTCCAGACCAAGGGTGGGGGGCTGCGGGGGACAGGGTGCATTTGTGGTTTAGATGAGACAGATGAGGAAGCTTGAGCTAGGGCAGCCTCATCTCTAGCAGATTGTTCAGGCACCAGTGACTAAACTCTGGCCAGGCTTAGAACAAAGGAACCCGACTCTCCTCCAAGGGGCCTTTCAAGTTTGCAGGCAGGGCTGGGGGGCAGGAATCGAGCCCATCCAGATGGACTGCAGGAAATGGGTGAGCTCACCAACCAAGGGCACAGGATCCCTGGCACGAAGGTTCCTGCATGCACAGGGCTGGGCGTAGCCTCCAGGACCTGACCTCTCTTCTGGAGCTGCCACAGTCCTGGCACAAGGCAACAGCCTCCCAGGCTGCTTCCAAGCAGAAGAGTGTGGCTATGCTGAATCCCTCCTCCCCCTGCCAAGGACCTGGGCGTGGAGCCGGCTGATGCTCCCTGTTCTCAAGGTCAGTACCAAGCCCCCAGTTCCCAAGATGCTACGCCCCACTATCAAGGCACAGGAGCCAGAGGAAAGGGTGGCCCTTGGTAAGCAGGTCAGGGTATAGCCCTGACCACTGTGGGGAATCTAATGTACAGGAGCTAGGCAGTTACTATTGCAGCTGGGACAGAAGTCGTGGGCCACTTACGAGGAGAGCATGGTGCCAGAAGAGGGCTAGAGCCCCTTCTCCCCTCTGAGCACCTGGGGCCCACGTACTGTCAGCTGTCCTGCCGCACATACAACAGCCTGTGCCAGTGCAGGAGGAGGTTTCCCAGTATCCTCTGGGATTTCTCCAGCCCACCCCAGACCTGCAGATGGATAAGGGAAGAGCCCGGGGCTTCTCCCCTGGGGAAAAGGGGGTTACACTGCACTTCTCTTCCCCAGTTTCCAAGCTCCTGTTGTTTCCCCTCCCATCCGTAGAAGCCTGCACTCCAAGCACTACTTGTACAGCATTTGCTGCCCCTGCAGGCTCTGGTCAGGACGTGCTGCCACCTGCCGGCAGGAGAGCCCAGAGCCTCCTGGAAAGCTGTGCTTGGGAATGGCAGAACCCTGTGAGCTGTACAACCGTCCATCTCCTGCTGGCCCCGCAGCAAGTAGATGGAGCAGGTTTGTGACTCGGGATGGTGTGTGACGGGGGAAACCTTGTGGCCTGGCCACCGCCCACTCGAGCAACACCTGAGTCTAGGGAAGTGCTGAGAGAGCTGCTGGCACATCTGCAGCATGACCCCCGTCAACTGAGCAGGCACGAGACCTGCTGGAAGGGCAACAGCTTGTTGTGGACTAAGACCAGGCCCTGTTGCAGGCAGCAAGGAGCTGTGGACTTGGTATCTGCTCTGTGACCTCAGAGACCTACTGACAGCAGCTTCACTGGAAGCTGCTGAGTCTACACGTTGGAGGCTCCCATGGAAAGCTGTGCTAAACACGGCTCACGCTGCCACTGGCCAAGGGGAAGGTGATGACAGCAAGGACCTCTGCTGCATTATCATTATCAGAAGGCACTATTTCACGGTCAGGGTAGCTAGGGTCTGGAACCAACTTCCAAGGGAGGTGGTGCAGGCTCCTACCCTGGGGGTTTTTAAGAAGAGGTTAGATGAACACCTTGCTGGGGGCGTTTGACCCCAGTACTCTTTCCTGCCATAGATAGTTTCTAGGGTCGGAAGGGACCTGAGAAGATCATGAAACTATTATGGATATCCCAGCTGTGCTCAGACCCCCCTGCTTAAGCCAGAGCTGCCCCTACTGCTGTTGAAACCACATGTGCCTGGCCCAGAGCATCAAAGGTAACACAGCTACATGCTTGACACAGCCACCTGGTCCTACAAGGGTGCCTGCAGCCCAGCTCTGCTCCTGAAGGAGTAGCAGTGCCTGGGGCTGTGGGTGGGTTCAGAGCCTGGAAAGGGGCACACGGTACTGCCCTGCCAGTGGGCCCAAGCCACCTCAGAGAAGCTAGCAGGCAGGGGCCAAGGGCTGCTCCTGAGCCTGAGGGCAGAGCCTTGCAGCTCCCTGTTAAACCCTGCATAGCGCTTTAGGGACTGGAGTAGCAGTAGATTCAGACACCTGCAGTCTCCAAGCCCTGTCTGTCCTTGGTAGCAGAGGCAGCTACATGCAGCTCTTGATGCCTTGCCCAAGGCTGTAGGTTCCCCCGGCACTGAGGGGAAGTTGGAATGTGTGATGGGCCCTGGGCAGGTTCAGTTCAACCCTCATGCAAAGCACACCGAACAGCAAGTGCCCCAGCCCTGGCTTTATTCAGCTCTATGCTAATCCCACACACGTGAACATACAGCAGGGGGTCCTGGAAGCACGCAGCAGTCTCCTTGGTCAGTAGCCTGACACCGGGAACTTCTGCCTCGTGCTTTCTGGCTCCTGCAGCTGCCTCTTGCCTTCGAACAGGATGATGCTGGCAGCCATGGCTGAATTGAGGCTGTCCATGCCATGCACCACCGGGATGACGAGTCTCCTGCCCCCTGTGCTCTCTGCCAGCTGCAGTGCTTCCAGGCTCAAGCCCTGCGTTTCCCCACCGATCACCACTGCCACCGGCCCCCGGGCCCAGCTCTCACAATAGGTCTGTGCAGGGAGCTCTGGGTTCTGGTCCCAGTCTTCTGCTTTCTTGTCCCCCTTGCCATTAGAATCCAAAGACAAGTGCCCTTTGCCAGCCCCCACCTTCAGGCTGCATGGGCGAGAGATCCAGCCGTAGCTGCTGACCTTGCCCGAGGTGTGCTCTGGTTCATCCTGGGCACTTGGGTCCCGGTTGCCAGCCACATGGATGCAGGTATCAGGGGGCAGGTTGCCAGGGACAGACTCCCACTCCAGATTGGTGATGACAGGCACGCGGAAGTGAGCACCCATGCCAGCACGAAGCACTTTAGGCTCCCAAGGGTCCACGCAGCCTGCAAAAAGAGAGTCAAAGTGAAGGGGCAAGGAGTTGGCAGGGCCCGCAGGCCCTGCCAACCGAGCTGGCACTCCAGGCATCTCCTTATCCCACTGCCCCCCAGTCGTGTGAGAGTGTGGCTCCCTAGGGAGCGGCCTACCTTTGGTGAGCAGCACTTTGCTGCAGCCCACCCCTGCTGCAGACCTCAGAATAGTCCCTAGGTTTCCTGGGTCACGGATGTTATCGCAGATAAGGCCAAGGGGCAACGCATTCCTCAGCTGGATGGCTGGAAAAACCATCTTGGTGTAGTCCGGCTTGGAGAAGATTCCTGAGGAAGCAAACAGACAGAGGCCTATGGGCAGATGGAAGTCGGCTGTTTTTCTTTAACACAGCCGTGCCCCACCCAGCGATACGCTCAACCCAACTTCGCCACTTCTGCAGTTTGCAGAGTGGCATGGCAGAGCGCGCCAGGAGCAGCTCAGGCAGAACAATTTTTCCTTCCCCAAGGAGCCTGACAGGCAGCAGTGTTCCCAGGACATCGGATGCTATTTCTGCCTGGCTGCCGAGGGGTGTTATCGTGGCCCCATGCAGCGTAGGTAGCGCTCCCCAAGCTGCACCAAGCTCTGTGTCACCAGGAGCCGGCTCCTTGGGTCGCCTCTGCGGACCACAACATTGGCCTGGCGCAAGAGGCAACCTCCATCCCGCTTCCGCTGCCCCTGCCTCGCTACCGCCGCGACGGCTGCTGCCGTCTCTCCCCCACGCACCTCACCTATTAGCCCCGGTGGAGTGACGAGGTCCGACCACAGCTTGATGTCTTCGAACTTCACCTTGATCAAGCTGGCTCTTTTCAGCGCTGCCTCGGGCAGCTCCTTCAGCTCCTTCATCCGCTGGGAGCTGAAGAAGAGCGTCTGCAGCTCCGCGCCAGCCTCCAGCGCGTCCTTGATGAGCCTGTGCCCCTCCAGCAGGATCTTCCCGTGCTGCTCCCGGAACTTCTGCGACTTGGCCACGACCACCACCTTCCTGCCGGGGAGCAAGCGGCCGAGACGCGGCTCTGACACTCGCGGTGACAACGCGGGGAGCGGCGGGACTGGGCACCACCTCCCTACACCCAACACGCCCCCCACCCCCCCGCTTACCCAAGGCGGCGGTCGCCGGCCCGGGCCGTCTCGTAGCGCAGCCCCAGCGCGGGTCTCTGCTCTCGCGGCGGCGGCGGGGG
>NW_017729012.1:8878785-8884523 GCF_001723915.1 Gavialis gangeticus | reverse complement strand
CGGCGGCGCGGTTCTACCGGGAGCTGCTCGGCATGAGCGCGCTGCGCCACGAGGAGTTCGCCCAGGGCTGCAAGGCGGCCTGCAACGGGTGCGTGGGGCCGCCGGGGCCTGCGCTCGGGGGGGCGGCGCGCGCGCGTGTGCACGTGGTGTGTGTGTGCGTGCGTGTGCCCACAAGCTCCACAGGAAGTCGGGCTCTCTGCAAGAGCTGCCTGCAGCTGGGTGAGACACGAGGTAGGAGGCTGAGGAGGAAACAATGGGACACTTGTGAGCATAAAGCTGGCGCCCGCTGGGGATAGCGAGGATGCGCGTCCAGCTGTAAGGTATTGGGCCGCGCTCGTAGGTGTAGCGTGCCTTCTTGCAGCTTTGCTGTAAGCTTTTGCCTGGCACACGTTACTTTCCGGGCAGGGATCCTGAGTTAGCCGCACCGTTTGCCTGCTCTGGCAAGTCCTTTCCTCAGATGTGTGCGTAATACCGGTGTGTTTCCAACACTGACTGTAAGAAATGTGGTTGTTGCAGCCCGTACGATGGGAAGTGGAGTAAAACGATGGTGGGCTACGGACCCGAAGACGATCACTTTGTCATAGAGCTGACCTACAACTACGGAGTCGGGGAGTATCGCCTTGGCAACGACTTTCTGGTAAGCGTCTCCTCCCATCGCGGCTCCGTTCCCGTTGTGAGCCTGTGTGACAAGGAGCCGCCGCAGGGGAGATTTTCAGTGCTTTTGCCTGGTGCTCTTCCATTTCCCAGGCTGGGGAAGTGCTGGGGGAGCTACCTTGGGCTGGAAGAGGAGGGAGCGAGAGGTGCTTTGTGCTCGCTGTGTATTTGAACACTGGGTGTTTGCACTTGACTCTGGGCGCCTTGTGGGGGCAAGTGTCTCTGGTGACTCCTGAGAGCCCTTCATTTCACACTGTGCTGACAGGTCCAGGCTGGTGCCCCGTTTCCTTGAGCTGTGCAGCCCCTCTTATTTCCCTGACTTCCAGCTGAGGAGATGTACTGTGTTTGCTCCTTGACTCCCTCAGGTCACCTCTCCCCTGTTGCCTCATTAGTCCCATGGAAGCCACTTATGTCCTGTTGTCCTGTCCCACCACCCTTCCAGCACCACTTCCCCAAATGCAGGCGCCAGCCAGTCAGTACCGGCTCTGGGTGCTCTAAAGAGGCAAGACCAGAGTTCAGCCCTTGGGACCCTCCTGCTTGGACCTTTCCCTTTGTAGAAGAGGATATGAATGTTCACTGACTTCAGTGGTAGGGAGGAGTCCTAATTAAGGAGTGATATTTGGTGGGGGGGGCTGATGGGAAGGCAGTTTGGTCTGTGAATAAGTTGTCTGTGAATGCAGATGACTCGTCTAACAAATAGCATCTCTCTAGGCTTCCTCTTTTGAAATAAGGTTATTGAGAAAGTGGGGTCCAGATGCTCTGAGCAGTAACTGGACTGCTTGAATCCCATAGACCCCAGTCAGAGGTGTATAGCAGAGTCTGGGGATAGTGGTTGCTCTCTTCCTGCCACTGGATATAGGTTGGTTTTCCCCACTGACTTTTGGATCCATCAGCTGACATGATACAACCTCATCTTAGTGCCTCAGTGTGTACGTTTGTGCCTTGTCCTTGCCAGGGCATCACACTTGTGTCCAGCCAGGCTGTGAGCAATGCCAGGAACATGGGGTGGCCGATCAAGGAAGTTGCAAAGGGCATGTTTGAAACTGAAGCCCCGGGAGGATACAAGTTCTACCTAGAAGACAAAGAGCAACCAAAGCAAGGTAATGGCTACGTGTGACTGTAGTGCTGCTCTGGAGGTGCCTGTAACTGGGACAGCAGCATAGATTACAGATCTGGCTCGACTGAGCTCTGCAGGAGCCTGTACCTGTGTTACGTTGCTGGTGTTTGTTTCTCGCTGTTGTAACCCTAAAGAGCCAGGGGTTAAAACTCCTCCCTGCCTGCCGCTAACAGAAAACTCTTATGGTCTTGCAGATCCTGTGCTGAAAGTAGCTTTGGCTGTCTCTGATCTGCAGAAATCTGTTAACTATTGGTCGAATCTGCTGGGAATGAAGATATATGAGAAGGACGAGGAAAATCAAAGGGCTTTACTGGGCTATGGAGATAACCAGGTTAGTCCTTTTGGCAGACTGACAAAATAGCATTTTGTTAGCCACATGCATCCTGCTTTCTGAGTATGGCCAATCTGGAAATGAACCCTTCTGATGAGAAGCAGAATCTGCATCTTTAAAGATTTGTTTTATTGGTCTGCCTGCCTCCCTGCTGGCCACTGACACACACTTGGGGAACCTGCTTTTCTTTGTAGCATCACAGTTTACATTTTAAGTCTTGGACATTGAAGGTTGGATAAATAATACCCAGGCCTCATGTCACAAAAGGGTCATTTTCTAAAGCAGCTTAATAACTACAAAAATAAAAGTGCAAGGAAGGAGCATAACAGTTGAAATGCAGAGAGAGTAACTAGGTACAAACAGCATTCGGTGACTTTCTCCAAGGTGCTGACATTAGCACAAGCTGCTTGTCTTGATATGTTGTAGTCAAAAATTATGATTGACAGAGATTCCTGGGAAAGCATTCCCTCTGCTTTTAGTGCTGTGTCTGTGCTTACAGGTTTGTTTTCTAACAAGTAAAAAGTTGCACCGATGCCCTACTGCACTAGGAAACGCATAGCTTTGAGGTGATTTACTTTGCCAGGGAGCAATGATTAGGGCGTGTGGAAAAAATGAAGGTGGGTTGTCTGTGAGCTGACTTGGTTGCTTCAATCTGTTTCAGTGCAAGTTGGAGCTGCAAGGCATCGGAGGTGCAGTGGATCATGGCACAGCTTTCGGGCGGATCGCCTTCTCCTGTCCAAAGGATGAGGTACCTATCTGTTTCCCTGCAACCTCTGGCCATTTCTTTAGTTGCCACAGCTGGCATGGGGAAGGCCCAGGGATGATCTTATCAGTAGTCTCTACAAGTTCTCTCCCAGTCTGTATGTAACCAAAACCATTCATCAAATATGTTCTGCTTAATAGTCTCCCTGGTTCTTGATGGAGATGTGGGCGGTGGGAAAAGCAAGTGGTCACTGGCCTGGCAGGACACGGTTGACTTTTGTCATTGTATTTTGTTCTTTAGTTACCGCACATCGAAGCACTGATGAAGAAGCAGGAGCAGAAGATTCTAACACCCCTGGTTAGCTTGGACACCCCTGGAAAAGCAACTGTTCAAGTGGTTATCCTGGCTGATCCAGTGAGTAGCACTGGAAATAGTGATTGAATTCAGGGTCCTGCTGTCTCTTCCCAAGGGTGTCTCACTCCCTCTTCCGTTCCATCTGCTCCAGGATGGGCACGAAATCTGCTTTGTAGGAGATGAAGCATTTCGAGAGCTTTCCAAGGTGGATCCAGAGGGCAACAAGCTGTTAGATGACGTAAGTATTATATTCTCTGTAGGGTAACTGGAGAAAGGGAAAGGCAACAGGAGGAGGCCTGTGCTTCTAGTTAGGAGCGGCTAGGCCTCCTGGACATGTTAAAGTGGAGCCCACTTGGCCTTCTAAAGGAGCTGCATTGCATTCCAAGTGGGATCCTTCAGTGAGTCCTTCCTGCAGCTGCTGTTGCCCATCCGCTCAGATGCTGAAGAACTGGCAAGGCTTGGGGAAATTGAGGGATTCTCAAATCCATTCAGAAACCCCCGAGGCGTGACTGTTTTATTGGACTCCTCATCCAGTGCATTTATCTGGTGCAGGGGAGTGGTGGGTGCTCCCTGCCTCTACCTGCTGCTGAAGTAAGCCATTCTTCCATACCAGCCAGGTCTTCAGCTCAGTGGAGTCCAGCTTGTGCAGAGGGGTGCCTCTCAGCTCTGCTTGGGAAGTCAGCCAGCCCTCCCTTTGTCTGGCACTGACCTAAAAGCGTCTTGAATGCCCTGGCTTCTAAATGGCAGCTTTTCTAATAGCTGCTCTTTGTTTATACAGGCTATGGCAGCGGACAAAAGCGATGAGTGGTTTGCTAAGCACAACATGCAGAAGGCTTCTGCTTAGTGCCTGCATGAGAGAGAGAAAGGATCGCCTGGTAATGCACGCCTTGATTTCAGTACAAGCTAGATGCCTGGAAGATGTGATATGTGTGATTGGATGTCATGTCCTCCCCCTCAGTGAGAGATGGTACAATGCCTTGTGATTTGAATGACTTCCATGTCTTAGTGCAACCTAAAAGACAGCTCTCCTTTGGGGTAAATGGCACCTACTGCTTCATTGGGAAAGCTTCAGCTGAGTGTAATAGGTAGGTGTAGCATGTGGTGTTGTGACTTGGGAGTCTGGAGTTCATGGTTGGAAATCTCTTGTGTTCTGCTTTTCCTGCTGAACTTGAGAAAAGCCCCAAGCTTAGCTGGCTACTCCTTTCCAGAGTGCGAGTGTGTGTCGACAGCAGTAGATTAGGAGTGAGGAGTAGCTCAGTTTTGTGGCTACCTTGTCAAATGAGACCAGAACTGAATTGCTACACAACCTAAAATAGAAAATACAGTACTAGCAAGCAGCAGGAAATGAAACAGCATTAACTAACCGAGGTCAGTTCAGCATGTCTGTTCAAAGCAAAAACAATGAAGACTGGTTTAGATTGGGGCAAGAGGAGTTATTTGTAGGCGAATGTTTAGATTTTCCTTTTCAAGCAAGACATGGCTAAAGCGAAAGGAAAGCTGTGGAGCTGATGGCTGATGCTTGCTCTGTGCAGATAAGATGGACTGGACAACTCCAGAGGTGCTGGGAGCACTTGCTTTCCTGGAGGGTGGGCAAGTAGTTAATGCAGCAGTCCACTCTCTAGCATGTGCTTGAGTGCTGCCGCTGTGTCTGCTGCATGTTAAGAAGGGAACTGCTTTGGGATTGCTTGGTGGGGAATGTTGCGTGCACTTTGCCTTGGCCGTGCAGAGGATCTTACTGCTACACGGGGAAGTCAGCTTGCCTTAAGTCTAAGAATCCCTGCCTGTCTTAGCAGAGCTGTCACTGTGCTACAGCTGCGCTGCTGCTTTCCTGTGGTCCATCTGCTCCTGAATCAAAGTGACTTTATACTGGGAAACTTGCCTAGAGCCTCATGTGAAGCGTTTGTTTTGGAGGTCTTATTTGACTGGGTCCACATGAAGCTCAGCTGTGTTTTGCTTCTCACAAGGGAACACAAACACTGCACATTCCAAGTAGGAATGGTCTGTTGAGTGGGGGCGACCTAGCAAAGTAGAACAAGTCAGAACTTGCTTTAAAGGTGGGAAAACTGGCCTGGAAAATGAACGGCTGCCTAGAAATTAGCTTTGTTTAACTACCTTGAGAACTACCTGCTGTTAAAAGAGCTTTGTTAGCTGGGAGAATCGACTTAAACCTCTGCTTCTGCTGTGGGAACGGTATGTACTGAATCTTGAATGTACCCAATAAATAGCAACAGTGTATGTGGTGCTCGTGTTTGCTGGCGCTTAGTCGTCCTCCGTAAAAAATCCGGCGTTGTGAAAGGATTACAAAAAATGGGGCCCCCCACCCGGGTTGCTTTCTTCCAAATCCCAAGATCATAAACACCTATCACGTAATGGGGCTGCTTTGGGGAGCGCTTTGGTTCATAGGTGTGATCTGAGTGTAGTGGTGTAGGGTGAAGCTGGTGGAGCTCTGCTGGCTAGTGCCTGACCTAGCCCAAGCCAGGTGAGGGCTGTCGCATGGTTTGTAGGTAATGCCATTAGGAAATAGTCCCTTGACTGCTTCAGCAACGTTGCATCTCTGTGCCAGGCCTGGTTGCTGAAGG
>NW_017729012.1:8871922-8873785 GCF_001723915.1 Gavialis gangeticus | reverse complement strand
CGCACAGTTTGTAGGTAATGCCATTAGGAAATAGTCCCTTGACTGCTTCAGCAACGTTGCATCTCTGTGCCAGGCCTGGTTGCTGAAGGATTCATCTGTTGCTGGTCCCTTGACATCACAATTCGAATGACATCACAGCCTTCACCAAGCAACCAGCTTCAAAGCCATGGGGCCTACTGCACTGGTCAAAGCTGGACACTCTCCGGCTGTCGTGTAACTGTCTCCCCACACTAACCTCTCATCCTGGCACCCAGGACAGACCTCCTCCCCCCAGGAACCCTTTCCCCTGGTTGATCTCTAAGCCTGGCTAACCGGTGAACTGCAGCGTGTGGCTCTTGCTGGCAGCATCCCACGTCAGCTGAGTTAAAAAGGAAAATAAAGAGGGTTGAAAGGAAATGGCAGGCAGAGGTGTTGTCTGGGTTAATCTAGGCCTGTTCTGGATTAACGCTGCCGCAGCACTGTGCCCGTGGCGGAGGCTGCATCCGTTGTAAGCCGTGTAGCTGCATCTCCTCCAGTACCCCCAGTGCTCGGGGTGTTTTTAGAGGGTTATTCTCTCTTCAGCACTCTTTAAGGGAGAGAGATGGAGCGGACAGCACTATCCCAAGCACAAAGTGTATAACCAACCCCATCTAGAAATGATCCCCTCCCCCTCCCCCCAGCAGCAAATTTTAAGCCTTGTTTGTTGCTACAGCAACACTTGGAGACAGCCAGACAGCTCTCGGAGCTGGGCCCAGGCAGAGAGGCCAGTGAACCGAGCCACATAATGGGGACCGAGAACAATGAAGGGCCTGTTCGTAACCTGGAATGAACCTCCCCGCTTGCAGAAATGCTCACAGGGCAGCTGCCCTGTCATGGGACATGTCCGCTCCAGAGCGCGGACGCAGTTTTATTGGCCTTGCAGATGCACAGCTGGTCAAAAGGAAGGGGAGGGCAAAGAGGAAGTGTACGAGGGGATGAAGTGACTCATGCTGGGGGGCACCAGACCCCAGCACGTGGTCCAATTTACACGCCGTACTTGTTCTTGATCTCTTGGACCCGGGTTATGTAATTCTTCCTGGCGTCTTCCTTGCTCATCCCTTTGCGCCCGTTCCAGGCCTCCCATTTGGCCTTGCCTTTGACATCCACCGCACAGGGACAGGAGATGTTGACGTTGCCGATGGTGGCTTGTTTGTAGAGACTGTAAATCTCCAGCAGCTCTTGATCGGTGACCTTGATCTTCATCTGCAGGACCATGGCCGCCACCTTCTCAAACTCGGCTTGAGACATGGCGTCCACTCAGGGCCGACCCTTCTCCTTCCCTTTTCTCCAGGCGTGGGGGACTGACCCAGGCTGCGACCACTGGAAGGAAATACAGTTGCTGTGAGTGGAAATGCTTCGCGTGGCCTTAATGTTCAGCCTGAAATGAGAACGTCAGTTCTCTGGGACTTCGCCTCTCCTTCGTCCGGGGCTGTAAAACCCCGGGACCGAAGCGCACAGTCACGGTGAAGCGGACCGTTGCCTCCCCCCGCCGGATCGGTGCCTGCCGCCCCCAGCCCCTTGCCCATGGATGCCCCCTTCCTTCTCCTCCGCTGCGGGGTCTGGGCAGGGTCAGAGGCCACTTCTCCACCCCCGGCCCCTCCTGGGCTGGGGAATTACCGCGCTTCTGGGAGCCGCCAGGGGTCGCTGGCGCCGCGGGAGCTGCTCGTGCCGCCGCGCGTCTCGCTGCTTCCGGTCTCGCTGTTTCCGGCCGCGGCGCCACGTGGGTGCCGGGGCGGCTGCATCACAAAGCGGCGCGGGGCGCCATGGAGCCGGGTGGGTGGCGCCGCCCGGGGAGCCCGGCCCCGGGTCGGAGCAGGGCGCTGCGCCCTGTCCTGGGGCTGGACA
>NW_017729012.1:8863047-8871885 GCF_001723915.1 Gavialis gangeticus | reverse complement strand
CCCCCCGTCTTCTCCTTTGCTGACTAAAGCAGCCCTGTCCCCACCGTGTCCCCCAGCCCTCTTCATCGCAGTCTGCAGCGTGTCTGCCGCCGCCCTGCAGCAGGACGCGACTCCAGGTGCGGCCTCAGCAGTGCGGAATAAAAAGGGAGATTTGCTTCCCTGCGTCCGCTGGCAGCGCTCCTAGTAATGTGCCGTTAGCTGGCTCGGAAATGGGGGGAATCGCCTCCCCCTGTAGAAGGGGGTCTGGAACCTTTTCCTTCACATCTGCTGAGCATCCTTGTACCTCTGGGCTGCTAGAGGCTGAGAGGGGCCCCACTGTGCTGGCAGGGGCTGTGTACACTGCAGGCGCTGGCATCCACCCCAAAGGAGGCAGGCTGAGAGAGGGGCGTCTTGCTTAGCCTCGTTTTATGCATGGGGAGAGCAAAGACTCACCACCCATGTTGTGCAAGGAGTCTGGGCAGCAAACCCAGGCCCTCGCCGTGCCAGCCCTTGGGGCTCCTTCCTCTCCGCTCTAACCTCGTGCATTGCTGTTTGAACAGGGCCCATGAACATCTGTGAGGAAACCGCGGTGCTGCACGGCGGGTTCCTGCTGGCTGCGAAGCGCTATCACCCCAAGGCACTGGCGGAGTTGGCCAAGGCTGACTGGCACCACGTTGGGCCACCCATCACCGATGCCTTGAAGGAGATCTGCGCTGGCCGCACCACCTCCCTGCCCCAGCCCTGCAGCTGGAAGAAGAAAGCCGTGATGATCATCTGGGCCAAAATCCTCCTGCCCAGTCCCGGGCCCGCCAAGGTTGACCAGAGGTGGAAAGATGACGCCTTCTTCTCAGTGTGCAACATGATCCCCTGTCTCAACCGCACGGTTCTGTTTGAGCTCCTTAAAGCACTGAATGCACCCTGGCTCTTTGTGCAGCTACTGCTGGCACTGCCTGCGGGCATCTGTCAGCAGGAGCTCGAGCTGTTGGTTGAGTATGTTGCAAATGAGACGACCCCAGCGGACTTGAGGTTTTTCTTAGACGTCTGGTGGGAAATCATGAAGCGCAAGGAGGGGCAGCAGGACCAAGCGATCCTGACATTCGGTGCCCTTATCCACCAGCACCTGTCCGAGCCACTGGATGAGGGCTGCCAGCCTCCAAAAAGGTTTAAAGGCGATCCCCTGTCCGTGCACGACTCCCCTCTTACCACCGAACTGCTCACAGTCCTGGTTGATGGGCTAAAGCATATCTATGGATGTATTGTCACTCCCAGAATGAAATGCTATGCCCTGGCCAACCTGGTAGATCTGCTGTCGGTGTTCACTGTAGTAGAGCAGGAGTCCAGCGTGCTGCCCGCTGCGGAGTATCTGGACAAGATCACATCTGTAGTCATTCTCTGGAATGGTGACCATGAGAGCCACTACCACCCGCGGGGGCTAGAGGAGAAGGTGAAGGAGGCGGAGCGGAGCATGAGCCTGCTCTCCGTGGTCAAGCTGTCCAGCGAAGAGCTTTTTGTCGGCTTGCACTTCTTCCACAACCTGCTGCAGGGCTGGAGTGAAGAGCTGCAGTGCATGCTGAACAGCCGCCAGGAGGTTTGCTACGAGGGCTACCGGCTCCTCGACAGCCTTGCCACCTTTGGGAAGAACCTGGTCTGCTTTGCCGAGGCCAGGGAGCTGGGCAAGGATGAAAAGCAGGTGGTCCTGGAGCTGGCAGAGATCATCATGGGCTTCCTTAAGCAGATCAACCCTGACCTGCAGGGCAGGGACTCAGACAGCAGCATCATGGCCTCAGTGGCCATGACAATCATTGAGCAGAAGATGGAGAGGCACCCGGAAATGTGCTCCATTTTTGCTTCTGAGAAGGCCTGGGCCTTCTCGAGGGACTGGGTCGCCTGCCTCATCAAGAATAAAGTCCTCTTCCAGAAACCAGACCTGGTTTTGAAGCTGCTGGAGACCACGGTGACTTTCAGCCTCTCCTCCAACAACCGAGAGAGCCGAGAACTGCAGGTCAAGGTAACCAAAACCATCCTGGAGTGCTACACTGAGCTGTCGCTGCCTGACAAGAACAAAGTGATCTCGGGCGTCCTTGACTCATGGGGCGGGCGGGGCCTATCCTTGAGCTTGAAGGCTTTCACCGAGGGCTTCCAGGAGGAACTGAACTTGGCTTTTAACCAGATCACGCGAAGCGTGTCAGATCAGGGCCTGACCAAGGCCGTGGCCTCGGTGGCGAGGCTGGCACTGCTCCACCCAGAGGCCACGGTGAAGAAGGTTTGCAACCTCGCAGTCGTCAACCTGGGGACACATCAGTTCCTAGCACAGATCCTGTGCTCGTTCCCAGCGCTGAGCTTCCAGGAAGCCCAGGAGGGCTTGGGCAGGGGGGGCAGCCTGCTGGTGAGGTGCCTGAAGGAGACGGTGTGGGGGAAGCTGTCTACCGCAAAAGAGAAGGAGCAGTTCCTAGAGTTCTTGGCTGTTCTGCTGCAGCCAAGCTCAGCAAGTCCTCTCCTCTCTCCCGGTGAGGTGACCCAAGCCTTCGTCCTGCCCTACTTGAAATCGGATTGTGCCCACATTGAGCTAAGCCTGCACATCCTTAACAAGGTCCTGGGGCTACAGTCGGGGCACGATGAACACTGGATCAAGACCTGCCACCCCTTCCCTCTCCTCCTTGGTGTCTGCAAGCTCCTAGACAGCTACACACATTACTGGCATTGGTTGAAGGACCAACCGTGTCCTGCACTGGAGACCAAAGACTTGGTAGCTACCACCTTGGCCCAGCTCTGCGAGGTGGTGGAGCAGAAAGCCGCCCCCTCTCTGGAGGTCTGGAACCAGTCGCTGGCCTGGCTGCACCGCAAGGTGGAGCCATTGGACTGGACGGTCGGTCTCCGGCTGAAGAAGCTTTATGGCGATCATTTCAAGAACGAGGTCCCGGCCACGCTTTTCGAGATCTGCAAGCTCTCGGAGGACGAGTGGACATCCCGCCCGCTCCCAGCCTACGGGCCAGGCAGCGGTCTCCTGGCGTGGATAGAGTGCTGCTGTATCTCTACCGCGCTGCGGGAGCAGATGCTGGTGCTTCTGGCCATCAACGTGGACAATCCCGAAGAAGTCAACCTCTTCAGCAAGGGCTTCCTGGTGGCCCTTGTCCAGATTCTTCCGTGGTGCACTCACGGGGAGTGGAAGAGGCTGGCCCACGTGATCCAGAGCTTGCTGCAGCGGCAGGTCCTCCATGTGCCCTACAGCTTGGAGTACGTGCAGTCCCTGCCGCTACTTAACCTCAAGCCGTTCGCCCACCCGCTGCAGTTCTCCGTGCTCCTCCTGCGAGGTTTCCAGTTCCTGTGCAGCTCCAGCTGTTCCACCTGGCTGCTGGAGGAAGCCTGGCAGCACGTGGTGAGACTCTACTGTGGCAGCCTCACGGATCTGCTGGGCACAGTCAAGGGGGCCCTGCCATCCCCCTGTCCCACAGCTGAGGACAAGGACCTGACACAGGAGGCCTCTTTTGTCTACATCCAGCTCTTTTGCCACGTGCTGCATGTGGTGGCCATGCTCCCAGACAACGGCTGCAGCGAGCCCCTCGGGGTGCTGGCCCTCGAGACTGTCTCGCAGTATGACGCGCTCCGCGCCATCGACCACTCCCTCAACAGCTCGCTCAGGAGGGCCAACGAGAAGTACTTCCTGGCATCAATCGCTGACAGTGTCAGCCAGCAGGAGCTGCGTGCCGCGCTCCAGCAGAAGCTGAGCAAGCTGTGAGCTGGGCCGGGCTTGCCTGGAAATGCGGCACCCCGGCTCGGCCCTGTGGGTCGCAAGCACCGGGGTTGCGTGGTGTGGAAACTCTCCCCAGTGGAGGAGGTGGTAGCTGCAGATTTGTTACATCTATAATAAACCTTTTGCTTTTTTCCTTCCTTTTGAGTTTTGGGGGTGGGTATTTTTTAACAGGCCGAAGGGTTTAAGTGTGGGTGTCAAGTGCTCTCAGGGCGGCGCGTCCCATCCCCAGAGCTCTGCCTGGGAGCATCAGCACACTGTTCAGATGCCTCCATCCATTGCGGGGGTTAAGCAAGAGGCTGATAGCCTGGTACCTGCCTCTGGCGGGTGAGGGTCAGTAGGGAGCTCAGCCCCTGTTGTCTGCTCGGTCATTGGGCCCCCCTCTAACACTGCGTGCAGGGGTGACTTACAGCAGGGGCACCTGCCCACTGGGAAAATACCCTGGCATGTCCTGAGCTCCCTTCACAAAGGCCCCCATGGTAATGGATGGAGATGCTCAGAGACGAGCGGGCTACACGAGACTCGCTGCGCCTGGGTTCTGAACAGATTTCTTTATTGGTCTCTTCCGAGGGTGCAGTAGTAACCAGAGCAGTGTTAGTGCAAATGGAAAGGCCTCGGCTGGTCCGTTCAGCCTTTTCTTTACATAAGGCATGTTATTTGTAATACAGACGGCAAGAGAAATGTGTCCACAGCCATCCGTCCTGCGTTGGAGCCTCTGTGGCTGGCTATCGTGCATTAGGAAGCCCCTGTTGCAGGAAGGGAACAGCTGTGGCGGCTGCTTTGGAAAGAGCTGCTTTCTTTGCTCGTTCAGCTGCATGGGGCTGGGCTGGGCCTCGGGCCTGCTGCCTCCAGGATAGGGGGCTCAGAGCTACCTACGGGCTTCCAAACCCCACTGTTAGGCCTAGGGCACAGCCGCAAAGCCACGAGGTGGCCACGGTCTCTGTAAACTCCTTACTCTGTAAGCAGCTAAGATGAGGCTGAGGGGAGGGGGCGGATTTGCTTCTTGGGGTCACGCCCCAGGGACAAACGCGGCCCCATAGTGCTGGCACTGCAGGTTACAAGGAGTCGGGATCTGTCTGGATGTTTCTCGCACGTGCGGTGTTCGCTTTGCTGGTGGCTGCGAGGACCAGCCAGCGTTTGGCTTAGGCACCTGTTGGGGCCGTTGTTCCCCGGTGACGAGGACAGGCCTGACCCGGCTCTGGAGTGGGAGCGCTGCAGGCTGGGGCCCCTTCCCATAGATTTGTGGCACTTTGGTGGGGGGAAGTGTTTGCTCTTTTGTCAGCACAGCAGAGTGCTGGGGCCAGTCGGCCCGGAGGCAACAGGCAGACAACTAGCTCTAGGGTAGGTTCAGGGACGCTGCCTGCTCCAGCAGCTTGTGTGGTTTCATGCCTAGACCCCAGATCTGGTTCCTTCCTTGGGGTTTTGCTCGGCCTTCTCTGCGCGGAGAGGCGAAGGGCTGGGCGGGAGGGTTGGGCTGGAGGCAGCACTGACATCCTGGTGATTCTCCAGGCTCACGGTGTAATCTCCGTGTTTGCACTGGCGTGTACAGGCGCACACTTGACACACAGGATCCACTTCCTGGCAGTGCCTGTGCCGAGCATGGTGTGCTCGTCCCCACTGCTGGCACCAGGGTTTTGGGCCAGTCCTGGGACACGTCTGCATGGAGCATAGCCAGAGGGAACCAGCAGAGTTCAGCCCCAGCATTGGGGTGATGGGAACGGACTCTGGGCAGCACCTCCGGCACCATCCCCCTGGGGCGAGACCCCCCTCTCAGCACCCAGGTAAGGACTGGTCTTGCACTGCTGCCACATGCTAAGCAGTGCTAGTCGCACCCAGGTCCCTTACAGCACTGGCTTTGGCCTCGTCTCCCCCTAGCCTCCAGCCTGGCTGTTCAGAGTCCATTTTGCTGCATCAGTCATAAAATAACAGACAGTGAGGGTTGAAAGGACCTCAGGAGGTCACATCTTGTGCAACCCCCTGCTCAAAGCACGACCGGCCCTGACTAGGTCACCCCAGCCAAGGCTTTGTCTAGCTGGGTCTTAATACCCTCCCAGGCTGGAGGAGCGGTGCTGTGAGCTGTCCCCTCTCCACCCCGTGGTCTGCAGCATCTAACAAGTGAGCAGTTTGCCAAGGGCCTGATCCCAGCAAGAGTCTCGCACCTCTCCAGGCAATGCTCCCACTCACTGGCTCGTGCCCAGGCAGTGCCATGGGCAGGATGCAGGGTGCTCGAGCGTTACAGGGGGAGAAGTCCTGCGAGAGGCTGGCGCTGCTTCCCAGGCTCGCCATGGGGACAGCGTGGAAATCCAAACACCCTCGCTGCCCCAGGGGGATGCGGCTGTCCCCAAGGTGGTGCCTCCAACACCGGTTGTACAGGCTAGGCGGCTGGGCAGAGTGCCAGGTGCTGGCCCTGTTCCCAGCCTTGCGCTCCGCGGCCCGCACCAGCCGCTATCGGCTCTTGTCGGACGAGGAGCAGCTGTAGAGGCGGAGGGCTTTCCTGCAGATCAGCACGAACCAGTAGAGCTGTGGGGCAATGAGGCAGGCATTGGCCACGTTGCAGTGCACGGGGATGTGGAAGGGGGCTGCGTAGAGGGGGATGCCCACCTGCCGGGCATACGCCCCGTACATGAAGGGGAAGAGCAGGATGCGGCAGAGGAGGAAGGTCACCAGGATGAGGACCCCATTCACCTTGTGCAGCCGTGTGTCCTGCATGTTTAGCTGTGGAAGCAAACGGGGGCGGGGATGAGTGCCGTGCCAGTGCCGCGTCCCCATGCCTTCCTCCGTGATGGGTAACTACGCCTGCCTTGCTGGGGTGCGTGGAGATCTACGGATCGGTGCTTGCCCCACTGAGCTTACAGTGTAAGGGCCAGGTCCAGCCCTTGCTCTAGGCCGTGGCAAGACTTGTGGACTCCCAAGGGCTTTGGGCCAGGCTTTAAGACAGGCTGACAGGAGCAGAAGGGGAAACTGGACTTCCTAAGGAGAGAGGAGCGGCGAGGAGAGGAAAGGGAAACCCTTGGAAGAGGGATAATGAGCACAGCAGAGAGGGTGGTTTTGCACAGGATGCTGGGCTTGGAGGAGGAGGCAAGCGTGGCTGCTTGCTACCGAGTCACTCCAGTGCAACCGGGGCAGGATCAAGCTCAAATCCCTGCAGATCCTGTCCGTGCTGCTTTCTGGCTGGTGGCTCGATCACAGCCCGAAGGGCTGGAGTAGCTGCCCCGTCCCTCCACCCGCGCAGCATTGCGGACCCGCAGGCCGTACCTGCATCAGGGTTTTACCCAGCGACACGAAGGGAGTGCTCAGTTCTGCCAGGAAGATGCAGCCGACGAAGAAATCCCCCAGCTCCCCGCGGAAGTGCTGCGGACAGACAGAACGGCATGAACACGCCAGCAGTTTTTCCCACGTGCTTGGAGCCTGCTCTGCGGCAGCCACCCGAAGGCTTCCCTCGCCCCCGCTGCGGCTGGACCTAGCCCTTCCGGGAGCAAGCTGCACGAGCGGGAGTCCTGTGCTGGCGTGATGCACTCTGGAAACCACTTGAGAGTAAAACCTGCTCTGCTCGTGGCAGCTGGCCCATGGCACGGGGGGGGCACAGATCCCAGAGCGGCACCCGCTCGCTGAGCGGTCGGAGACATGGAGCTGAGCTCTCCTGGCTGCCAGCCAGCCCAGGCATGCAGCACGGGTGCACTGAGAGCCGCGCGGCAGGTGCTGGGAAGCAGCACGCAACTCGCCAGAGTCCCTGCATGTCACTCCCCGTGTAAAGCTGAGCCACGCGTGTTACCGTGACCCTCCTTGGGGAGGGGCTGGGAGCCACAGCACTGCCCCCTTGCCCCCCGCACCCGCCCTTACCTGCGTGATGGGTGTGAGGACGATGAGGATGAAGAGGTGGTGGGTCACCATGAGGCGTTCCTTCTTCAGGAAGCTCCTCACGCTGGCCAGCGAGTTCTTCTTCTCCGCCGTCCCCGAGTCTTTGCTTCTGTGCCAGTGGCACAGGTACATGACGTAGATGTCGTAGGTCATGTAGGGGACGATGACCCAGACGTATTCCACCGCCAGCCAGTGCCTGTGGGGAGCAAGGAGCACAGAGCGACAGCCTGCTGCACCTCGGGGACCCCGGGAGGCGGGGGCAGTCCAAGCGTCCGAGTCACCCGTGCGTGTCTCCGGCCGCAGCCTGTGGCTATGCCTCCAGGGCCCAAAGTAGCACTCGCTTCTAATAGGCGACCCCCTGCGTCTAACCGGACACCAGCCTTCCCGGGGCCATGTTGAGCCTCTCTCGTTTGTCCCCTCACCTGTGGCTGCTGCTTTCACTCGCAGGGCCTCTTGCATCGGAGGATCCCAAAATGCAAGCGTGCGGAGCTAGAGAAAGGGCGACACTTCCGCCCGCCTCGCCCACGGGAACGGCTGTTTGCAAACCCCGCCGAGATCCCTGCATCCACACGGCTGAGTCCCCAGTGACGAGACATCTGCCTCGTGTGTTTTATTCATGCAGAAAAATGCCTCGCGATGGGTGGTTATTGGGAAATAACTGCATGCCACTGCCTGTTCTCACTGCATTTTAGAGTCGCACTTGCCCAGGGAAAGCTAATTACAGCTGCTGTTTGCAGAGAGACCGGCCTTTTTTATGTGGGCCGGCAGAAACGTGGTCTGAATCCGGCCGTCAGTGTCCCGATGCCTGCCTTGTGGCCCTGTTTCAGATGGGGAGGGGATCTGCTCGTTACCGTGTGGGGCACACTTGGACTTGAGCTCCTCTGTGAACAGCTGGGACATCCAGAACAACTAGCCGGGCTTTCCTTTGCACGTTAAAGGTCTTGTTCCTTTCCTGCATATTGAAGCGCTCCCTTGTGAAGCCCTCAGTCTTACTACCCTGTCACTTCAACCACAGGAGCTAAGTCTTTAGCAACCTCAGCTTTTCTCCCAGGGCCACAGTTTTTGGAGGGCGTCAGACTGAGAAGCGGCTCCAGGCAGTAGGAAGGCTGTTGAGCAAGCGTTTGGGAGCAGGCATGAGGGGCAGTTGCGGATGTGGCCTGTTCCTGCAACCACTTTTCCCGTGTCTTACAGCTCGAGTATTTTACGCCACGATCTCACCAGATTTCTTATGCTAAGCAGGGTTGGGGAAGTTT
>NW_017729012.1:8856656-8858047 GCF_001723915.1 Gavialis gangeticus | reverse complement strand
CAGCTTTTCTCCCAGGGCCACAGTTTTTGGAGGGCGTCAGACTGAGAAACGGCTCCAGGCAGTAGGAAGGCTGTTGAGCAAGCGTTTGGGAGCAGGCATGAGGGGCAGTTGCGGATGTGGCCTGTTCCTGCAACCACTTTTCCCGTGTCTTACAGCTCGAGTATTTTACGCCACGATCTCACCAGATTTCTTATGCTAAGCAGGGTTGGGGAAGTTTGACCCAGGGGTGGGAGGCCTCCACTAATACCTAGGAGCTGGGAGAAATAGTACTGATGGCTTAGGGGATTAAACTCTTTCCTCTGGGTTCCTGCTGAATGAAAGCCCAGCCACGCAGCGCAACCCCAACATCTTACTCAGCCTTGGTTGTTATCAATCTCATGGCACTTTCCAAACAGTTGCCTCTGGTGCGCTGGCCAAACGCCAGCTCTAGTCATTACGTTCTCCCTGCCTGTAATTCTCCAGGCTGCTCCAGATAGCTGTAATAGCATGTTTAAAGTTTTCTCGCCTACGTGATTGTATAAGTCATCTGTGAGCTGTTACGTCTCGGTGCAGGGGTGGCTGCATGTCAAGGGCAGGTGAAGTCATTTCTCTCTGGACTGGCGTGTTATTTTAAGGTCCTTTGGGACTGGACACCAGCGCCTAGATGCGCCCTCTCGGCAGTCCCTGGGCCCTGGAGTCCCCCCTCTGAGCGCTGGGATTGCAGCACAGGGTGCTTCGTGGCCTTGGGCAAGTGGTGGTGGCCTTATCTCTTTTTTGCTGTTGTTGCTTCCAACTGAGTTAATTAAAATATAAAAATGGATCCGTGGTGGGAGGGACGCCCCGGCCACGTCCCCAACTCTGTTTAACTGAGCACAGCCACTGCCCCCCCTTCGGTGGGTACAATCAGTGAGGCGCACGGCCCGGCGCGGATCGCCACGAGGCTTTACCTGTCGCGTATGACGTCGTCGCAGTTCAGGACCACGACGATCCCGGAGGCAGCAGCCATGACCGCTTGGACAGAGGACACCAGCCTGAAGGTGACAGATCAGGAGAAGGTCACGGCGGTGCTCCGCTTCTCGGGGCAACACCGCGGGTGGCTTCTCGCTCCGTCGCGCGCCCGGCCCACCGCGAGCCCCGGGGCCAGGCCCAGTAACCCACACGGCTGGCGGCTGCAGCTTGCAATTTGCTGCTGCCTGCAGGTAAGAGGGGCTGCCCCAACGCGTGCGGCCCAGGGCAGGCCAGGCCCGGCTCCCCGGGCGCCGGGCCGCAGGGATCTGCAACCTGCCGGCCAGGGCTCGGCGCCCATCCCTCCCTGCCCGGGCTCGCAGGCCCAGGCTCTGGCTCCGTGCGGTGCGGTGCGGTGCGCGGCCAGGCCCGGTCCTGCCCCAGCCCGAGCCGGCCCCAGACGGGCG
>NW_017729012.1:8851221-8851656 GCF_001723915.1 Gavialis gangeticus | reverse complement strand
GCAGCTCGCTGCGCCCCGGCTGCGGTGCCCCTCGCCCGGCATCGGGGCGCTGCCGCCTTGGTGAGATCAGGCGGAGCGGCAGCTCCGGGCGTGTTTGGGCGTTTTGGCATGTATCAGCCCATCTTCGGGCTGGCAGAAGCCGGGCTGCCAAGTTTCTCCGGGCTCAGGGAGAACAGGTTTGGCCATCGCACCCCGAGCAGAGGTCTGGTTTCAGCAGACCCACCTGAGGGAGACAGAGCAAGCAGAGCAGGGAGTGCTAACAGGGTAACCCCGGCAGCCGGGCGCCTGTCTGTCCCCGCGATTGGGGCTTTGCCTTGCTGTTACCTGGTGATTTCAGTGCACAGAATAAACACTGATTAACTCGGTCTCGAAAACACAGCGCAGTTGCCCTGTTTATCGCTGCCCCCTCCCCTTTTAATGGGTCAGCAAACTGGG
>NW_017729012.1:8845482-8846221 GCF_001723915.1 Gavialis gangeticus | reverse complement strand
CTCGGCAGTCCCTGGGCCCTGGAGTCCCCCCTCTGAGCGCTGGGATTGCAGCACAGGGTGCTTCGTGGCCTTGGGCAAGTGGTGGTGGCCTTATCTCTTTTTTGCTGTTGTTGCTTCCAACTGAGTTAATTAAAATATAAAAATGGATCCGTGGTGGGAGGGACGCCCCGGCCACGTCCCCAACTCTGTTTAACTGAGCACAGCCACTGCCCCCCCTTCGGTGGGTACAATCAGTGAGGCGCACGGCCCGGCGCGGATCGCCACGAGGCTTTACCTGTCGCGTATGACGTCGTCGCAGTTCAGGACCACGACGATCCCGGAGGCAGCAGCCATGACCGCTTGGACAGAGGACACCAGCCTGAAGGTGACAGATCAGGAGAAGGTCACGGCGGTGCTCCGCTTCTCGGGGCAACACCGCGGGTGGCTTCTCGCTCCGTCGCGCGCCCGGCCCACCGCGAGCCCCGGGGCCAGGCCCAGTAACCCACACGGCTGGCGGCTGCAGCTTGCAATTTGCTGCTGCCTGCAGGTAAGAGGGGCTGCCCCAACGCGTGCGGCCCAGGGCAGGCCAGGCCCGGCTCCCCGGGCGCCGGGCCGCAGGGATCTGCAACCTGCCGGCCAGGGCTCGGCGCCCATCCCTCCCTGCCCGGGCTCGCAGGCCCAGGCTCTGGCTCCGTGCGGTGCGGTGCGGTGCGCGGCCAGGCCCGGTCCTGCCCCAGCCCGAGCCGGCCCCAGACGGGCG
>NW_017729012.1:8840377-8845094 GCF_001723915.1 Gavialis gangeticus | reverse complement strand
CGGTGCCCCTCGCCCGGCATCGGGGCGCTGCCGCCTTGGTGAGATCAGGCAGAGCGGCAGCTCCGGGCGTGTTTGGGCGTTTTGGCATGTATCAGCCCATCTTCGGGCTGGCAGAAGCCGGGCTGCCAAGTTTCTCCGGGCTCAGGGAGAACAGGTTTGGCCATCGCACCCC
Source organism: Gavialis gangeticus (assembly GCF_001723915.1). Classification (NCBI taxonomy): domain Eukaryota; kingdom Metazoa; phylum Chordata; order Crocodylia; family Gavialidae; genus Gavialis; species Gavialis gangeticus. Next base: position 8,844,922 of record NW_017729012.1, on the reverse strand, counting down.
GAGCAGAGGTCTGGTTTCAGCAGACCCACCTGAGGGAGACAGAGCAAGCAGAGCAGGGAGTGCTAACAGGGTAACCCCGGCAGCCGGGCGCCTGTCTGTCCCCGCGATTGGGGCTTTGCCTTGCTGTTACCTGGTGATTTCAGTGCACAGAATAAACACTGATTAACTCGGTCTCGAAAACACAGCGCAGTTGCCCTGTTTATCGCTGCCCCCTCCCCTTTTAATGGGTCAGCAAACTGGGACACCAACACAACGCACGTGCACCAGCATCCAGAGCTGGGAGCACATGGCATCTGCCGTGACTCGCTTCCTTGCTTTGACTACACGACCAAACTTCTCTCCCGTGAGTTGTTTTTTTCAATCGTGTTTTTGCGTATGGAGCGCAGCTGAAACATTTATGCTAGGAGGTAATAGTCGGGTATTAATAAATGCATACAAGAAAAAAGGCACTGTCCTGGATGATTACTGGTGCTGCTCGCTTTTAATCTCCTAACTAGCACACGGAGCGGCAGCCCAAGGAAATGCCAGCGCAGGTGAGCGCCTGGTGAAAACAGTAGCTGTGCAATTCGTTTTTCCTTTCACAGCTGCCAAATGTGCTGCCTTGAAAGCCACGTGGTGGGGAGTAACAGAAACCTCTCCTTGCGTCTCATGGCATCGGTCAGCATGTCCCCACTGGGCTGTGGGTAGGTGATGCTCACGCACAATTTACATTGTACAATCTCGAAAGGATTACACGAGCCATCGGGTGTAATGTTCAAAGTGGAATCCCACCACGTCCTCCTGATGTTGGTAACTTCAAGTTAGTCAGGTCAGAGTCAAAGTGGCTTGAGAGACTCCAGTCCTCTGGCTGATTTTTGTGGCTTTTATGCACATCTTTCCCCATTCAACAAAATATTTGTAGTCTCCCTTGATGTTGTGTGAAAGACCCAGATAAGCCCCAAGGGAAACCGTCATGACGCTGTCAAATGCACACGGTGAAGAAACTGGAGAAATAGTTTTGCTTCTCGGCCTCTTAACTAGGATCAAGTGGGAGCATCCAAATCCCAAGACCTCGGGGCTCAAGCCTGCACGCAGGATGCCTGCCGATGGATTTGGGAGTCTCTGAAGTCCCAGGCTGAGAGCCTGGGACGAAGGACGGGTGCCGGTTTAGCGCCACACACGGTGTTTCGAACGGTTGAGTTCTGCCTGCTCAATCCGTGCAGGGTTTGAATGACCGAGTTCTTCTCAATTGATCCCATTTGGAACTGGTGTGGCTGCTTTGACCTGGAACATGGAATATAGTAATAATAAAAAAATATTCTCGCTCTGGGATTTTTTGTGGCGGTGATAACTTTTCTTTCATCAACTGTACAGGTGGGAGGTATACAGAGAAGCTTTCAGACACCAAGTACCCTATCTCATGCCTCATGCCATGCTCCATTTTTTTCAGTTATAAATAGTTACTGTTCGAGCCATGATCTGTGTCCAAAGTAGTTAAACAATTTTCAAATAGTATTTTGATATCTGAATGTCTTAAAAATATATATAAGATCATTTCAAATGTGATGTGAGTCTCTTGAAATAGATTCTCTCAACAAAAATCTTGTAAGTTAAAGATACCAGGGAGGTACATGTTCCACGTGCAGAAGTGCACACGTTACGCCTGCCCTTATGCTGCTCCTGCACTAAATGTTCCCTTTGCCACAACTGCTACGATCAGCTGGAAAGAGCTTTCTTGTTTTTTAAGCCAGTGAAGTTGAAGCAACACAACCTAGGCTGGCAGAGGACTCAGGTGCCAAATGGACTGTGCTGGGCTTATTGTTCCATTGAAATCATATGCAAACATTTAACAAAACAGGACCAAACAGGAAAAAGCCTAATTTTGCAACCTTCCAGGCCTGCTACGGAGCTGATCGAGGACAGTGACAATCTCCCTACTGCTTTGGATCATGCCTCTGCTTAAGCGACTAGTTGCTCACATGGGCCTATTGATGACTCGTCCCAAGGATTTGGGGGTCGAGCTGTATTTTAGTAGGTTTTGAAAACAGTTTCAGTGATGTTTACCTGGAAGTGCCCTTGCAGCAGGTCCAGAAGTCCAGTCATGCCAACGTGAGCTCAGAGAGTCTAGTCTGCATGGGGTCTGAAGCAGCAGCAGGCAGAAACACGTTGCGTTGGCTTGCAAACAAAGGCGTTGGTGCTCTAAAACAAAGGAAGGAAACCAACCCCCGGACTTGAGTAACTCTAAGCAGGTAGGAGATCCCCTCCGCTCCATTGTACACCGGTTACGCTTATGCAGAGGTGTGTTTTCCACTTCATGGTTATCTGTGAAGGAGGAAAACACTCCTTACAGAATCACGTTGCACTGTTTCCAGTCTTTGCTGTACTTCTGTCGGGGCCACTTTAACTGTATATTAATTACATGCTCACAGGCTTAGGATAGAGGTCCAAGACCAAGTCTTTGTTGGTCCCTATTGGGTGCTTGTTACTGTCTTAATTTCAGGAAGTTCTGGGGAACGAGCGTGTTTCTTGGAAAGACAGGAGCCGTGCCAGAGAGGCAAATGTACAGAGTTGGCCTCAGGAGGGGTGGATGAGGGAAGTGGGTAGAGCTGCTGGCTGGCCTGATGTTAACATCTGCAGCTCTGCTGGGTCGGAGCGGCCCTAGTAGGCGCGCTCGGCTGGCAGGACAGGGTGGGAGTGAAGAGGTGATAAGGAGGAGCAGTGGAGCTTGATAAATAAGTTGCATGCTATTTACGGTGCCCCGGATGTCCTGAGAGTCTGGTCTCTGAGGGCACAGGGGCAGCTGGAAGAGATAAAGGATTACATTATAAATAACATGCTGCGCGTTGTTTTGGCAGCGCTCAGATCACGGCTCTGGGAAACAGCGAGTTGTCTCTCATCTCCGCCCCAAATCTCTGTGCAGCCTTGGGTTGGATCCTGCCAGAGCTGCCAAGCTCCCGTTGACTGCAGTTTGACTTGTGGGTTCCCAGCACTGCTGGAAATCGGGCCCTGAACCTGCCTCTGCTTCTGTGTGGTGTGCACAAGCGGATCACAATGCCTTTCTCTTAACCGGCTGGCTGTGTGGGTTAGCAGCTGATGTTTAACTACACCTGTTGTAGCGACCTCTTCACCGAGAAAGCGCTTCTGCTTTTTACACTTTGCTCTGTCCCTCAGCTGTGTGTTGGGGGCAGAAGGACACTTGTTCAGCAAGTCACATGGAGAAGAGGGATCTTTGGACAGTGTCTGATGTGGTCTAACTTGTGAGCGAAGTGTGAGAATTCCCAGGAAGGCAGGAGTGGCTATCGACACAAAATGCCTGTGGTTCACAGCTGTAGCACGGGATTGGTTGAAGGGGACCCGCAAAGGAAAAAGGTAGTAGGAGTTGGGTCTTTATTTGTTGCTTTAAACTGGACAAAGAGCCGAACATTTATTTTTCTTTCATATGTATATGTATACACATATATAATTTTATCTTGTTATTCACACTAGAAATTCAGGTCTGATTTCGTCTGGAGGATGCCGGGTGGGCTGAGAGCCTCAAGGGATAATGCTTTACGGCCAATGTGCTTTCCAAAGGAGACGGATGATTCTCCCCCTCTGCAGATAGAGAAGCTGAAGTACACGGAGGCTAAGAGACGTGCCCAAGGTCACACGGTATCATCACTGGCAGAGGCAGGAATAGCCGAGGGGCTTTCTGGCCACATGGGTCGTAGTCTCGCCGCTGTCCCCTTCCTGCATGGAGTTCACCGAAAACAAGCAAAAGCATCTTTATTGGAAGCAGATGTGATTTCTAGTCAGAAGAATCTAGGATTTGATTTTCGTGTCAATCTCCTGTTGATCGGCGCCCCTGGGGAGAAAAGCTGACGACTTACGAGCCCTCTTCAATGCAGGAGGCCAAGAAGGCTGCAAAACGCCCTCTGCGCTCGCCACGCTGCCTTCCAAAATCAGAAAATCCCCAGCCCCTGGGAACAGCCGGTGACTCGCACCCGTCAGGCCCTCGCTGCCCGTGAGAGCGACGCGAAGGCCCCGGCCTGGCCTGTGTTTTCATTAAGAGCGGCCTGGCGAGCGCACCTCGAGCCCCTTGTTGTTCAGGCGGCGGTTTACGTAACGCTGGCGCGTCGCCCAGGGCTGGCCAAGGGCAACAGAGCTGGAATCCCTTGCACACCCGGCACTGCTGGGGGGGGGCGAGTGTGTGCACGTGCACTTCGCACAGCATCTAACTGTAGGGTTGTGTGTGTGCAAGTGCACGTGTGCGCTCTGTACACCGTCCGACTGTCAGGTTGTGTGTGTGTGCGAGTGCACGTGCGTGTTCTATACACCATCTGACTGTAGGGTCGTGTGTGTGCGCGCCCGTGCGCGCGAGTGCACTTGTGCGCTCTGCCTGTCAGGTCGTGTGCGCGTGCGCGAGTGCATGTGTGTATTGTATACACTGTCTGACTGTCGGGGCGTGCGTGCACGTGTGCGCTCTGTACACCAACCGACTGTCGGGTGGTGTGTGTGTGTGCGCGCGCGCGCGTGTGTGTGCTCTATACAGCATCCGAGCGGGGGGGGGGGGGGGGGGCTACACAC
>NW_017729012.1:8813662-8840360 GCF_001723915.1 Gavialis gangeticus | reverse complement strand
TGGGTGGGTGTGGGGGGGGCGGGGCGGCGTGGGGCGTCTAATCGAGCCCCCGGGGGGGGGGGGGGGTGAGCGCTACACACTATCCGCCGGGGGGGGCGCGCGCGTCCCGAAGCCCAGTGCTGCCCCCAGCTTGAGGGAAGGGGCAGGCGGAGTCCTCCCGCATCCCGGCATGCCGCGCTTCCCGGAAGCGGAGGCTGGGGCAGGCCGGGATGGAGGAAGACGAGCTGGAGTTCGCGGACGGGCTAGAGGACGTGCTGCAGCTGGCGCCCGACGTGCAGCTGGCTATCGAGCAGGTGCGGCCGGGGGGGTGATGCAGTGCACCCTGGGAAGGGCTGGGGGGAGAGCACCCCTGTGGCGGTTTGGGGGGCGGTGCACTGCACCCTGGGAAGGGCTGGGGGAGAGCCCCCCTGTGGCGGTTTGGGGGGCGGTGCACTGCACCCTGGAAAGGGCTGGGGGGAGGGGCACTCCTGTGGCAGTTGGGGGCGGTGCAGTGCACCCTGGGAAGGGCTGGGGGAGAGCACCCCTGTGGTGGTTAGGGGGTGGTGCAGTGCATTGTGGGAAGGGCTGGAGGCTGTGTGGTGCCTGCTGGCAGAGGCAGGGCTGGGGGGCAGAGGGCCCGCACAGCGCCCCTCCCAGGAGAAGGGGCGGGGGCTTGAGGGTGGCGCCGCGGGGAGCTGGGGCACTGCGCCTGCTTCGGTGGGTGGTGGTGGGGGCACCTCCAGAGGTCAGTGGAGGGCCCTGCAATGCCCTCGGACAGAGAAGAGGCCTAGCCATCCCAGGGCCGCAGGTCGGAGCTGGCTCCCCCCACGCGCTCGGGGACGCGGCCTCGTGCTCTGGGAGCTGTGCATGCAGCCGCCTGGCGGGGAGGAGCTCCCCTGCCCCTCGTAGGGATCCAACAGGCTGTGGGGCTGGAAAGCCGGACTACGATGGGGTTTCCCAGCGGGAGGGGAATGGGACACGGTGCCTTGGGCCATCAGACACCTCTTCCTGAAGTGGAGATTGGGGCAGGCTCAGTGTGGCTTTGGGAGGAATCGGTAGGTTCCCAGTGCGCAGGGGCAGGCTGGCGGCTCTAGATCACATTGGGGACCCTGGCGGGTATTTTGCCTTGCTTTGCAGCAGGCAGCCTGGTTTACTGCCAGGTTAAGTCTCGTGCAGCTTGCTCCCTGCTGGTGACAGCTCCTTGGAAACCAGGTGATTGTGATCTCTCCTGTTTTCTCTCTCTGGCCCTCTATTTAGTCTCCCAAGGACTGAAATGATGTGGTCTAATGAAGTCTTTAAGTTCAAGGGAGGAGAATCAGAGTGAAGCTTAATGGCCTGAGACATACAGGAAGGAGTTTGGTCTGTCTCTGTCCTGCGAAGCTACATGTCTTCCTGATCCTCAGTGCTCCCAAGAAGGTGCCACAGGCACTGATGACCACGTATAAAATCCCAGCCTTGAAACCGGTGGTGGGAATCACGTTGATGTCAACTTAGCTCCTGGTGTCAGCTACCTGCGAGAAATAGGAGCTGTCTTGCAGCGCCACGCCGCTCTTGAGCACCGACTTATGAGCCGCACCTGAGAGGGGTTGTGGATTCTCCTTGAAGGAGCCAAAGTAGCTGAGGGAAGCTGGCTTGTTGCTGCCAGGGGGCAGAGCACCAGTCGGGTAGCGGCATTTTTGTCACCTTTCTTGTAGGCGTCAGGGATTTAGTACAGTCCGTGCTTCCTTTTCCAGAGGCACATCCCTGCTGTTTTGGGGTATTTGCATCTGTTTGATGCTGAACTGTTTTCATTGAGAACAGTGAGCCTGGCTCTGTTAAAAACAGAGCTGGCACTTGGCCATAATAACAATATCTTGCATTTGATATGTTTAAGCCCAAAAGGGACCATTTTAGTCATCTGGTCTGACCTCTTGCATAATGCAGGTGAAAGAATCTTACCCAGTAGCTTGTGTCAAATCTATAACCTCGGTTTGAGCTATTGCATATCTTTTGGTGAGATACCCAGTCTTGACTCTGGCTGTGGGAGATGAAGAATTCACCATATCCCTTGGGAAGGTTTCCACCGGATTTTAGCTTGCTGTTAAAAATTCATGCCTTGTTTCCACTTGAATTTTTCTAGCTTCAGCTTCCAGCTCCAGCCACATTGTGCCTTTTTCTTTTGGTCAATGATATGTGTCTTACAGTATCAAAGTGCCTGCAAAGACTGAGTTAAAGGGAGGCAATTGACTTAAACTGGGACTCGTATTTAAATGTCACATAAACGAGGCCCGAGATAATGGCAGATGGTTTGTACAAATAGACAAAAGAAACAAAAATGGTTGTATTAAAACATATTTTGCTTCAGTATTGGAAATTCAACCCACAGCGGGAGCAGGGACAGGAGAGAGCTGGCTGTAAGCAAACTGGGCCTCATCCTCCAAACTGAATGTGATACCATGTGGGTGATACCATGTGGGTAGCGGGAAGCAGAGCTAGGTTTTGACCATTCTTTCATTGTCTGTAACATGCTCTAGTGTTAGCAATGCAGCTAATTGCATTTTTATTGTTTAGGTCTTAAAAGTTTGACAACTTCAGGCTTTGTCACGCCTCTGCTGGTTTCATTAGCAATGCAGTGTCTAGAGCTTACTGATAGCTCTGTTTCTTTTGGGGAGGGGAGATTTCTCCTTTCCTTTCTCTCCAAAATGCTTTTAAGTTCTGAATAGGGAGTTGGGTTGGGTTAACCAAGATTGGCTTTGGTCTTGCCTCTATGTTCACATTTGTTTGGTGTAATTGTGAAGTGAGCACCATTTCCCATGGCAGTGGGCCAGTACTGGTTCCTGGACTACTAAACCCCATTGTGACATGATTGTTAAATCTTGCTTCTGGGATCTGGCTTCTTTGTCCATAGTCCGATGGCCCTAAGAGGAAAACTGTGCCAAGCTACTCATTAAGCCTCTGTCTGAAGAGTCTACACAAGCCTGATAGCTGAATGCATGTTAACTACAGACGGGAAACTCCACACATCAAGGGACTCTCCACTGGGTGAAGGGTGTAGGCCTGGGGAACGTTAATTAAGAAGTTGTGTCTAGGGTGGGGGGTAGCATGACAGGAAGGACGAAACTGGACATGAACGAGGGATCAGCAACTCGATTCCTGAGTTCTGGTTTAATTCCCAGCTCTGCTGCAGGTGGAGATGGGCTCACTGCCCCTCTCCTACTGCATCAGGACCTTCAGGATATTTAGCTGCTTCCCGCCACTGCCTTCTTCTTTCCTCTGTTGCACTGGTTGCAAGCCTCTGTTGTGGTGAACATGTAGCTACCAGCTGAAGTGAGTGTGTGACGCCAATTGAGTTGAGTTTACAGGTTTTGCTAGACCATTATCTGTCCTGACATCTTTTCATCTCAGGGCTGGCCAACCTGTGGCACAGGGGCCATGGTGACACAGCCAGCCTCTGTGTATGACATGTAGCAAACCAGGGAGGGGGCAGGCAGCACGGCAGCAGATAGGTCAGGAGGTAGAAAGCAGGGTAGGATATCAGGCAGGGAGCGCAGAAGAGGGAGCAGAAAGCAGAGCAGCAGGTCAGGAAGGGGAGCAGGGTGGCACTCAGGGAGGGTACGAAGCAAATTTGTGGCACTCTTGCCCAAAGGCTTGGCCCCCATTGGGTTACATTATCTCCACATGCTGCCTAGTAGCCAGGCCTGGGGAGGCAGGACACCTGGCTTCTGTTGTGGCTTTTGCTTCTGGTTTGCTGTACAAGCTTGAGGGAAAATCGCTTTAACTCTCCTTGTTCCTCAGCTCCCCATCTCCCAGGGGTGCTGCAAGTAAATGTTTAGAAATGCTCTGGGATCCACAAGGGAACAATGCTAAAATGAAGTGCTGTGAGGGAGGCCCTTTAAATTATAGCCAATTGAGGGGAGCGGGGGAAACAGCTTTTGTCCTTTAGGACAATGTGCATAACGCTTAGCTGTGCAGTGCCAAGATACATAGCTTGGTGTTTGCTTGGATTTTTCTTTTACTTTGTGCAGCTGGCTGGAACCAGCTTGGAAGGATCAGTTTGATACCTGTAGTCCTGGCTGCCCAGGTGTGATTTACTGTGTGCGCTGGGCACGGCTTGGATTGGGGAAGGAAGCATGGATTGCTGCACAGATACAGAAAACACATGGTAACAGAGAAGGCAGCACCCCATGGTTTAGTCTATGGGGATGGTGGGGAAAGAGTCTAACCCCCTTGCTTGGATCATTTGAGGGAGCATGGGGTACTTTGCACCACAGCTGCTGTTTTCCCCTTCTCAAGGGGAAAACAGGCATCACTAGCAGATAACTGGGATTTAGTGAGATATCTGGGATCATTTAGCAGATTGTGAGTCTGCGTGAAATGCCCGTTGGCAGGGAGCTCACTTGGCCACTTTAATTAATCATATTTTGTATTATAAGTCTGCAAGAGGAAAAGCCTCCATCTCTCAGCAGAGCACCCTGCAAAGTCCTGCAAGAGACGAGGGCTAGGGCACAGTGGGAACTTAACATTTGCAGACAACTGCAAAAGCATCAACGTGGTTTTAAATGCGTAATTAACAGCTCCCGTCACTCAGGAATTCCCTGCACATGATGGATTGTGCTTGTACTAGGTCTGGGTATGTGCATGTATATCACATCTGTGTTTACCCAGTCTGATAACTGCAGGAATTTTACTAGCACCAGGACCACCAGGGAGGGGAGCCAGTAAAACTACTTGCTCTCTGCTAAACAAAGCCTGACTGCTCACTGCACAGCCTTGTCAAGTCCCCGCTGTTCAGCACAGCCCCGAGTATGTGTCCAAGTTATTAAAATAATCAAATCTGTTTAAAGTTACAGATGATCAAGCTGATATTTTGTGTGACGCTTTACTCTCTCTAGGTGTTTCCCAGCCAAGATCCACTGGACCGGGCAGACTTCAATGCCGTAGAGTACATTAATACTCTCTTTCCAACTGAGCAGGTGAGACTAATGCTTGGATGAACTGCCGTGACAGTCTCTTCTGAAGCTCAGAGCTAGTGAAATTCTGCTGACAGTGGAGTGACAGTCTCTGTATGTACCCGTATCTAGTTGCGGTTGCAACTGCTGTGAAATCTCCACTTTGGTTTTGGAAGGAATATCATGTCCGTATGAGCATTTCTCTACCCAGCTTGGCAGCTGAATTCCTCTTGCTGCATTGAGTGATGGGGAATCCCCAAAGCTTATCTGGCCTGGTTGGGCGACTTTGTACAGGAAAACTCAGCAAATACCATCACGACCAGATATTAACATTCCTTACAGGGATAAGGATTGGGGTGGGAGTGATGCAAGAGCCTTCCTTAGCCCTAAGCCCCAAGCTGGCGGCTGTGTCAGCAGCCCACCGACCCTGTGAGCGGGTTCCAAGGTTTTGTCAGAAGTGCACAGGTTCTGCTGCCTTTGACGGTAGGATGCAGCAGGATTTAGCCTTTTAGCTGCTCCTGTTTGTTTGGGGCTTCCTCTGCTCCATTTTCTCTGTTCCTGTCTCAGCAAAGGTCTGAGTACTTTCTCCCTGCTGCTGCCCCAGTCACAGTCACGCCTCCTCCCTGCCCCTGTGTCTGTAACTCTCTGGTTTTTCATCCTGGAGAACTGCCAGGGTTGAAAGCTCTGTGAAGCTGAATCCTAACAGTCTAGTCGTGCTTCGGCGTGCTTTACCCACTAGAGGTCACCCTCCCCACTTCCTTCAGCAAGCACTGCCTTTGCAGAAGGATGGGTATAATGGCTAAAAGATATTCTAGCTCTGTAGACCCGTGTGGGGATGAGCTGAAGATTCACTGTGGCCTGGAGACTTGGCATCTGTTTCAAGCCCTGCATATGGCCTTCAGCACATCAACACATTGCCGTGTGCCTCAGTTTCCCCATCCACAAAAAGAAGTGTGTGGCTATGAGCCAACTTGTAAAGTGTTGTGAGTGAATTAGGCCAAGTGTTATTTGAAGACGTGTTACTTGCTACAATCGGCATGTGTCAGAGACAGCACCTTTCCACTTTTAACTGTGTCTTTTTTTCCTCTTGTAGTCTTTGGCCAACATTGATGAAGTGGTAAATAAAATCAGGCTGAAGATAAGGTAAGCGCTGCTCCGTTTTGCTTCCTTGGCTCACAGGCAGAAAATAACCATGTCGTCACTTGGACTGAAATATATTTGCATGGAAAATCAGGCTTTGAGAGAGAAAAGAAAATATTCAGCATACTCCTGAAGTTGTTGAATCTTCACAGCTTGTAAACTCAGGTGTAGAAGTTGTAATAACAGATGCATTATGCAGGCTTCTTTGTTGTTGTTGCTATGGGTGTGTTTTCTTTTATTCTTATATTAAATGTGTAGCAGGTTATCATTTTTTTTTTTTACCCTTTGAATAAAGGGTTGCCAGGTATTGTTCTGTCCTTGGAGAACCAGGCACAAGTGAAATGGAGTGACTCCTGAAAAGAATTGACTGGATTTGGGCTTGGGTTTTAAAAAATTCATGTTTTTAAATCCTGCAAAGTGACAAAATACAACATAGGACAGAAATGTTTCTAAGAATCTGAGCTGTGTGTTGTCCATGCCCTTGGTTTTGTATTGGTCAGTGGGTTTCATATAGAGCACTTGTACCATGTACACATAGAACTGCTGTGACACTAGAGTTTTTCCCCGTAGGAGGTTGGATGACAGCATCCGAACTGTGGTGAGAGGCCAGACCAATGTGGGTCAGGATGGAAGGCAGGTATGTACATCCTCTTTCTCAAACAGAAAAACAAGGGTTCTCTTTTTCCTCTGCTGGGGCCAAGGACAGCTCAGGTGTGCCGAATGTCAGCTGATTGTCACAGGGATGTTGCCGCCCTCTGGCCCACCAGTCATGTGATGTATGCCACAGTAAGTCCCCTTGAACAGCCACTTACAGGGCCAGATCTTATGTCTTTTCTGATCAGAGGGTGGGGAGAGAAATAGAGAACAGGATGCTGGTTGGAAGCTGTCCTCTGTAGCTGATTCCAGATGTGTAAAAGTAAGGCTGCTGTAAAGTGGGGTTGGGTAGGTTAGGGATATATGGAGCCTTTTAACTTGACTGGTTGGAATGACCTAGGTCATTCATGATTGAAGTTGACTATCGTGACTCTTGAGTGGTATGTTTCACTTCATTTACTGTTTGATAAATATCCATGCTCCAAAACTCAGTATGAAATGCAGGCTGAGGGTAGAGCATCCACAGAGACTGAATGTGATCCATGGATGAGCCAGTTAGAACAGCTACTGCCCCTCCTGCATCTGCTCTGAGGGTACACCAGGGATGTTGATGTCTGGGGCCATCAGTCCAGCACCTTCCCAGGTTGTTAGCTACCAATGTTCTTGTTTCTAATCGGGAGTATTCCCACGTTAATCGCTGTCCTGCTGCTCAAGGGAGTAAAGCTTTGTTTTATTGAGGATGCCCAGAGTGCTCCATACGTGAAGGGCAAGCAGTCTCCCCCAGAAATAACTCATTCTTTAGTGCTTTCTCTGAGACCATTCAGTTGTTGTGCATGTTAATTATTTTTGACAGAGTCGTGTGGCTTGAGTGACTTGTGCCTCTTCTCTGCATGTGGGCAATGCGGGAATGGATGTGTGCACACACATGAGTTGCTGGAAGGAGGCTGTGTCGGTGGCAGTAGCTGGAAGGAGAGGCCTCAGAGTATAAAGCCTGCAGGAATGTCAGCAATTCCAGGCCCCAGATATTAGTAGGTCATAGGGTACTATTGGAGCAGGTCATATTACAGAGCAAGAGAACGCTGAATAGCATTTCAGTTACAGAAGGAATTTTGCATTCATCTGCCCAGAACCCAGACAGAGAGGAAACCTAGAAGAAATAATTGCTATTCCTGTCCTCCCTTCGCTGCTGTTTCTGAGTGGCTCATGATGCTGTGGTCGGGGCAGGGGACAGACCCTTCAAATAATGGCCTCATTAATAGCCGTTTGTTGGGGTGAAAAGTTTGATCTTCAGTTCCAGCCGCCTGCTCTGTGGCTGAAGGGAGCCTTTGTTTGACCAGCACATGTTCAGGGCAATTCTGGCTGCTCAGCCACATTAAGTTTTTCTAGGGCAAGCGTTTTTCCCTCTCAGACAAAACAGGGGAAGTGTTTAATTGTCCAAAGTATGGTAAGAATTTCTTCAAAACACTGAAGGGCTCTTCTAGGGGGAGAAACCAGGCAGTCTGCTCTGGAGGGATACAACACTGCAGCAGGAATGCAGGTCAAGCTGACCCAGAGCCGTCCGTGATATTCCAACACCTTGCTGCTTCTACATGGACCGGACAGCTGAACTACTTGTTTTGGCCACATGTCAGTCATTATATGATAAGAGACGGGAATAAATAGAAGAACTTATTCAGCTGTCCGGTCCATGTAGAAGCAGCAAGGTGTTGTTTATAGTGCGAGGAGTATCAGCAAGAGTTCTGCTGGTACAGCTGCTTTCATTTCAGGAGCAACACAGGGTACTGGGCATCTCGCAGGGTTGGGCCTTGTGGTTTTCCATGGCCAGCATCTCCCAGTAAGGCCTGAAGGAACCCTAGGTAGCGTTGGTCAGAATTGCCCAGCTACATCCATAACCAGTGCATGATACAGATGGCAGAGGAGCCCAGTGCGGGGGTACAGTATGGGTTTTCCTTTAAAAGCCTGTTCTTCCTTCTCAGAGACATCTGAATCTCAGAAATGAAACTGAAGCAATGTTGGAAGTCTTACTGAAGCCAGCACAAAGCAGGAGGCAGTTTCGAGCTGAGCCCAATGCAGCCCCACTCACTCCTTCTGTAGGGGTGCTTCGTAGCAGGCAGAATCGTGGGCACAGACATTCACTCTCCTCCCCATTCATGTTAATGGGAATGACGCAGACTTGATTAGAGGGGGAGACGTATCAGAAATGTCAGCCTCGGCTCCAGGTTACCCATCTCTGTCCAGGGTCAGTCAGCTGCTGGATGTGAGTGTGGGACACGGAGCCTTTCATCGTGGTCTCTGGTTCCAATCCAGCCCAGATCATTAGTGCCCCAAAGCTTGTCATCAACTAATAGCTTTTTTGATGGCCTATTTGAAACGAAGTGGTGATCTCAGTCTGATTCCTAGAATCCAAACCAAAGCTATTTTCTGCTTTTAAAGACCTTTTGTTACCAGTGGGAGGGGCTGCTAAACCACAGAGCAGAGGGGAATTGGCGGGAGGTGTTTTGTCCTTTCTCCTTTTCTACTGCTCCTTTTGCCTCTGCCCAGGAGAGGGGAGCTCAGCATCACTTTAAGGGACCTGGATAAGGTTTGGTTTTGCTAAGCAGGTGATGGGGTGTCGGGGGATGTCAGAGAAGAGCAGGGGTGGTCTAAACAGTGTCTCAGAACAATCTCCCACCTATGGCCGCAGAAATCACAGCTGATCTCAGTTGTGGGTCATAGAGGAACAGCCTGTGCACAAAGGTACCATCAGGGCAGGAGAGAGAGAAAATGTCAGACCAGGTCTCAGCAGCTCAGGAGCTCTAATCCTGGATCCAGCACGTGCACCCTAATCCCAGATCCAGCACTTGCCCCTTCCTGGCTGGGCTGAAGTCTCCACACTGTCCTGCTTCAGTCTTCCTGTTGGTACAAGAGCGATCATGCTTCTCCTGGGTTTCCTGGGGTGATCGGAGGCTTCGTTAGGGTTTATGGAGTGCTTTGTAGACTGCTGAAATTTATGACTTGCCTTTTTTTTTTTAAATAGTTTATAACTTGTGCGTACACACACGCATGCACACACGCAGATAACAGCAAGACGGTTGAAAATCCACGTCTGAATTTTAAAATAAACCCAATCCTATAAAGCAGGAGCCATTGAAGCTGCTTAACAGGCTGGAATGCTCCACCTTCTCCATATGGTGTAACATTTCCCGTTTCAAAGCATCTGTCTTTTTGAGATTTTTGCCCTAGAATTTCCTCCAAAAGCAAAGGCCTTAAAATAGTCTGGCTCATTTGGCTTCTCCTTTCTGCAGTGATATTTTTGTAAGGGCATTAGACAATACCGTGAACTTCAGAAATTGTCTTGCTAACGACCCTGCTTTGGGAGGAAACAACAGCCGGGGCTGGAACATTCCACTGCAGGGTGTAACGAAACTTTCCTTGGTCATCCCAGACACCAGCTCCTCCTGAGGCCTGGGGAGAGGCGGGGAATGCAGAAGCTCTGTGGTTCCGCGGAAATCTGTGGCTCAGGCTCTGCCTGCATTTTGGAGGGAGCCAGAGCTATGGATATTTTTTTTTCCTAGCACTTTCTCAGAAATAGCTCTTAAACTGTCCTTGGTAGCAAGCCAAGGTCCAGCTACTGCACTTCCCTATTACCCGACATTATAGCAGGGATAATTCCCATAGATTTTTCCACTGAGCAGTCAGGCTGTTTCTAACTTGTCACTGTGTAGTCTTGGCTGTGTTTTTTTTTTTCTGACAGGGCTTTAACGTTCATTTGGTTGGAGGTCCTTCACCCGTTTGTACAGCCTCTCCTGCTCTGACATCCCTTCTTTTCAGGGTGTAGCGTTAACTCTTCTGCTTCATCTCTGCAGCCAGAACTTTTGCAAGCCACAGTTTTAAAAGGGTGTGAAATTGAGCCAAAGCAAGTTAAATTTGTTTCACTTCCAAGCTCCCCCCGGCCATTTTTTGTGGCTTTTTAATTTAATTTCTCTGTTTGTCAAAACCTCGGTCGTCTTCTTCACACCTCTCAGGAAGGAGGTATGATAATCCAGGGCTCCTCATTTTATTGGAGAAAAAAATCCATATTTCCTCCATAATGTTTTTGTAACTATGATCTGAGGCATCACTGTAAGAATAGCAGGTAACTATTTTTCCAGGTGGAAGTGTGACTTTTACACTGATCTCCGTTCGTGAAAACAAAACTCAATTTAACATCTCATGGTTATATAAACTATAACTGGCTTCTCTGTGAATGACAGTAATAATGAGGAAGTGAACTGTGTTCTGGTTTTGGTGAACCAAGATGCTGGTTTGGTAACCCATCTGTCCTCGCCTCGTCCCTGACTCCACATTGTGGCCCACAGTATTGGTAATATGTTTTCTTCAACCATGAGAGTGCATGACAAGTCACAAGACTGTAGGTCCATTCTTGCTGCCTTGCTTGGACGCAGCTCAGCTGTGAACAGTTTAATTAGCTCCTGTACTTTGGTACCCAGCACTGCCTTTTCTCATCACGTGTAAAAATAAATGCTTGGCAACTGTGGTGAGGCGCACTCTGCCTTCCCTTCGCAAGCTGTGTGCACGTTGCTGTGCCTTGCAGCATTTAAGCATATGTAAGGAAGAAGCAGGATACTGCTGGTGTTGGAAAAATACCCCAGGTTTTTGGGTTTGAGAGTGTCTTGGACTGAAGCACGCTGAATGCTTGCAATATCTTGCTGCTGTTTTTTAATAGAGATCAGGGAGCACTTTCCAAATTTAGGCAAGGGAGTGAGGGCAGAGAATGAGCAGAGGTATTGAGAGGGCAAAGGCAAGAGTGGGGCAGAGGTCAGGAAGCCCCTTGCAGCATGTGGGCAGCAAGGGAAGGGCAGGAGATGCCAAGAGCCTGGGTCGGCAGATCATTGGAGCACAAGTCTGTGAGTAGCCCCACTGAAGACCATTTTTGCTCAGACTAGCTGTGTGCTCAGTTTGACATCAGGCTCCAGGATGGATTCCCTCCTCCCATAAGATGTGATCTAGCCACACGCTCATGAACAGCTCCTCTGAAGTCAGTGGAACTGCTTGTGTGCTGAATGATGTGCCTGGCTAACTTATACAGAAACCTGCTGGTACTTCTCTTACTCCCAACAACCACCTGTGTACTTGTTTCACACACATGCTCTTGCCTGTTTAAACCTAGGTTGCAAGTAGTTTTGGGCAGAGACCACCTCTTTGCTACACGTGGCTGCAGTGCCTCCCACAGTGGGGCCTTGGTTCCTTTCTTGCAGTAGCACCTGCCAGGTTCATATGAACAAGGAGTCCTTAACATTAGATGTCAAAGTGCAGCATAAAAACTCAACCATGTGTTGAAGTCTGATGTTTTAAAACTGAAATTTTTTGTGGCCCAAACACCAGTCCCTTGTGTTGAATTCTCTCCTAAGCAATACAGCTCTCTTATCTCTTGTTTTACTTATCTGCTACAACCCCAGGATGAAGTCTAAGTGCTGGGTTTTTTTTAAGGATCTTCTGAAGTGGGAAACCCCAGCTTTAAATACTCATGTCTGAAGTTACGTGGGACTTTTCTTTTTCCTCTCAATCCATGCAATGTGTTCCTTAAGACTGGGGTCATGTGATTGAAGTTGCTTGGAGTTCTTGAGTTTTTTTAGCCAATGCATAAACAGAAGTTGAGCTGCCAAAGTAAATCACACTTGAAATTCATTGAGATTCATTTCTCTAGCAAGTTGCGGCAATTGGATGGCTTTCTTCTAAGCTGAGCGAATGCAGCAAGTCCTAGTCCAGACCATGCTGATTGAAAAGGGCTTTGGGCTAACAGCGTGCCAAGAAGAAATCCTGTTGTTTGCTGTCCTTTTGGCCACATGCCATTAAAATTGGCATCTTCAGCTGCATGAAGAGGTCAGGCATAACTTTTGCCATCTGTGGCCTCACCGGCTTCAAAGCAGGTGCCTGTCTGAGCTTCAGTTTGTCCTGTACATCTCTGCCCAAAGGGGGCTAAGGCAGCTCATTGCTGCCCAGGCTGTACTGGGGCATGGGGGAGATGCAGACCTGGCAAAGGATAATTGTTGCTCCAAGGTGGAATTAAAAGCAGCATAAGCTCCAATAGGAGATCTTGCAGCTTCGGGCCTGCTGCTGGCTTTTGTTTCGGCTCAGTAGTGAACAAAATCAAAGTGAGCAGCAAAAACCTCACAAACAGACAGATGTTCTACTGTGTATCTCCCTCCCTTGCCCCTTTTTTTGTCCCTCATGATCTAATTTATGTTGGTTCTGCTGTTTGCTGTGGCTGAAGATATCTCAACAGTTTCATGTCTGCATCCCAGTTTGACACGGCTTTGCAGTCTTTCTTCTCGTATTACTCATCCTCTGAGGTCCCAACTTGAGAGTGGAGTGATCTGTTGGGCCCATGTCTGAACTTGTGCCAAGTGCAAACCAGAGGCAGCTCCATTTTATCAAATGGTGATTTGGTGGCAGCAACGTAAATACCAGTGGCTGTGAGCGAGCACAGCGTCTTCCAAAATGTGAATGGCCTGTTTTGAGGTGCTGACAGGTTAGAAGGCATATCTGATGGACAGGGCTGCAGTTCAGATGGGCAGGTGGGTGTTGGAGTAGAGCTCAAGCCTGTATCCAAAGGAAGTCCAAAAGGCAGAGGTGTCTGTTGAGAGAAGAGAGGCTTGTAGTTGTATGTAGGAGGGGCAAATCAAAAACAAGCAGGGCAGCATAGTGAGCAGCCACTTGTCACTCTGATGTTCAGAAACAAATGAGCTTGGAAAGGGAGAACCGGAGGTGGGCTCAATGATGCATGTACTAGTACAGGCATACCTCGGAGATATTGCGGGTTCGGTTCCAATAAAGCGAGTCACACAAATTTTTCGGTTTCCCAGTGCATATAAAAGTTATGTTTACACTATACTGTAGTCTATTAAGTGTGCAATAGCATTATGTCTAAAAAAACAATGTACATACCTTAATTAAAAAATACTTTATTGCTAAAAAATGCTAACCATCACCTGAGCCTTCAGCGAGTCGTAATCTTTTTGCTGGTGGAGGGTCTTGCCTCAATTTGTAAAAAACGCAATATCTGCGAAGCGCAATAAAGCGAAGCGCAATAAAACGAGGTATGCCTGTATAGGTATGGCAGTGTACTCCCCATGTGAATAGTCTTGTTCTATAGTGGAGCATTCAAGGTGTGGGTTACACTGTGTAACAGCATCAGTTATACAGCTGGTTTCCCCATGCAGATGAGCCCCTAGCCACTGCTCTCTCCCCTGTTGTGACTGTAATGATGGCAGTGCCATCATGAGTAGGAGTTGCTTCAGTGTGTGTGAGCAAGAGAAAAGGGAGATCTAGAAGAGCACTGTAGAGTGGGCGTCTCCCTTGGGCAGACTGGAGGGTTGCTGGGTCTGTCCCACTGTAAAGGAATAGCTTCTTTCACTCAGACTTTTCCTCAGTAGGTTACCTGGTGTCAGCAAGTCACAAGATAATCTAGGATCGCCCACTCTCAGGTAACACACTTTTAATGGTTCAAACGACAGTAGGTACAATGCCATGTCAGCTCACATAATTTCCAACATGACCTATTTTCCTAGTCTAGACAGGGTTGTAGGCGAAGTTAAAAGTTGCCTGCTGATGGAGACAGAGGTGGGGACTTTCAGCAAAAATACCTTGTGTAAGAAAGAAATAACTGCTCAGAGTTTCCCCAGGACCTGCTTCTGTGCTTTCCCCAGGCTTGTACGTAATTCAGACTTCCCCAAGTCTAGATGGTGTTTATTCTAGAAAGAAGGCATAGGAGCTTCCTCTGACATGAAACCAGATTAATCAAACACTCTTCTTCATCTTTGCCCAAGCTGGAGGGATTCACTTGTTTGATGCTTTAGTGGAAGAAACGTTTAGGCTTGTCTCAATGTAAAAAAGATTCGTTGATAACTCTGCTGCTGAGGCTTCTTTGAGTTGTTGGGTGGGAGCTTATTTGTAGCTGTGCTCTGGATTTTCTTTGATTTCAGTTGTAAATCTTGAGAGGATGAGTGAAAGGAAATTTAACTCTCTACAGTCAAGAATGTTAAGGGGTCCAGAAGTATTAAACTCTTCGTCTCCTGACCGCAGCCCAGTTTGAAACATTAAGGATACGCTCAGATGCTGAAAAAGTGGGCAGACATGTCCTGTGTCTATATAATACTTAGCACTTTGCTGGTATGAGTAATCGCATCCAGTTGAAATGCATGGTAACCAGACAGAATCAAATAAAAGTAGCTCATTTCTAATCCAGCCCCAGTTGGTGTATGGAAGTCAACAAGGTACTTGACCATTATTACTAGAAAAGGAACGGAATAAAGTGCCTCCGTGGCTCTGGGTCTAATCCCTAAGCAAGCAATATCCTACTAAAGCGAGCAAGGCATCCCTATGCAGCTTTTCCTTCCCTGGAAGGATAGCGTTCAGTAATAATACTTGGGGCAGCCTTAATGCCTTTCATCTGAGTGTTTCAAAACAGCACCATGGTGAGAATGGGCAGGGGGAGGTTAGAAGTCCCTTTGCTCAGCAGCGAAAGGCCACCCTGTCATCAGTAGAAGGTAGTCGCTGTTTCACTGAGTGCAGCAGCCCTGCCCTCTGCTTTCAGGGCAAGAGGGCAAGGCAGCTGCTGCAAGGGCTCCGTGCAGTGGTGGAATGGAAGAAACTTGTCTTGTAAAATCTTGTCAGTTTGAAAAGGAAAGTACTGCCAGGTAGTCTCCCACTCATCTTGCCCTGCTAAGCCGCGCTAACTTCAAAAACTAGGCTTCAGCTCTCAGATGTTCTTCTGTCCCCTTTGCTGAGCAAAAGACCCCAGTGAGCAACAAGGAGGCAGTCCTATACAAAGTGATTTTAGGTGTTCCTTGCATCAAGGGCAGGTGGAAAGAGCTCCGGACGGTCAGTGCCCTGGCAGTGGTGCCTCTTTATCTCTGTGCAGGGCATGGCCTTGTTGGAGAGAAATCCCACAGCTCTTTTCCCATTGCCCCTCAAGGGGGGCAGTGAGAAGCTGGCAGTTGGGGAACAAGCCGTGCGCCTTTCCCACTGCGTTTTGTGCAGACATTGGAGTTGTGGTGGGACCTCACCCCAGGCTTACACAGCACGGTGCTCTGTTCCCTGCTAGTGTCTGGGTCTCCATCTGAGCTAACTGCCCTGGTTCTTCTCCCTCGCCTGCCTGTATTTGAAGGTCCCAGGTCCAGTCCCTGCCGCGAATCTTTTCAAAAGCAGGGCAGCTTCGTCTCCAGCGCTTAGGCAAACCTGTGTTTGGTTCAGTCCAAAGCACCATAGACTCCTAGAGACAAGATGCAATCCCTGAACAGGCTGAAGAAAAGGTTCTAGCTTTTCAACCCTGGTTTTTATGGCATGTGGGGCTGTAACTCTCCAGGGTACTATCTAGGGAGCTGTCCTGCAAGTTACCAGGTGGATGCACTTTGCTTTCTCTTGTTCCTTCAAAGCCAGGCAGTGTTTCTAAGCCCCTCAGTGCTAGAAGATAGGAGTGTACACGACAGCGCAAGGCAGTAAGACATGATGGGCAGCCCCTGCTCTCCTCGCACTGAGATGATGGTTCTCATGCAGTTGTCACCAGCAGTAATCCTTCCTTCTCTTCCAGGTGCTGTGGGCCTAAATTAATTCATTTCAGTGGAGGTGTGAACACCATTACAAAGGCTTTAGATGGCTGTAGCAGTTATTAAGGCATTGGTGACTGATGGCTCTGGCTCACTTGCCCTGTCTTATAAAGAAGAATCTCTTGCAGCTGGTGCTCAGATGAAGCAGTTGCTCTGTTCCCACTTGCTTTTCTCTGCCTTCTGTCCACTTTCTAAGCAGCAGGGTATGTGTCTATTTAAATGGAGTGAGCTGGTGCAGCTGATATCCTAACCATTCTGTCTAGGAGGCTTGTCCAGATAGAGCCACGGACGTAGAAAAATTGAACGGTCCACGATCTAGATTTCATCATTGCTCTGTGTGAGGCTCTCAGTAGAGCTAGCTGGAACGTTTTTTAAAGTTGTTGGGGGGGGCGTGCTTTGACAATTTTTTTTTTGTCAGGAAGGAGTTTTAGGGCCCAGGGAGTCTGCTCACTCCCGATGAGCGAGACCTGAATCAAGCATCCAAGGCTTTCAGTCTGAAAACAAAATCCCATATCATACAAAAGTTTGGAAGGGCTTGTGCTTGTTCCAGCATGGAGCAAAAATCAGCTTTGACTCAAAAGTTGTCACCAGAAAGATTTGCCTGCCTTAAGACAGCCCTTGTTCCCAGCAAGTGGCCAGATACTTAACTGGGTCATCACACTTCACAGGATGAAGTCTGTAGAGAACACTTGTAGCTGGAGAAAGGCATTCACCTCATGTCTTCCGTTCTTAACTGTAACTAATGTCACCTAGGGGTTCAAGAGAACATTAATTGTGTATGTGTAGCAGTTGGTTGATTCTTTTCCAGGCCAGTTATACAATGATCGTTGCCCCTGTCTGGAATCTATATTACTTCCTGCTACTGCAGCTTGATTGCTAAGTGCCTCTGTGCAATACACCCTTGACAACATGCCTTTCTTTCAAAGCTGTAGGTCTCAGTCGGTGTTTGCAGTGCAGGGAACACACGGGTGATATAAAGTTGTACTAAGAGTTGCTGATCGGCTCACGAGCAAGCGGCATCCACCCCGATTAGAAACAAGGGTGTCTTTCCAGGGCACATCAGCCTTCCTTTTGACATCCCTGTGTCAGAACATCACACTATCCTGTATATAGCCATTCAGTCTCTTTAAATGTTAACTGTCCTGCAGCTCAGAAATGAACTGCTATTTTAGGAAAGGAAATACTATAACATAACATTTACAAGCCCGTTGAGGTTTCTGCATGGGCAAGCTTTTCCCAGTTGCACTGACAGGTAGTCCAATAAATTAATAATGCATGACTAATGCTCTCCATAGACCTGGGGACTTACCACTGTTGCTGACCATACAGCTGGATTATAAGCCGTATGGCTTGCAGAAACAATCCCCGTGTGTACTGTTGATACCATCCCTGAGCCAGGATGTCAGATATCCATCCAAAACACATCCTCTGTTACGAAGGGAAGTGATAGCAAAGGTACCCACTGCTTTAAAACAGCTGTGATTTCACGTAGGAGTGGGAATTTATTTAAATACGAAAAACAAAAATGCCAAAGGAAAAATTCACTGCTCTCGACTCTGCAGTCTAAGCCCCCTCCTGTCTAGAATTTCCCCTTCTCCAACTACTTCTTCAGGAGACCACAATAAATTTTAGATAACATCAATGTTTTTCATTAAAGCAGCTTGTCCAAAATAGGTTTCTCTAATTGTTTTAATGGCTCAGAGTCAGATTAAGAATTAAGTATCTGAAAATTAACTCAGGTTATTTAATATGAGAACATTTAAAAATAAAATGTTTGCACTTTATAGGTTGTTTACTTTTTTTTGCTTTGCTCTGATCTTGGGAAGTGCAGAACAGTCAATTTAATTTTACTGCTAGTTATTTTCCCTTTCTCAGCATCATGCAGTCATCCAACACTGCAAAGTGCTGGTTTCAGTTGCTGCACATGGAATGTTAAATCCAAACAGTTTTTGTTGGTTTCTTACAGAGAAATTCATGACAAAAAAATTAATATTTGGCTTGGGAAAGCACATATTCCAATCTTTTCTCCCAGCCACACATTTTACATCTAAGCTCCCAGCTAGAGCCCCTTGAACTTAAAAAGTGGAATCAGTTTTCATGCAGCTTTTTCTGTTGGCAGTTTCCTACGTGCATTTGAGAAAAAAATGTTGTTTTATCTTTCTTGGCTTAAAAACCATCTTGGCTAGAAAATGTATGAAGATGCCAAACACAGTCATGAAGATCATCAATAAAATGGGCTTTTCTAGATCAAAAAGAAATGGTTTGCCCCTATAGCAGCTCTTTTCTTTCAGAGAGCAGCTACAGAGTTACGTGAAGGTTTATGTCTCAAGGAGTAACTAAATATTTGGAATAAGTGTTAAGAGATCAAATGATGCATACTAGCAATGCCAGTTTATCGCAGTGCTCTTGTATTTGACTGTCAAGCTCCCCTCCCTCCCTCCCTTACAGTTTTGGAAATATACCTGTTTTTCTAAGAATTGCAATAAAAAAAAAAAAACTTGAGCAGGATGCCAGCTGCTCTTCCTGTCTCTTCTCGCCCCCATGCCACAACTGTGGTCTTCTGCAAGCCAGTAGGAGACTTGCCATCTTCAGGACATCAGATGAGGCAGAACTCAGGTTGTCTGAATTGTGTTTCTCCTGAACCTGTAAAAGCAACAAATGTCAGCACCAGGTGATGGCAGCAGTTCACCTGTTTGATCTTGGTTGGTAGGATCCCAGGGCAACATCCCTTTTTACTTTGATCTGTGTTCAAGTGATAATGACTGAACTTTGGAGCTAGCCACAGACTTCGACACTTCATGCTCCGTGGGATGCAAATTAATAAGCAGAAACATGGGTTTTTTTTCCAAACATAAGCCAGGTTCCTTTAAAAAAAAAATCCACCATTTGTCCGATATTCTTTTATTGTTCCTCATCCTATTTCAGAATCAGAGCTGGGGCATCTCATAAACGCCAGAGACAGAACCTGTTGTACGTAAGCAGCTGGACTCTTGGTTCAGGGCTCCAGACCTCTTTAACAATAAAAGATGATTCAGCAAATGGCTGGGGTACAGCAGTAACCATTAAGGCTAGCTCCATATGCAAGGCTGGGGTGTATCATCCCAGTGAACTGAGCTTGACAGTGCACCCCCTACAATGTTTTTCTCTGCACCTGGACTTCTTTGGATGGTAGGGAGAAATGAATCGAGGAGGTCTCACCTCTGCAGTGACCGTCAAGGCAGTGGCCCATCCTGGCTTTCTTGGAGAGCAGATTAGAAGTGCTTTCCTCCGAGTGAAATGATCTTGATAGATGACAGGAGTTCTTGGAGCGCAGATTGGAAGCTATGCACCAGACCCAGGTGCATATGCACCAGCTACTGCAGTTATGTTATCTCTGGCCAAGTTCAAGATTAAAAATTAGTTATCCCTGGCCAGGAGGGTGGAATTGTAATCAAAAAGGGTGGATGGTGAATGTTGTTTAGGTGCAGTGATCCTGCTGGTTGTTTTAAATAACTTAAGGCTTCTGTAGATCAGTATTGACAGGGTCCAGCATCTTACATAGCTTACGGAAAATCTCAGGATCTACTACTGCTGGTTGAGACTGGGGGTGTTGGGGTAGTCCTCCCACCCTTTCACCACATCCTAGCAACGGCCAGGCTCTCATCAGGGACTTTGTAATAGATTTAGATTTCAGGATAGGATACAGCCTTTTTATTTTTGCATCTTCAGAGGCTCTCTCAATACCTGATCCTACAGACACTTATATGAGTATCCTGGAGTCACTCACAGCAGTACATTTAAGCATGTATGTCTAACTTTGCAGGGTTGAGACCTTAGCGGTAAAAGTTTCTGAGACAAACTTCTGATGTTCTTGCCTTCCACTACATTCTCTAGTTATGTTTGTCTTTGTTGTATTTGCTAAGTGAAAGGGACTGTTCAAAGACAGCTTATCTTTCTAGCACCAATTTTAAGTATATTGGTGTAAAAATAATGGGGCCTGTAATAGCACTTAGCACTCTTCAGCCAGGCATACCTTGGTGTTAATGTGCTTGGCATGAGCAGTGTTATGGGAAGGCAGTTTAGCTTCTTCAAAGCTCTTGTCAAAACAGTCTCCATTAAAGTGACTCCATGTTGCATCCAAGCCACAGTGGATGTGGAAGCCAGGCTGTTGGCCAGGAAGAAAGATGCAATTAATGTTATTGGGGTTACCCCCTTCCTGCACTGCCTTATTGTTAGAAGACAACATGTCCTCCCCCCCACACACTCCCTCCCAAAAAAGCATAGTGCACTGAGTCCTTTCATAGTATATAAATTCAGTGACCAAGAAAAGGCACTTTGATCAAAATATCTTTTCTTGGTCTTTGAATTTTATTTTATGTAAGGAAAGGAATCTGTGTGAAAAGACACTTGAAAATTCTTTGTTCCTGGAATAGTCCTAGTTGGGCTACCTGCATGAGTGAAGGAGTCAAATTCCAGATCTAAGGCTACTCTTTTTCCATGTCCAAAGGGCCCCAAAACATTTAATATTTTCCTAATTTAAGGCAAGAAATCAGGTTTTGATTTTCCCCTCCAGAAAGATGTGATGGACTATCTCTTTTAAGTTTGGTGCAAATAGCTGCTTTCATGCAGGAGGGTCTTTCCCAGGCCATAGTCCACTAGAGCAGCTATTGTGCATCCTGCAGTCAATTGCATTCAATTTAAATGTCTCAAACCTGTTTTATTTATAAATGGGAATGTGTGTCGGTATTTGGCTACATACTTGTATTCAAATAATTTGGGAGAATTCTTCCAGCTCTGTTTTCCTGCTAGCAAATCTTATCCAGAGCCACATGTATAGACATTTGAGTGCCAAGGGCCTGAAGAATGGAGAGCTTGCAGTGCTGACATTGTGCCACCAGCAGGGGGGTCCTGTGCGCCACCAGTGGGGGGGTCCTGTGCACACATCTCGGTATGCTCTGTAGGCTCCCTTAGTCTGCCTAGCAACAGATGGCAGCCCTGATTGGCTAACCCAGACTGCCCATGGTCAGTCAGCCTGTGTTGTCAACATGTACTGACATTCACTCTCCCGGGAACAAAATTCACCTGGAAGTGATTTAACCCTGGTTGTTCCCAGGTTATTTTTCACCTGAAGCAGCCATTTTTACTGTGGGAGAAAAAGCGTGAATATCTGCACAATCATGATTTCTCCTGGGAGAACAGTGACTCTCCCAGGAGAAAGTGAGTATCCACAGAATCATGCCTCAGGATGGTCTTCGATACTGTTTGAACAGAACTCATTTTAACATTACGTCCCCAAAAATGCATCTCTTCCTCAGTGCGAATCTGATTTGGATAATCCAGAGTCTAATAAGGTGTCATGATGTTGCCTCACCTTTGAATTAAAAAGGAGTAAATAAGTGACGGTGCTTTCTTGGGAACATAATTCTTTGCTACCCAGATCTGATCTCTGCATCACTCATTAGAGCTTTCTTGTTTCGTAGGGGTTCACGCAGAAAAATATTCAATTAATTTTGACTGTTGGCTCTCTGCTGAACCAAAAAAGCCCATAGCAGTTGGCTTCCATGAAGGACTGTGGGTTACCTTTTTTTTTTTTTTTTTTAAAGGCCCGTCCAGATCTCAATATGCAAGACAGTTGTTCCCTGTTCAGTGCCCACCTTGAGTAACATGCCGCAGCTGTGGTCTGGGACTCGATACAAAGACTGTGGTTAAATAAATTGAAGAGAGAATTCTTTATTCACTTAGTTTTCTTTTTAATTCACATGTCTTGGAATGGAAAACAGGGCAAGATTTTATTATAAATAGTAACTTGGGCTAGCGCCAAATTCTTGTCCATAACATGTGTGAGCAGATAAACAAAATAAGGCGGCTCTGATTATTCATCTCTAGTGTAACTATTTCTATAATATGCTTGCTTCACTTGTCGAGTGAATTATGCGATTGGCTGTATGACACTAAAGAGATAAAAATGTTAGTGTTCATATGATTCAGATGATATTTCAGAGGAGACATTTTTTCCTCTGGAAAATGAGTTATAAAATGTTCTGCAACTTAGTCACATTTGGCTGGAATGTTTTTTTACTTTTTATAATAAGACGGGTTGATGGGGAGAGTGTTGGCAGACAGTTTATCTTCATTTTGGCCTTGGAAACATAAGATTGTGTTTAAATTGATTTGCTGAAGGAATACGTAGCTACCGTATTATAGCCATGGTTGTGGGATTGGACAGCAAGTGGAGCCTGCTCATAGCAGGAGACGAAGGGGAGCTAGGGATGGAAGTGTTGTTGGGGCGGAAGGGGATTCGACATTGAGTTAACTTTACAAGTCAGCTTTAGAAGATGTGATAAATTTGCTTCCCTTCACCTCCTTTCTCCAATCACAGTTCATCCCAGTTGTGTTAAATCAAAGCAGGGTTTGGGCTTGTCTGCTTAAGGACTTCACAGTGGTCCAAAACAAAAAGAGGCTTGGGGTGAGTTTCTCATCTTGCCGGTTCCTAGGATTCATCCTTGGGTGCTGCTCAGCCCACGCATTCTATCCTGCAGCTATGAAAAACCAAGTCCCTTATACATAGGTGAAGCGCATTCACCCCCTTGCAACTATGCATCAACAACAAAAAAAGAAAAAATAACAATGTCCAGCAGGGTCATTGCCTGCTAATGCTTTGAGGTTTCTAGGCAGTGCTCAGCTCTACATAAAATTATGTGTTTTCATTAAAAATTGGTTGCCTTTGAGATATAGTTGTCTATCCCATCAACATGAGACATCCAAAGCAAGGGATATAAGCCATTAATCAAGCAATGCCTCTTCTCCAGTCCACCCTTTTGTTCCTTTTCTCACGCTCCCTTTCCCCACTCACAGCCGATGCACCGCCGCTCTTCTGCGTACCTGGCTTGTAGGTAAACACTGTGTGGCTAGGTGCTGCATAATTCCCACTTAAAAATCTAGCGCCAGACAGCAAGTGATCAAATCCTAGAACTGTTTGCTGTCTCCTGAGGAGCTGGATTTGAAGACTGAGTTCAACCATTGCAATGCAAAAGAGGGACCTGCTAGTCCCACTTAAAATATAGATCTCAATCCCTGGTGTCACCTCTGTCCGACTTCAGCAGCTGGGCCTGATCCAGCTCCGCTGAAACCTGCTGCAATCTTCCCCTGAGGAATTTGGGTTGAGCCCTTGCTGTGAGTATGTGCAGAAGTAGCTCTGCAGAGTTACCACGCCACGGGGGTTTAAATTTTGTCTAGTCAAATTCCCCAGTGTGATTAAATCATACTATGACTGGATTTGTAGCCGAAGTGCTGACACACCCTTAGCTTGTAGTGGTAAAACAGGCTGGGATGCAGTCATGCCTCGGTCCAAGGGAGATGCTAATTTGTGGGCTGGACTGTGAATCATTTTTGTACCCTGCGAATAGACTGTTGCTCCCTGAGCCTCTGCTCCGATTTCCCACTGTGGAATTCTTTTAAGAGAAATGCAGAAGGCCTAAAGGAAGGAAAAACCTTCTCACCTTTCGCTCTTCATATTTGCAGCATACTAAATATTTCACCACTCCTTTTCTTTGAAACAATGGGCTTCTTCAAGCACGGTGACCTTACTTGTGGGGTATGGCAGTGCAGATCCTGCGAAGCCGTTGTACGGCACTGAGCAGTGTGGGAGTTTAGAGTGGTAGGTGGTTTAGTGCCTTTGCTTTGTATTTAAAATACATTGACATTCACAGGCACGCCACGTTGAGATGCTTGGTGCCCGTTTCTTGTGGAAACTCAGGTTTTGTGTGATTACACCCCAAACTACTCTACAAATTCATCAGCATCCTTAATTGTGTCTGCTCATAACGGGGAGAGAATGTATGCATGTGAGATGAACACGGGCAGAGTGGGACCTTGGGGATGGGGAAGGGAGATCTTCGGCACACTGGAACTCTTCTCAACGATTCCCCGGTACTGCTGTGCACCTTATCCTGGGCTGCGTAAACCTCAGTCTTCCTTGGGCTTGGTTTGGGTGCGTTAATCGTACAGAATTCTTCATTGTATTTGCTATGGTGAGAGCTCAAGCCAAGCTCCCCATTGCCCTAGGTCAGTGGTTCTCAACATTTTTGCCCTCAAGGTGCCCCTTGTCAGACTCCAGGCATCCCTCCATAACTATTGGGAATTTAGTGGCACCCCATTTCAAACCTGAATTTATTTATTACAGTACTTACCTCTTTGCAGAGAGGCTAGGCAGCAGTGGCAGGGAAGTGGGCAGACGGTGAAAGCCTGAGCCTGCCCTTATCTGCTTCGCTCCCCACACCTCACTTATCTCCTTGCGCTTCCTGCGGCAGCCTTCAAAGGGTCTTGTGGCACCCCGGTATGAGGCTCACTGCTCTAGGTGCTGTACCTACTTGTAGTGAGAACTAGCTTTGCCCTGAAGAAGCAATATTCCTACTAGACCACATAGACAAAGAGTGGAAGAAACTAAGTAGTATTATTCCCTTTGGTCAGATGGTGAAATTGGGCTCTGTGAGAGTAAGCGGAAGTCTGACAAAGCTGGACATTAACCCCAGAATTCCTATGCCTAGGCTAGTGTTTTAGTCATAAAACCACTCTTTCTTCTTCATTTAGGTGTATTCATTTAAAAAATGCTAGGTTTTAACAGGCTCCATTATAAACCTAGATCTACTCTGTGTTCAACTGTCTGTCCTCTGCAAGCTTGCAATACTTTTTTTCCATTGATGGCACACTGGTTTATAGTGTAGATGTTTTCTTTTCCCAATCAGCTGTAAAATGTTTGATCTGTAGATGTTTTAAAGTCTCTGTCCACTTCCACTTGAGGGATAAAAAAATATGGTTGTCTTAAGCGTACTGGTGTTCCAGGTTGTGATGTGAGGGTGTACGAACAGAGCTTTTCAATCGGGATTTTCAGAACCTTACTGTAAAACAAATGCTGTACCAGCAGCTTACTAAGAATAAAAATCCTATTCAACATTTCAAATCATCTTAAGAAAAATGACTTGTCTTGTGTCTTTTTATTCAGTACTGGGCCAACAAGAATTGCATATGGGCCTTTGTACGGACCAGATGTTATATATAGCGCACATGCGCACACAAAGGAGGCAGCAGCTGCATATGTCTTTGAAGAAGGAAGCAGAGTATAAAGTATGTTTTCTCCCTTTCATTCTCGCAGGCTCTTGAAGAAGCCCAAAAAGCCATTCAGCAACTCTTTGGTAAAATTAAAGATATCAAAGACAAAGCTGAAAAATCAGAGCAAATGGTAAGTAGCTGTTTCTTTGTGGTCTTTTACAAGGGGTGGGAGATCTCCTTCAGTTCCCAGCATGTATTGTCCACACAAAAGAAGTGGCATGCTGGGGACACCTGCTAATGCACTGTTGAGAGCTCATGCTGGATCTAGTGTTACCCAGTCTGTATCAACTCTGTACCCACAAGCCTGTGGTAGCATGGCTCTGATCCCAGAGAAAGGACAGGGCTTCACGTCCTCTCGTGAAGGATTTGCTGCACTGGCTCTGATGTTTACTCGATCTCATATCCTTAAATCGACAGGTTAAAGAAATTACACGGGATATCAAGCAGCTGGATCATGCCAAGCGCCATCTGACCACCTCCATCACGACCCTCAATCACCTACACATGCTGGCAGGCGGTGTGGATTCACTTGAGTAAGCCATGAGAGCTGATGGTGGTGTGTGTTGAAGGGATGGCACTCTGCAGCCGGGTTTTCGGTAATGCACAGGACTGGTTCTGTGACAGCTGGTTGCTCTGCCTCTAGGGGAGTTCTGCGCACAGAATTAGCAGTGACTTGTACGTTTTGCCAGAAGGTCCTTTCTGCAAATACTCCATAAGTAGCCTCTACCTTGCCTGATATATATAAGAATGTATAGCCTTGGACCCACATGAGAAGAATGAGAGTTGCTGTGTTGGAGAGTATCATCCACCAGCTGTCCAGCTAATGTCCTACTGATAGGTGTGTGGCCTTTACAAACCAGGCCAAACCTTAAGTTTTATTTGAGAGAGGTGAAATGCTTCTGCTTATTTGATATGGTCACATATTTAAGGTGCTCATTGCAATCATAGTTTCATAGTTTCTAGGGTCGGAAGGGACCTGAGTAGACCATCTATTCCGACCCCCTGCCATGGCAGGAAAGATTACTGGGGTCAAACGACCCCAGCAAGGTGTTCATCTAACCTCCTCTTAAAGACCCCCAGGGTAGGAGCCAGCACCACTTCTCTTGGAAGTTGGTTCCAGGCCCTAGCCACCCTGACGGTGAAGTCGCACCTCCTGATATCTAGCCTAAATCTCCCCTCTGCCAGCTTGTGACCGTTATTCCTGGTCACTCCTGGCAGTGCTTGGGGGAACAGGGACTCCCCCAATGCCTGCTGATCCCCCCTGACTAGTTTGTAACAGGCCACTAGATCCCCCCTCAGCCTTCTCTTGTAGAGGCTGAACAGGTTCAGGTCCCGTAGCCTCTCTTCGTAGGGCCTGCCCTGCTGCCCCCTGGTCATGCGAGT
>NW_017729012.1:8801646-8808662 GCF_001723915.1 Gavialis gangeticus | reverse complement strand
TGACACCTTGGCAAAAGGTGCCTCATGCCAAGGTGCTGTTTGCTATCATAGAAAGTCCATTTAAGGGAGCCAGTTCTTTTCTTCCCCAGCCCTTTGAAGCTCTGGTATATGAGTAGCAGTCCATGGTGAGTCCAGGGGGTTGAGCTGAGGAGGACGTGCGTTGCACCGGCAGGGATGTAGCCCAGTCTGGGAAGGTAGCAAGCTTCACAGCCGTGAGCTAGTTCCATAGAGCCTTGGGCTGGCAGATGCTTGTGAGTCTAATCCCAGGCTTCCCATCTGCAGCATGTCTGAAGGATGGAGAAAAATAATTCAGTTTGTCTTTTCTATCACTTGCCTATGAAAGACATTAACACTCAAGCCCAGGCCAATAGCTTTTAAATAGTAGGATTCTTCTCTGGGAGGATGTAGCTGATTTTTTTTTTTTTTTTTTTTTGTGGGGGTTGGGGGGTATGGCGTGGACTGTGAGATGATAAATCGCTTGACTCAGGTCATTATGGCAAAATAACATTTACTGGGCTTCAACCCCATCCTGGGAGGTTGATGCATTCAGTAGTTTACATGTTCCCTGCCAAGTGTGACTTGCATCATCTGTGTTTTTGAAGCCCTGTTAGATGGATGCCAGCTCGGTTTACTTTACTAGCAGTTAAAACAAATCCTAACACTGCTGTGGAATGTTAATGAACCTTTGTGCCTTTTAGCAAAATAAATTGCAATAGTCATTACTGTGACCCAGGGGAGGGGAGGAGAGGCTAGTCGCTGGTCGGTGGATGCTCACCCAGGATCTGCCCTTGCTGCTGGGCCTAGTTTTGTAATCTCTGATTTCCTTCTCAGGGCAATGACCAGGAGAAGGCAGTATGGGGAAGTTGCAAATCTCCTGCAAGGTGTTGTGAATGTGCTAGAGCATTTCAACAAGTACATGGGGATTCCACAGATTCGACAGCTTTCTGAAAGGTAAAGTGATAGCTTCTTGTGCACCTCTCAGGTCTCCTGGAAAAGAAGTCAGAAAATGCATTACACAGCATACATTCCGCAGGAACTGAAAGGCTGGATCTGTGCCCTCAGGTTTATATCCAGCCAAAAGAGATGGTGTAAAATTGGATGGCCTTATTCATCCCTTTAACAGTCTGTTCTGCTCATAACAGTGATTAATATGGATGTAATTCACCAGTGACCTGGACTTCTCATTGGTTGGCTCTTAATAGGCATCGTCATTTACTTAGTAACAGTGAAAATTATTTCATGCGACCTTTTCAGCATCAGTTTTTGTAATAAACCTGGAACTGATATTTTCCACCACTTTCTTAGCCTCATGAATCTGTGCCATTTTACACTTCTGGGCCATAAGATATGTACACTTAAAATAAAACAATGTAGTGAGCCAGTTTCTGACTTGCACCTGACTTCTGTGTAGTTGCACTGAATAGAAGTGATAGCAGAGTGTTTCTCTGTAGTGTTGAGCTTGGAGCTGCCCAGAGCTTGATGGGTCCATTTTTTCATCTGGTCACAAAGCCAGAGCTTAACTTTGGTTGTGGTGTGACCAAACAAGCCTTTTCTGAGCTTTACAGAGCTTCTTGTCCTAGCTTGGCTCTGCGCCTAGGAACCTCAGGGCCAACTGGGGCTTGTCCTATGGATGTAACAGCAATATCTGAGGTATTAAGCAGGGTTATAGGTTGTTCTCAGCATTGTTGCCCTGGGTTTGCTGTCTTGCTTCTTGTATGGCCAGGGGTCTTGGCACTCAGCAACCCCTACTTTCTGATTGATCAAGGCTCAATGTTGCCTGACTTTCCGAGATTGCCTTAGGTGATGGCAAAAGCTTTGCTTGAGTCTTGGAAGTTCGGCTTGAGAAGATGAGCTAGAGCCTTACTGCCCAGGGAGGCATGGGTGACTCAAACCAGTGTGAAACAATACATATATCGCAGCCATACACATAGGGAGGGACCAAGGAGACTTTCATAGTCACAACACTTGCTTTGCACCTGGTGTGCTTGTAGCCATCATTCTCAGCTATGGGAAGTGGCCTGTTTGTTACAGAGGGACTTGCAGGAGCTCTGCAGATACTGCATGTTCAGTGTCTGCTGCTGCTGGCCCTAGCTGAGACAGCAGCTTGGTCTTCTAAGCACTGCAGCATTGTACAGTCCTGCCTGTGTCTTATTTGTAATGCTGACAATATACAGCCAACACTGGATGCTTCTTCTGGAAAGACCTTCTGGTGGAGGCATGAATGAGGCAGGATCAATCAAGAGAAAAGCTCTTTTTGTGCTTTTCTCAAAAGCCTACAGAAATGCTTGGCAGCAGGGGCAGGGGTCTTGATTTAACAAAGCACTTAATTGCCTACAATTGCTTCAGCTTGAGCATGTTCTAAAGACCCTTCAGACTCAATGTAATTGAATGCACACGCTTCAGTGTTTTGCTCAGTGAAAGCCACGGTCCATTTAAGCCAGGGGTAGGCAAAATACGGCCCATAGGTCGGATCCAGCCCACTGATGGATTTTGTGTGGCTCATGATGGGTTCCTCAGTCCTGCCCAGCCCAGGCACAGGGAGCAGCCAGGGCCATGGC
This sequence comes from Gavialis gangeticus, assembly GCF_001723915.1. Classification (NCBI taxonomy): domain Eukaryota; kingdom Metazoa; phylum Chordata; order Crocodylia; family Gavialidae; genus Gavialis; species Gavialis gangeticus. Next base: position 8,806,104 of record NW_017729012.1, on the reverse strand, counting down.
AGAAGCTGGAGGGGAGCAGTATTTGGGAGCAGGATGGGTGGGAGAGGCCAGGATTGCAGGGCGGTGAGAGTGCCACACTCCACTGCCCACATGCCCCTTTGACAGGTGCCGCTTCCACGGCCAGGGACATGTGGGAAGCAGATCACAGCTCTGTTCCAGGCCTCGAGCCTGTGTTGTCACTGTCCCAAGATCCCAGGGTGTCCATGGAGACCACCCGGGACCTGTGTGGGCAAGGCACACAGCCAGGTGGACAGGATGGGGTCACTTAGGGAGTTTTGGTGAGCTGTGCAAGGGGCAAGAGGGGTGTTGACCCGGCCCACGAGAGCTTACCAAAACTCCCTTTACGGCTTGTGGCCCAAATAATTGCCCACCCCTGGTTTAAGCCCTGTTCTCCAGAAATAGAACTGGGGCCCTTTTTTGCAGATTGATAGTGTCCAGAGTAGAGATGATGTGCTGCGTGGGGAGCTGTGGAGGGGCTGTTATGCAACGGACCAGAGTGCGGTTCTTATTTACAGAAGTTCGTACAGAAAAAATGTAAGAAAAATAAAGAAGTATCAAATCACACCAGAGTCTGTTGTGGGCTGGGAAGAAAACTTTCCTCTGTGTTATTCCCCGTCTCAGATAAGGGAAGGAGAAGTTTAGGGAAAGTCTGTTCCAACTATTTTTAGACTCTTCTCTGCTGGATTTTCCTTTCCTTGCTTACACAAGGAGAGTTGCACCATCTGGTAATGATAGAAATGGTTGCTTGTGGGGTGAAAGTAGGGCTACACCCATCATGTTGCTAGGCTCTTTTACTACGTTAGCATCCAGGCAGCTCATAACGGTGGGGAACTGGATTGTGATTGAGCTTGATTGCATGCATGTATTGGAGCACCATTAGGATTGGGTATTTCTTTCCCTTGTCTTGCTTTGAATAATGCATGCGGTTAATATAACACCAAAGTTTTTAGCCTTTAAATCATGTATTTATATTTGATACACCCATTCATTTTGCTGATCAATCAATAAACTGAAAGGAAAGTATTTCAGAGGGCCCTTGGATGTTTTTGAATCAATCAGTGCCCCCCCCAGGAGGAAAGCCGGGGGAAAGTCTGTAATGCTAATTGAAAGGTGTTCAATAAATTACTAGCGTAATGTTTTATTATGACTAGCTCCACTAGGGAGGGGGGCTGGAGCCAGCTTTGGACAGCATGGGAAAGGGGAAGGGGCTGCTGAAAGTTACTGGATGGGATTATTAGGTAACATGGTGTTAATTTAGATCCTAGTCCTCAGTGCTAATGTAATTGCATGCATTGAACTATTGCATTTCTGCAGTCACTCAGCAGGAACACATCAGAAGTGACTGATCCTTTCCTGGGCAGGTTCTGGTGCTGAAGCTTTCCCTGGATCCACGCTGCATTGGACTCTGCACTCGGTTCAAACCCAGCCAGGCTTCTAAAAACAGCTTCTGTGGTGTATGGAAGGATGTTAATTATAGTAAACAAGAGATACTGTTATCTCCTATTTCTGCTCTGTTTTCTATCTGTGCAGGGAGGATATCATTAGTGGTCAAAAACCCACCCATGACAGTGGTCTGAAAAGCCTTGCAGATAGTGGAAAAAGCCTGGAAAGTATTTAAAAGAGACATAATTATAAGTCTGCCACAGAAAAACAGGCTAGCTCAGCCCCTTCTATTCTCAGCAGGCCGCCAGGCACAGTCTAATATTTCTGGTAGCTTTGGCAAAAGGAAATGTGGTTTCTAGTGATTTGCTGTTATATGAAACTCAGAAAAGCCCTTTCTTTTAAAAAGGTAGTAGTGGAGGGGATAAGGGAGAAGTCAAACATTTGCTAACACCTATCTCACCAAAGCTTGGAGATGTGCGTGAGCAGTGTCAGGGGAGTGCACAGTCCCGGCCCCTTAGGTTCAGGATGGCCCTACGTGGCCGTCCCAGCCCTTGGCCGGTAGATGAAGCAGAGATATCTGCTTAAAACCAATGTTGAAAGACCTCTGGAACTGTGTCAGGCTGGCAGAGTCAGTGACTGCTCCACCTGCCAGCATTTCAACTTCTAACTGACTTTTTGCTGTTAACGCTGGGCTGTCGGGGCTTTTCAGGTTTCAGGTTTGCATTTCAGCTTGGGTGCTGGTACGAGGCCAGGCCCCAGGTTTGAAGAGGCTTAAACCCAATCTCCATTTTCCAGGTAGTAGGAGCAAAGGGGCAAGCAGCACAAGCAAAGCTACACGCACGAGTGCTGCACTGCACTTCTCTTCCCTTTGCTCTAGCATGGTTTGCAGTGTGTTGCATTGAGGGGAAACTGGAAATAAAGCAACAGAATAAGACCCAATCTCCTTTTTTTGCTTTGCTTTTTTTTTTTTTAACCCACGATTTTTCTGTTCACCTCGGTGATTATTAAAACCTTCTTAATGCCTCAGTTCAGCCAGCGTGTGAAGTTAAGCACATGAGCACTCCCGATGTAGCCAATGGGACTGTTCACATGCTTAAAATTAGGCACATCCTTAAGTGGTTTCATGAATTAGAGCCTAAAACAACAAGATCCATGGTTGGGCCTAGAACTGCTTGACAGGGCGTCTTTGCTTCTCTCCGCTTTTAAGAAGCCGGCAGCTCTTGTGTTCAGAGGCTCCTTTGTACTTTGCGCAGCAGCTGGAGTCAAATGCTAATGTTACTGTTAGCCTGTCAAATCTAAGGACTAGGAATCACAGTAAACAGGTCCACATGTTCCTGTCAAGTCTCTTATTCACATGAATACTGATATTTTTGGGGCTTGAAAGCTTGTTTATTTTTTTGATCCATTAAGCTTCCTTCTCAGGAACCAAAGGGCTGGATCCCTGCAGTCCTTCCTTACACAAGTCATTTGTGTGATATTTAAATGGGAGCGCATGCATAAGTAAAGCCTGCATCTCTGGGTCCTTCTGTTGCTATGGATTTATTTCCCCTAATTGCTGCTGTATTATTCCTTTTTGTATCGTGACCATGAAACAGGAGTACCAGATGCAGTTCTCTACCTGGAACGTTGTCTAAACTTTCTGACGTGACTGTAAAACTAAACTTGAGAAGTATGTTCAGCATTGCAAGCAGGAGGCTTTTTTGAAGCAAGAGCCCTGTAAATAAATCAGGGGAAAGACTAGTCATACGGTCAAAGAAATTCCACTGTTATGTTCTCAGTGTAACTTTAGGTCGTATAGCCTAAACGATATACAAACAATTCTGCATTTCAACCTCGGAGGAAAAATGACCCTTAAAATCCACTTCATTTCCCCACATTGTTGCATCACTTTGTAACATTTCAGTAAGCACTGGAACTAAAATGGGAAGATTGAAGCAGCAAATCATCCCTACTTTTGGCTTTTAAGGTCTTAAAAAAAAAAATTCCAAATCTATCCCTGATAAACATCTTTTTAAAAAAATCCAGTCTCTTATACAAGCATATCTGCATCTCTGGAAAAATCCACTGTTTTGTATAATCAGTTTGGTCCTTAAAACAGTCTCAGTGCAATAAAAAGTAATGGAAGAATTCAAAGGCAACAAAGGGATTTAAGTGCTTAACTCATTATTTTAGCACTCCCCGACATTTGTAGGCATTTCCTTTTCTCTAGAAGTTTCAGTTATTCCCCGACAACTTGTATTTCTGGAAATTAGAAGCAGTATTCCCTGTGCTAACTCCAAACAAAAGGAAGATTTTTCTCTTCTTGGCCACAGAAGATGGAGCTGGTTAAACTTATCTGCCCACTTTGAGTCCTAGCTTTTTCACTCTCTTAAAGAAATAAAGGATTTATAATACATCCCTGCAGCCAAACAGTGCGCAAGTGGATGTGCTTAACAATAGGTCGGTTCACCTGGAGCTGTGAGTAATGCACTTTGTCAATGGGAGCTTGAAGCTTATCTTGCATAAAAAAGGCTGTTTTGGGGGATACCAGTGGTTTCCACAAATTCAACTGGATTATCTTATATTATCTGCTGGTGTCAACTGGTGTCCATAGCTCCACTGGAATCTGACCGAGAGTGACAACATTGGGCCAGACAGTCAGATGTGTGTTAGTGGATACTGTCCTAGTGCTAACATGCCATCTAGGGATTCTTATTTATTGGATCCAGTGTGGGCATGCCCCTTTTCCTAATGTGGATGTTTGCTTTCTTGTCCTACTACCTAACCCTTTTCATGCATCTCCCCCTGGACATTTAGATGGAAGAGCACTGTTCGGCAACATTATTAATATTATGACACAGGTAGCTGTCACGTGGGCAGCCAAGTAATTACTTGATCTTTCTCTGGCAGGGTAAAGGCTGCCCAGAACGAACTAGGACAGCAAATCCTGGCAGATTTTGAAGAAGCTTTTCCTTCTCAGGGCACAAAGGTAAAGTTCAGACTTTTACCTCTTCTCTCTAATGAGCAGTCTGGTGGCAAATGAACATCAAACATGATTATCATTGGCTTTCATCTGATTTTTTTTTTTTTTTTTTT
>NW_017729012.1:8794481-8801510 GCF_001723915.1 Gavialis gangeticus | reverse complement strand
TTTTTTTTTTTTTTTTTATCTCTGGTTCTGCATGTGGCTTCTTTTGTTGCAAAAAAACATTTTAGAAAGAGGGACCAGTCCTACGGGTTGTGATTCTTACTGGTTTCTATCAAGTGAGTGCATGCAAGAGACAAGATATTGAGTCCATTGCCCTGTGGCTTTAATTGAGCAGAGAAGTATCACATGTGCAAAAGGGAAATACTAATCACTTTCTTCCAACAAGGGCAGCTGCAAGATCTGTTGCTAATACTCATCAAGTCTGTTACAGTATTGAAGGGATATGCAGGCAGAATGATTAACGCATCTTACAGTGGCTGCTTGAGACTTAAACCTGCTCCAGACTCGTGCCAGAGGTTGTCCCCAGTCAGCCCAGCTATAAATGGGCACCTGGTCACCTTTACTTTCCTTCCAAATGACCAGGTATGATGTCAGCTGCATCACTTTAGTACATGCTTACACTGCTCAAGCCTTTGGGTTGTCAGGCGTATGAGGACCTTTGGCCTTCCTGCACTGTGCTAGTCCCTGGAGCTGAGTAAAAATGAAGAGCCATTCTGCTTCAATAAGCCTATGTGTTTGTGTCTGCAAGAAGGCAAAAGTCCAGTAGTAATTTGGTCAGTGAAGAATTCAGATGTTTTGCAAGGAGTGTATGTGTTGGAAGGAGTGAGCTAACTCCCTCTTCCGTACCAGCTCTGCTCCCTGACATGTGCTCAATAAATCCTTTACTTTTCAAGCAAAGGGAACTAACAGAGAAGGAGAAGAGGGGCGGGGAGGCAGGGCTGCAGCTCATCCCCCAGGGCCTTGACCCAAACATACAACAGCCATATCAGCTTCATAGTGTGCTTTGAAAATCTTAACCAGGTGCCTGGAGGTGCAGATACTGCACTGGATGAGTGAGTGGTCAGTGGGGGGTAAGCTGCAGTTTGATTTGCTTTTGGAAGACTGGGATCAGTTCAGCTTATTTTTCAGAAAGGAAACAAGTGTTGCTGTCTCTGGAATAGTCCACATCAAAGATCACAGTATCACCAGGCATTGTAGCGCAGTCTGGTGTCGATAGGCCCTACCTAGAAGTACGTTGCCGGTCAGGAGTGAACTGGGTCAGGGAAGCTCACACAGTGGTGTCCCCCCTGTGCCTGGCTTTCCCCCAGTGCTTTAAATAGCCTTTTTTTAAATTTAAAAATTGGTTAGCAGGGCCAGATTCTCCGCGTGTATACAGGCGTGGCTCCATGCTGGCCAGTGGCACCGCACTGTTCATCTTGCTTGAACATCTGGCCCACAGGCTTTAAAAGTGGTGACACAGTTACATGGAACACATCATTACACTTGGCTCTCTCCTTCTTGCTGGCTCCTGATGAGCCTGGCATTCTCTGGGAATGAATGTGTTGCCTTTCTAGAGTCTTTCTAGTGTGCCGGTGGGACCCCAGAGACTAGTGCAATGGAGAAAGATCCACCGGTGCAATGGAGAAAGATCTAAGTGAATATTTAACCAGCACTACACAATAACTGCCTCCCAGAAGCTCACTGACACTACTGACAAGGGATGCAGTCACTCTGTGTGCACTTGGAACTACATCAGAGGGTAGGGAGCTTAAGGTTGTTCCAAGCGATGCTTGCTATATTCTACAGTAAAGCTGCAGCATACATACGCAAGATCAACAAATAATCACTTGACGTATGACGTGCTGCTGCTTTGATCACCTGACTGGGGTTTTTTTGGTCTTACAGTAGACGGAAAGGCTTTTGTGCTTGCCCTGTGATCACTCTCATGATCATTGTCCTGAAGAGAAATATTCTTCAGAGAAGCCAAAGATAGTGGAGGGCATATTGAAGGCAATGTGCAGAGCCTGCTGCGGATGAAGCAGGTAGTGCTTTCCTTGCAGATAGGTGCCTATCTGTTGTTCCCCAAGAGAGCAGCTTTGCAGAAGAAAGACACTTCATTGTTCGTCCACCAGTTACAGAGTGCCTGAATGCCAGTACATGGCATTAGTAGCATGAGGAAAAGAAGGATAACAGCAAAAGGACACAAGAAGATGAGTCTCTCAAGGCCAGTACAATTTACAACCACCCCTTACGTTATTTAGCTATTAAATCTTCTGTTCTCCTTTGTTTTGACAGAGACCAGGAGGGCCCAGCAATGTCCTACGTGATGCATGTCTAGTCGCCAATGTCCTGGATCCCAGAATCAAACAGGAAATCATCAAGAAATTTATTAAACAGCACCTCTTGGAATACCTGGTACTTTTCCAGGAAAACCAAGATGTAAGTGGGACACAGCAGTGACTTTTGGACGTTGTGTTTTTTGGGAGGGGGAAGATTTTTCTCTGTTAGCATTTGTTGATTTTTGTATGTGTGCAGCTTATTTTTGTAATATCTGCTTTTAAACAGCATGTGAGAGATGAGTAATGACTCGATGATGTGACACTGGCTGGATGATGAATTGGGCTGAGATGTGATCTAGTGTGCTACTTTCTCATTTGCTGGAGCCCAAATAATTTCAGCGGAAGCTTTTCATCCTATGAAAAATTTCAAGATATTGAAGAATTCTTTTCTTGTGAATAGAATGAATATATCAAACTCTGAAATACTTGCAGACTGAATATCTAAAATCAGTCTGGGTCACCAAAGAAGCCCAAACTGCAAAATATTGCATTAAAAACCAAACCAAAACATTTTGAGAGCTTTAGACCTCATTTTAGTTTTTGCTTGTGAATCAGAGCATTCATTCCAACCAACACCTTTCCCATGAAGGGTTTTGGTTTTGTTGAATTGTTTTTTTCTACCAAATACATGGTGTTGAAAACTTCCCATCCAGCTCTCCTAGCAGACATCCTGGAGCCGCTAACGACCCAAACACCAGAGTCTGAAAACTAAGTGAATGTGAGGATTCTCATTCCAAAGACAGCCTCTTGGGTCCCAAATTTCTCATAGGTGAAAGGGGAGCCTGTATCTCACAAGGGGTCTTGGGGTTAAATAATTGATGCAGTTGGGGGGGAGATTTCAAAAACATCTAAGTAACTTAACGAGTGCACCGCCTGTTGGCTTTCAACCAGACCTGCTCTCTGAAGTCACTGAGGCTGGTCTGAAAATGCCAGCCTGCATCTTAAGCATTTTAAAGATGTGTTGTTCATGTGCCAAGTATTATTAACGTTGGCCAGTTCTGTAGGACTGTAAGATGCTTAGCCCCACTCCTACCCTGAAGTCACTAGACTACGGTTAAGCAAGCTGTTTGCATGCGAGCAGCTGCAGGCTGTTAAGTTCTGTGTTTTCCACCCCGCTCAGGTGGCCTGGCTTGATAAAATCGACAGGCGCTACGCTTGGATAAAACGCCAGCTGGTGGACTACGAGGAGAAGTATGGCCGCATGTTTCCCCAGGAGTGGTACATGACGGAGCGCATTGCCGTGGAGTTCTGTCATGTCACGAAGTGAGTGTGCACGCAGGCAGATCGCGATGCTTTCCAGCCTGGTAAAATCCCCCAAGAAATACTGTGGCAAATGAGGTACCTTTTGCCAAGCAGAGAGCAGGCCTGGAGGACTTGAAAATGCTGTCTTGAAGTGCTGTTGTTAGTATGCTTAGGGCCTGTGACCTAAAATACAAACCCAGTTCAGGTGGCAGTCAGGAAAGAGACACTCAGAGCTTATATTCACATGCAGATATCAGAATGATAGGGCAGGAGAATGCTTACTCCAGGAGAAGGACAAATCAGTTGCGGTAAAGATGACGGGGGAGCTATGAACTGACTGCAGCCTGGTGTCTCTCAGAGCTGGGTACTTGAAAGGCAAATGTCCCAGGAGAGCAGCAGATATGCGCTAGCCCAGACCTCAGAAGCACTCCTACCTGCTGCTCCTTTGACCCCAATTACAGGCCCAGCTCTTGCCAAAGCTTTGTTGCTGTAGGTTTTCCTGCTTTAAGCATGGCACGTTGGGGGTTTAGTGCTGGGATCCAGTTACACGCAAACCTCAAACAACTGTAGTAATGGATTCTGGAACGTGAGCTAGATGGAGGTTTAGTAGTTCAAGGGAAGTGGTTTAGAAGTTAGCTTGCATTTTGTGATGGGAGCTGGCTCTGCTGGGATGTGACTGGGTTTCATCTTTAGGCTTTGAACGTTTTTTTCCCTTCATATGAACATAAGTAATTAATATTTCCTTTCACTTGCAAAACCACATCCTTTCCTTGTTTTGTTCCCCGCTTTTAGGACAGAGCTGGCTAAGATCATGCGCACAAGAGCTAAGGAGATTGAGGTGAAGTTGCTTTTGTTCGCCATTCAGAGAACCACCAACTTTGAAGGACTGCTGGCTAAGCGCTTCTCAGGTTGCACTCTAGCCGATGGGACGGTGGTAAGAACCTTTTGGAAGAACAGCCCTACATTCCCAGATCTTAGGTAGGAGAAGCTTCAGCCCTCCCATGTCACTGTGACCCTAAAGGATGTCCTTTACAGCCTTCATCTGGAGAGATGTTAGCTGGCATTGGAGGGTGAGAGCATACAGTGTGTTTGTGCGTGGCAGATTGGAATTACACGTGAGGGATTCTTGTGTCTCCATCTTGTACCTTGAGGGTGCAAGAAGGGAATAACATAGACTATGCTAGTTCAGTGCTCCTAGCCCACTTTCACTGACTGCTGAAGCCATTTTGCAATGGCGAACCACAAATGAATGGTGCCACAGTATATCCACCAGAAAACACCTTTGTTTGCATGTGGATATGACCCTGCAGCTAAATGTCGTCTCTTCTCTCTGGTCCTTTTGTATTGCTTCAGGGGAAAAGGCCATTCTCTTATACCACATGTTTCATGTGGTTCATTCTTACTTAGAATAGCAGCTTGGGAAAAGGGAGTGTGATGGTCTCCTGTCTAATGTGTCTCATCTGTCGCTGCTCAGAGCTGTGCTTGTTACTACTACATCTGTTTAGCTTAGGGGCTCTCCTTGTGGTCATCCTTCTCCTTTTTCTTCCTGAAATCCAAACCACGTGACCTGCTAGCTAAATGTCTACACAGGCCCAGAATTACAGTCTCACTGCTCCATGCTGGTTGTTGATGCCTGTTTGGTTAAAATGGCTCTGACCAGAGCTCATCCTGATAAGTGAAGGCATTTGTGATTTGGGGCAAAACCATGAATGCTGCTAACTAAAGGGACTTCTGTGACTGATTGATTTAGCAGCTCCTGAGAATCTGATTCACCCAGAATATTACAGATGACCCTTTTTAATGAAACTGGCTTAGATGGGTCATTCTCAGTGTCCCTTTGGAGATGAAAGAATATAAGAAGATGGTGATGAAATTATAAGAAAGAACAACAAGCACGGAAGAAGATTTGAAGTAAAGAAAACATGGAGATTTTTTGGCAGCTCTTCTTCCCCTCATTCCCTGTGTGGTCCATGAAGCCCTGAGCTGCTGTCAGTTTTGCTCTTGAAAGAATTAATGGAGTGTATAATTATACATGAGTATATGGACCATACGCGGTGGGGACAAGCAGCAGAGTGTGAGCAGTATTGCTGGATTTACGGCAGCAGTGTTCCTGTGTCTGCATTTAAGGGGTGTGTCAGCACTTCTTCAGTAGAGTCCCTGTTGTCAGGGGCTTAAAGCTGAGACAGATCAATACAGTCAGAGCATGAACTGGCCAGGGAGAATATTTTCCCTTCCTTGAGCCTAGGACTGTGCAAAATAGAGACCTGTTTTGGTTTCAGGCAACGTTCACTGTCAGTGGAAGTTGGAAGGAGGCTGGGGGATTGCTGGGATGTGGTGGGTACACAAAGGTTGAGAGCCCACCTCACTTTCTGCTGACCCCCTTATGGCCAGCTGGGACAGATGAGTCTGCTCCCGAGCCATGGAGTTCCAGACCCTTTCTTTGGGGCTTTCCAGTACTGACTTGAGAAGAAAGGAACAGAGCAATGCACCCCAATTCTTCTGGGTTAGCAGGGTTGTGGTGCACTGTCCGCAGCACCTGGCAATGCTCTTCAACAGTCCAACCTGTTCAGGATCCTTAACTTCACAAGCAGATGTCTGGATGTCCCTTTTGCGTTTTCTGGGTTTCTCAGTGGTCTGTAGATTTATGGCTATGAGAGAGCCTGACAGCGAGAAGCCAAAAGGGTTTAGTCAGGCAAAGGAAGAAGGCAGCAGTGCAGTGACTATTACAGAAGAAAACTCACTTATGGGTATTCTTTCTTTCAGCAGAAGAAGCCAGAGCTGCCGCCTCCCTCTACAAACCCATTTCTGGATGATGAACCTGGGACGGAGACGGATGAAACCATGATGGAGAAAAGTGATATAGACAGAGTAAGTTTTCCGGTCTCCTCATCAGCAAGCCAGGGGAGTTCCAGCATCAGAGTCTCTGCACATCCCTAAGGTTTTCCTTTCAGATGCATCGGAGGGGGTTTTTTTCATTGTGATGCTCAGAGTGTGAGTTTGGTCCAGCTGAATTGAAACTGCAGAACCTGGACTGATAAAAGCCAGACGAGAATATGGTTGGTTGGATTCCTAGATCCCAGACAGATCTTGCTGTATGGGCAGTCTGGGAATCATATTTTGCTTTGTCTACTCAAGAAATTTAAATCTGGAGTCACTGAGTGAGAGTAAATACAGCAAGCTCATTATGCCTTTCTTTATAGCCTAATTTTTCTCACTCAAAACATATTATTGGATTAGTTCACATTAGTATTATTTCATGGTGTTTTTCTCCTCTGTTACCTCTGTAATGACGGTGAAGCTAACCACTTTTGTAGTGCTTCACATCTCTAGGGCAGTGTAGGGTCATTAAAAGGAAAGACCTGAGCACAGTAGTGTTGTAAGAGGCACCAGTATCAAAGTGCACAGGCCCCTTGTTTTGCTCTGCAGTGTTAGATTTCCTAGTGTTAATAGCACCTTTGTGTTCTGTGCAAATGTACAGCCCCTTGAACAATGGTGCCGTGGTCCAGGACCTCCTGGCACTTGCTCAATACAAACACATAATAACAGAGATCCTAAAGTAGAATTTTTAAACCAGGGTGTCTTTCCATTATCAAACTCAGAACAGTGGCTTATTGTCCTGGTGATGTTGGTG
>NW_017729012.1:8782941-8789481 GCF_001723915.1 Gavialis gangeticus | reverse complement strand
AGGACCTCCTGGCACTTGCTCAATACAAACACATAATAACAGAGATCCTAAAGTAGAATTTTTAAACCAGGGTGTCTTTCCATTATCAAACTCAGAACAGTGGCTTATTGTCCTGGTGATGTTGGTGAGCAGGAGACTTGGTCCTGAGTCCTTCCCTCTACTTCCTTGGGCTTGTTGCAGCTGTGAGCAGTTGGGAGGCAGGAGGTTGAGGATCTGGTAAGAAGCAAGTGTTGTGTCTTGCTCAGGAGTGGCCTTTGTGGTCAGAGAGAGCTGTAGGTGTTGACTCGATCCTGTGTAGCCTACGCTGACTGTAGAGGCAGGTGAGCCATGAAGAGGCGTCAGATACCATGTGCAAACTGTGGCGTGGAAATCGGGGTGATTGTCTAGTGCTAGGAGACAGGCGAGGGAATGAGTGAGCTGCAGAGCACACCCTGTCTGTAATGAGCAGCTGAATGTACTTGTTGTCAGGAGGCAATTTGGGTATTTCTGAGAAGGGAACTGCCTTGCTCTCTGCTCATGAGGGTGTTTTCCTTTCTGACGCCAAGGCTGTGCGGCTCCATTGCACCATTCCTCCAAATATTGCTTGTGGGAGGAGGATACTCCTCTGATTATGCTGAGACCACGCAACGCAAGCCCAGCACCAGCCAGTCTGGCCTACCAGAGGGGCACCGGAAAGGAGACATAAAAGCATGTCAGTTCCTCCGCACCTCTCTGTATAGCTAAAGCTAGTGGCAGATGCATCATGCCCTTTTCTCTGCTTTGCTGGCTGGAGAGAAAAAGGCAGGGTTGAAAGTGGAAGTGGGGTCAGGGAAAGAAAGCTTCTGAGATACTAGGGCTGATGATTGAGGACGTGTAAGAGGGCTGCTGGGGGAGCAGAAGAGTGAGAGGAAAAGATTAAAAGAAACCCATGTTGAAAAGAAACCCTTTGAGTGATCCTAGCAGCTAGAGTTAATCTGTTTACTTTGGACAGTAATAAAAGGAAGCTGGGCCAGCTGCAGACCTCCTTACTGTGACAACAGTAACCTTTTATTATTCCATCAAGCTTGAGGAGGAAATAGCTTTAACATCTGCACTTCTTGGACAGGATTGCGTGCACAGAAATCCAGCTCTGCTGCTACTGTGAAAAAAATGTAGTATTCTCCCTCTCTGCCTGGTTGGGGGCTGCGTGATGCAAAGCCTCATGCACACGCACTCACAAGTGTCTCTGCACCTGGTTCTTCCGGCCTTGTGAATGGTGAGCACCACTAACAGAATCAGTCCCTGACACTGTGCTGTACAGTGTGGCCCCGATGAAGCTCCTGGTCTAGGGGCCTCCAAGGATGGGCTGTTTTGGAAATATCACCCAGTGATATCTTCCTGATGCCAAAGAACTCGTGCATCAGGTTGACGTGACCAGCCACTGGCAAAGGCCCGGGGTCAGGGAATGATTGCGGGGTGGCACTCTCCCAGTGTCATAAAAACTCACTTTCCCTAATGTTTGACAAGGTTAATGAAGCCAGGCTCACAGAGGTGGTCTGGCCTCCACAAATCATTAGTGCGCTTTGGCTCGACAGCCATGCACGATTACTCATTTTTGTGTGTTCTGGGCTTCGTTATTTCTGGGAAGCGCTTGCCTTTCCACTCTTCACAAATTCTGCTAGTGACCTAGTGCCCCTTCTCTGTTATTTAGGAAAGTACATCCTCTGAGCAAGAAGGCACTCTCCTGCTTGCTTGCTTGCTTGCTTACAGTGGAAAGGCTTCTTTGGAGTGGAAGACTCTGTCCTTCATTGGCCAGGAACTCTGAACCCAGTTCTCTGGCGAAGCAGCCGAGAACGCTGCTTTGGAACTGCCAGTGCTTTCTCTGCAGGCAGCGAGACTGTCAGCTGGCTAAGAAGGAAGGGTCAGTTAACAGTCTAGATCTAATTCTAGATCTACTGCAAACAACTGGAGAGAGCTTAAAGTCACTATTCAACATTATGCTAAAGCATGTGCATAATTTTAAGCGTGTAGTTAGTCCCATTGACCTCACTGAGTCGTGCTTCCGCACCTAGTTGAATTGGGGTGCAACAGGCTGGATTTCATAAATTGTTTCTAAAGGAGGGAGCATAAGGGAGGGTTGTTCCTGGATCATGAATTCAGACTTGGAGCTTTTAGCATGCTGATTATTTTAGATCATCCATATGCTTACTGTTTCAAATTTGAGTTGAAAACTGGTGTGATTTAGTAGTAATTTCTAATTAAATGCCCTGTTGCCAAATACACAATGTTTTAATGAATGAGATTCTGTAAAACTTGCAATGCTGGTATCTGTGCTCTGTTTATGTAGATTCCCCCTGGAATTTCACCTGAGTATATTTTCCTTTATATCCTAAATTATAGATATGTTTTCACTGTAGTTTTACATGGCTGCTGTTTTCTGCCTCAGCAATGACTGGTGGAGTTTCAGTGCTATTTAATGTGAATGTTATGAGGTTTGATTATTTGCTGAGTGCTGAGAGCTCTTGTTGAAAATTACCATAAAAGCACAAGGTCTTGTGATACTAATAAATACAAGATTGTTCTGCTACATTGGCATCTTGCAATGCAAAAGGTCCAAAAGCAGGGCATGTGCATTATTAGAGACACTCCTTTGTCAAACAAATGAACTGCCAAAGTGCAAGTGGAAGTTTGCCAGTTTGTGACAAGTTGGATATTGCTGGTTATTAGTATCACTACAAGGTTCCTAAACACAGGTCCTTCTGTGCTGTTTTCTGTAAGTGTTTGATCTCACATTTGAAATCATTGCTCTAAATGGTTTTTCTGCAGCCAAAGAAGCCAAAGGTCCCAGACAACCCATTTCACGGCATCATTTCCAAGTGCTTTGAACCTCACCTGTATGTCTATATTGAGTCCCAGGACAAGTGAGTAGTGTGCATGGCCTTTTTTTTTTTTTGACTGTGTATGATGGCAGGTTTTCTAATGCTGCTTTTCTTGCATTAGTCTTCAACAGTTATGTCACTCCATCTCTTAGAAAGTGTACAGTGTGCAGCAGTGGGCATCCAGAAGACCTTAGTGGGTTTAAGGGCAAAGTTTAGCTTCCCAATTCTTCAGCCTGTGCTTTTAATAAATGCTTCTTAGTGCATATCTCTAAAGAGCCGATTTAGGGAGGCTGGGCATCAAGGCCTATAATATAGGCTGCAGTCTGGCAAAGGGATGTGGCCTGCAGATGCCGTAAGTCCCATTCTGGATGCACCTACCAAACACGTTGCATGCAGAGTCCAGTCATTTCTTCAGTGTACGCTTCCTCGTTTGCATAGATGAACGGCTGCAATCTGCGCTGTCATTCATTTCGTGAACGGTGTGCAGAATTCTGCCAGGTTACCAGAGCAGCTGGTGGAGTCTGAATGCTCTGCTGTGGCTGGACTACGATATCTGTGGTCACACAGACTTGGAGGACTGATGCCTGCTGACTTCCTGGGCCAAGCCTTTTCCTCAGCAAAATGAGCAATGAAGACCCAGAGCACTAACAGCATAGAATTGCCTTGGCTGCATCCTTCATCTCTCATCCTGCACAAAGAGTATTGCTTCTTACTGGTCTGCAAGCCACTGACCCTTGCCATGTAGTGATTTATTCCTCTGTAAAGCATATGTTATTACAGAGTGTTTTGAGATGTTAAGTATTATATAAAGTTCTTTGAGCTCCTCATATGAAAGGGGCTGAATTAAAGCAGGTTTCCGTTGCTCCTAGCTCATGCAATTGTTAGGTATGTGAGCATCCTCATATGCTTTTAAGCAGCCTCTTCTTTTTTGATTCATCACAAGATGTTCAGAGAAACTTTCAGTGAAAGAGATGACACTGTCCTTGGATCTCTGAAACCTTTTCATAGAGTTGACCCCATCATCAGGGGTGGTCTCATAGCCACCTCTCTCCCACAGATGATCCAGATGCATTCGGGTGATCTGACAAAATGATAGAAAAGCATTTAAAATAGCTTATCTTCTTTTAATACAACTTAATAGCGTGTAATGAGGAGGAGGGACTAGTATCATATGATCAGCCAGCAGTTTTAAGGCTTACTGGGCACCAGGGACACAGCAGTATGAGAGAGCACAGTGAATGGATTTGAACTCGATGAAAGCTCTTGGCATCTCAGTTAGGTTGAGATGTTGGGTTGCCAGTCTCAGGGCAGGCTTTCCATGTCCTGTAAATCTTCTGTAGTTAACTGCCTCCCCCTTTCTCCCCAGATCTTTCCTTCAGGGAGCAGATTCTGCTGATACAGCAGAACCAAGAAAAATTGATATTTTTTATCTCCTTAGCAAACTTAACACCAAGACAGTTTAAGTGTCTTTCTCCTCCAGACCGTGGGCCATTTTTGTCCCCGTTCTTGGTGATTCTACCCTGTCCTGCTCCTGTTTCTCTCAGTGTTACTCTTTTTCCTTCAGCAAAGCCCCGAGATGTTTTACATAAGCTTTATAGCCACGGGCACCAGTAGGAATTTCAAAGAAAAACAGCGACATTACCAAAAAAAAATTCCTTTTCTGTGCAACTTTTTCCGCTTTGATTGAACTTTTGTGGGATCTGTGATTGCTATCCGAGTATGGGATGTTACTTAGACAATTAGTTGTGTTTTTGGGCCATGAATAGAGAGGCTGGCATGACAGAAGTTTGTTTATTGCTGCCTCAGTTCACAGCAAAAAGCAGCTGGGCCCTTTTTCTGCTGGAAAATTGTTTCCATACCGATTTTAAAGAGATGCAGTGCCAAAATCTGTAGCAGTTAACGGGAGACACCTGAAAGAAAGACTTAAAAGGTTCCTTTCTTTTTTCCAAACCTGGTTACAGCATGTATATCAAGTTTCTTAACAGTCAAGCAGCTTGCACGTCAGTCTCTCAGGGACGGAAGTGCCTGGTTCTTTTGCACCATGCATCAATTTTGAACTGCACAAATCTGTACTGCAGCAGAGCAGCAGGTCTGATATAGTTAGAGTCAAGATTTAGTAGCTGTTTACAGCCGGCATTTCTTAATACTCTGACATCCACTCACACACTTATATTGCCTTGAGAATTGCAGTGCATCATTAGTGGTTTGAGTCTGGGGTCACTTGAGCTAGGGGTTTAAAACTCACTTGCTGGTGTCCTTCTTAAAACAGACCAGGATACCTCTGTGCTTTTAGTCCTTTGTACCGAGATGATGCCAGCAATCCAGGTTATCGAACAGCCCGGTCAGTTTAGCAGTGCACTCCTTTATTCAGGTTGCATCGTGGGTTGATAACCTAGTCCCCATCCTCCTGATCCTCAGTGAAAAATGAAGCGCTAGCTATTTGTTCGGCCATTGCTCAGCTGAAGAACGTATCACAACAGTGCTATAAGGAGTTGTGTTAATAGTGTGCTGTGCTGTCTGAGACCCAGAAGGAAGCGCAAGAACTGCAAGAAACGGGAAGGAGACTGTAATGAGAAGGTTGAGTGTGGCACAGAAGGGATTTGAGACATGCAGTAAAACTGCAGCCTGGGTGATTTCCTCTCATTTTCTCTCTCTGGCTCTGACACGTGCCATTGCTGGAGAGGCCTCTTGTTTGCATTCTGAAACAAAGATGTCAAGTCTGCTCTGCTTGGAGTTTGCAGCAGTCTTATTTGCAGGGCCTGAGAGAGAGAGCTTCCTTTTCCCTCTCTCCCATGCCTTCCTTGCAGTTCACTGTCCAATGGCAGAGAATAACCTTTCCTGTCTGCTGCATTGTGCTCCTGTGAGACCAGCCCTGTGCTTCAAGCAGGGTGCCCCCTTGTTCTCAGTCAGCTGCTAATAACATTGCTGAGTTCCAAGCTATGGCTGCTGCAAAGAATGGTCTCCACTGCCTGGCTCATTCAGACCCAGAGCCTGTCTGTCCCACTTTGGGCAAGCCTTCCGGGTTGCTTACCATCCACTGAAACAGAGCCACATACCTCTGCTTCCCTGCCGTGCATTGGTTTACACGGGCTTGGCTCCAGTCTTCTCCTGGCCAGGCAGGAGGGCCAGGGAAAGTATCTCCAGTGAAAAAAAGCAACTAAACAAACTCCTGTGGGAGTGTGGGTAGTTGGAGAGCTGAACTAGCCTGGTTGAAGCTTGTAAAGTCCATCAGAAAAGCACCAGAATGTTTGGATGGGCATAAAAGCACATCCCATTGCTGTTGATGGTAACACAGTGTTTGAACCTAGTGCTACTGAAGCCAATGTGAAAATATTGTTGGCATCAGTGGAAGCAACCAGCTGCAGCTTCACTTGTCACCTATAGACCAAAAAACCTAGCCGCTCTCAAAGGACAGAGCCTATTATGTTAGCGTCAAACTTGGCAGTGGTGTCCCTGAAGGGACCAGCCATGGGGAACCTTTCATTAAGAGACTTGGGTTGATTCTGCTGTGGTGGCCTGAGTCTTTTGGCAAGCTCATCAGCTGTTCCTCCAAAGGTGAGGCAGGTCGAGCGTGAACTCCTTCAATGTTGACGCACCCACATTCTTGTCTAGTTATTGCAAGAAGCAAGTGTCAGGTTAACTGTAGTGCTCAACAAGTTGAAGGAGGCAGGAGAGAGCACCGTTTCTGCTTACAGGAAAGATT
>NW_017729012.1:8761216-8777941 GCF_001723915.1 Gavialis gangeticus | reverse complement strand
GTTGATGCACCCACATTCTTGTCTAGTTATTGCAAGAAGCAAGTGTCAGGTTAACTGTAGTGCTCAACAAGTTGAAGGAGGCAGGAGAGAGCACCGTTTCTGCTTACAGGAAAGATTCAGGAGTTAAAAAGAGCTTGGGTAAGTTGGACACTCAGGGATTTATCTTCCTTGTTGCCTTTTAATAAAAGCTGCTTTAAAGGGCATGTGAATGTTTGTGGTAACTGAACGGAGCCACCCAGACAGCAAATGGGGGTGATCGTGAAACGCCCTTTAAAAGGCCTGTTTCCAAGCTGCCCTATATGACTGGCTTCAGCCAGTGCCAGGAATGAAACTTGAGCATGGGCTTTATGCGCTTGCATTGAATGTGCTGAACTTGGACCTGGCAGGGTTTATAAGATTTTTATACGTGACTGGAGAACAGATTGATGCTGCCATTAAAATTCTGAGTACAAAAGGTCATAACTCATCGCCCCGTTCTTCGTTATTTTACAGGCTTTGCTGCAAAGGCTGGGGCGTGGGGCTGCTTGGGATGTGAATTGGTTGTATTGGTTTCACAAGGCAGGGCAGCTGGTTTTAAGCATCTCTGTATCCTGTTTTTTTTTCCACCGACATTAAAATATTTCTCTCCATTTTTCTTGCTGTAGAAATCTCAGCGAGCTGATTGACAGGTTTGTGGCTGACTTCAAGGCTCAGGGTCCTCCCAAGCCCAATGTGGATGAGGGGGGAGCTGTCCTGCCCAGCTGTGCTGACCTGTTTGTTTATTACAAGAAGTGCATGGTGCAGTGTTCGCAGCTCAGCACAGGCGAGCCCATGATTGCACTGACCACCATCTTTCAGAAGTACCTCCGGGAATACGCCTGGAAAATTCTCTCTGGAAATCTGCCCAAGTAAGTGTTAGCAGCCCAAAGGCTGGGCACGGTCTGCAGAGCCTGGAAACGGTGTTTAGAGAATTTGGCAAACACAAGAACTGCCGTTTTAGTTTGAAAAGAGCCCCAGAGCCATGGTGTAAGTTGGGAAGATCCCTCCTCTAGATGCAAGGTACCATTCTGAGAAACAGCATGGCAGCAAGCTGAAAATAGGGGCTGCCATTTTCACAGGAGCCAGTTTCCTTTTACTCTGCAGCAGGTCCTGCAGCTCTTTTGAAAATCCCAAGAAAGTATGCACAATCTGATTTTTCGGGATTGCACATGCACACCTATTGCAGGGACAGACTTAGGCCCCCACTCTCCCCTGCCCTGCATGGTGTGAAGCAGGTAGAAGACCAAGCAGGTATTCAGGCGAGAAGGTAAAAGACCACCAAAGAGAGTGGATGATGTTCTCCACTGACTTTGTCTATGTTGACCCAAAGTACAGGGGCTGAGTGGTGGAAGAGGATCAGGCCACCCTCAAGCTGGGTGTCTCAACACAGAAGGCCAAATACCACCCTCTGTTTTGGCCTTTGTGCAAAGCAGGAAGAGAATCGTGTACTTTCCGTCCTGTAAATCAGGGCCAGGAAGCTGAGACAGTGACGTTCCTGTAACAACTGGTAGTGAAGGCAGTTTCTTCTAGATTTCCAAAGTCTCTCGGCTAGAACTGCTTTAGCTGGGTGTGTGCATTTGTACATGGGATATGTGCAGTGTATTATTACCAGGGATCCTGGTTTTCTCCAATTTAATAAAATCCCCAATTTTCAGATTAAAAAAAAGTAACCCCAAATCCACATTTTTCCATGAGTAAAATGAAACAACACCATATATACATCTATGTATTAGTGGTGATTTATTTTAATCTTGGAAAAATGTGGATTTGGGGTTATTTTTTTGTCTGAAAATTTGGGATTTTTTTAAATTGGAGAAAACCAGGATCCCTGATTATTACACACATGTAAATCCACTGAAATCAGTAGCATCTTTATGGGTATACACTAGTAAAAACACAAGTGAAATTTTCAGTGTGAAGTCATCAGTGCTAGCTACAGGTAACTGATATTTGTGACTGGTATTTGGAGGTTCTTTGTAAATAAATCTGGGGATGGCAAAGTGATTATTTGCTGAAACCAGCACAGTCTTTCATGTGTGGTTGTGGGAGTTGCATTTAGAGCAGCAGAGAGATGAATTGAGTGCGCCTCCATCGGATCTCAGTCACATTCTTTGAACATATGATTTTTTTTGTGCTCTATTTCTGCTGTCCAAAATAAATATTGCTGCCCTATTTTTTAAAAGGATTTGGATGATAGAGGGTTGAAATAGTTGGGGAATTTCCTGTCTCTCAACTGTTCTGATTCTTTGATTAACTGCTGTTTGTCACCAAATGAATAGAAAGTACAGGAGATAATCCCCAGAAATCATTTTTGTTGTCCTTGTAATTATCATGGTATTTGAAATGAATTCTACAGTCTCAGATATATGGCAAGTTTGTTTAGTTATCGGATACCAAATATAACTTAGTTGTGTAATGGTTAACGAGAGCTTTCTGTAACTGTTTGAGCAGCTGACAATTAAGGTTAAGTTAGCCTAGAAGAGAATGTTAGATCTGGTTGAGGTCTAATCAGTTGAAGCTTTGGGATGTCATAGGAAGATGTATGAAATGATCATAATGAGTCCTTCTGGGTTAAAATCTAAGAAAACCAGAGCTTTTGTCAATGTGTGTGTGTCCATCTTTCCCCCAGAACAACCAGCAGTAGTGGTGGGCTGACCATCACGAGTCTGCTGAAAGAGAAGGAGGGCTCGGAAGTAGCAAAGTTCACTTTGGAAGAGCTCTGCCTGATCTGCAGCATCCTGAGCACAGCAGAGTACTGTCTGGCCACAACCCAACAGGTGAGCTGCCCTCTGCCACCCTTCTAATACAGTGTCTCACCTACCTGGCGGCAAGGCACAGTCACAAAGGAAAGGAGGTGAGCTGCCCTAGGCAGCAGGACCAGCTAATTGAGTCTCACATTAAAGGTTGCTATGCATTGAAAAAAGTGCTGAAATGTACATAGCAACCCCCTGCTCTGCATAATGCTGCATTAATTATAGACCGTAAGTTAGTTAAAGGAAGGTTCTCGCTTTTGTTATCCTAGCGGGTCAGAACAGCGTTGTACGTTGAACCCTAATTGCTGCCTCACTTCCAAAGAGCATCCTTTTGTGCTCTCTATGTAGTTTGCTTTAGTCCAAGAGGGAGAAAGATAATCAGTCTCTTTCCATTATCTTTCCAGGCTTATTAACCAAATTTTTTCAAGCAGGGGAAAAAAAGGGGAAAAAATAAATTAATGTAGATCTAGGAGTTGGCTTAATGGCAGAGTTTCAAGGCAAGGTGGATGCAAGGTCTCTTAAAATGCTCCCCATTGGGCTTGTGCCTTTACTGTGACTTGTACGGTAACAGTGCTCTGAGAAGTCCCTAGGTCAGTAGATATGTCTTTGACAGTCATTATCTAGCTAGTGCAGGGGGGGTGAACCAGGGATCTCTAGGTCACAGCATGCGCTGCAATACAGAGAGTGAAAGAGCCCATGTACTCTTGCAGAGGCTCATAACGTGCATGTTTTCTGCAGGTGAGGTGCAGACAGGGGCCTGTAATGCACCTTCATTGGTGCGGCAGGGATCTGTCTTAAGTTATTAGATTCTTGCTACGTTGTCATGATAGATTTGTGTCCTGAGCCTGAAATGCTGGCATGTGCAACCTTGGAGGTTAACTGCTTTGAGGACACATGTCATCAGTTGTTATCCCAGGAAACCATGGTGTCTAGAGCATGCGGCAGAGAGGAGAGTTCCATTCCTGATGCCACTTCCCACTAAACAGATCTTGGACAAGTTGCAGTGTGAGAAGAAATAGTGTAGGTGCATTTCCTGATGTCAGAAGCTGACTTTCCCCAGCACTTAAGCTTGAGGGTTATGAATTGAAGTAGAAATCTGATCTCTGCTTGTTACTTCTTTTGCTCCTTGACAGCTTGAAGAAAAGCTCAAAGAAAAGGTGGATGCAAGTCTCATGGAAAGGATCAACCTGACAGGGGAGATGGACACCTTCAGCATGTACGTCTTGCACACACATCTTTCCATAGTGCTAGCAAACACCATGGCCAGTGAGTTCAGCGACGTTGCTCCAGGCCAGGTCTGTCGGGTGAACTGGTTGACTAGGAATGCCAGGATGCACGGGGCTAGGCTGGTGAAGCAGGGTGCTGCCATCGCTATGAGTGCTCCCAGTCATTCTAGTCAAAGGATCGAGAGCCCTGGAGAGAAGAAAGGAAATAGTGAGCTTGTATCATTGTATCATTTGCATCTTGGCAGCTCTCTGAGGTTGCTGTTCCCTTTCAGGAGAGCTGTTTTAGTACATTGCCTTTCCTGCTGTCATTTCCCAGTGTTAACCAGCAGAGTTGTCAATACACTCAAGGCCTCTTTTGCATAGCATGGAAAGATAGTTTACCTTTGAATGGAACTGGGCAAATGGCGATTGTGCATTAAGATGACTTTCCTTACCTCCAGTATTACCTTTCATTGGATGATCTAAAAGTTTTCTCTAACGACTGAAGAACTTAGCCTGTCAGTATAGCGTTCTCCCCATTTTTGAGATGAGGGAACCTAAGCACACGGTGATTTCTTGCCTTGTCCAATGTCAGAAAAAGTTCTTGGCAAAGGCAGGAACAGAGCCCAGCTCTCCTAACACGCTTGCTTTGGTCTCTTGACTGCCCTTCCTCCGAATGCACTTTTTAATTAAAGAGTGCACTGTTCCTGTCTTCCTGGCCCTCTTCCCCACTCCCAGGAGCTGGGTTTTAGTAGTGATAGCCAGTGTGTGCCAGGTTTCTGCAAGGCTTTCCTTTCTGCAGCTCCTCTCTTGCCCTGACGGCAGGGTGCCAGCCAAATCCTAATCCAGGTCTTTTAAGTCCAGTTCCTTCAGACATGAACCAGCCCCCTTCCCCTGCACTGCTGCTTTCTGAGCAGAGTGAGTCCCTGGGGCTACATGTGCTGTTCTATTGCATGGTAAAATTGTCCTGAGCTGGAGGAGTGGAGGGGAAGTTCTGCGTTCTCTCATGACCTTTCCGTTATAAACCTACCGTTTTATACATCGTCATGCAGCTTCCACTGTGGTTTCCTCACAAGGCGGCTCATTCTATTCAGCTAATGAGATGAGGTTTGGGAAGCTGCTTTTACGTACAGTTCGCACATTTGCCACTTAGGATGACTTTAAAGCTAGACCTTGGAGGCTGATTTGCCTGGTAATAAGGATACATTTTTAATTGCCTCCCATTGGGTTCCAGAGTAGCACTTTACCCAAAGTCCTGTCAGTGGATGTTGTGACTTTTCCTTTCGCAGAACCTAAGAAATCCTGCATACCGCTAGCAGAGGTGGGAAGCTCTCATTACAGGATAACTATAAAGCTCTTTTTTGCTGTTTTGACGCTTTCCATTTATATAACAAATGCGTTTCTTCTGTTGGAATTTGACGTCTAGCTGTGCAGAGCAGCAAAAAAAAAAAAAAAAGAAAAAAAGTTTCTGCTAACATACAAGTGTAATTAGGTATAGAAGCTTTTTTTTTTTAACCCTTCCCTTTGAAGTTGCACAAGGAAATAAAAAAAAAAAAAAACCCCAACAGAAAGAAAACATTGCAAAGACCTTAGAGGGGTTTTCATTCCCACTCGTGAGTGGTGCTGTCACTAGAATGGCCATGCAGGACAGTCAGGGAGCAGCAGCAAGGGGACAGTCCCTTCTGGAGCAGACTTGGAAGAAACATTGCAGTGTGGCTTGAATGTGTGCTTCTCCTGCCAGTCAGCCGTGTGACCGAGGGCATGTCCTCTGGGGACTTCTCGAGAAACCTGAAGGACTTTCATAGATTTGCAGATGTTAGGGTCGGAAGGGACCTCAATAGGTCATCGAGTCCGACCCCCTGCCCTGCATCGAGTCCGACTTGTCCCAGGGTGAGCGGGTGTTCAGTGTCAAACATCTCTGGTTCCTTTGGAAAGCCTAGTCGTCTTGTCCTGTGCATCAGCTTCCTTGTCTGTCCAATTGAGAGGCTATTTGCCTTTCTCCCAGGGGTTTGTAGGGTTCAGTTGTTTGGGGTGGTAAAGCAGTGTTGCAGGCTCTTTGGGGCAGAGATCAGCTGTCTGCTTGTGTATTTGTACAGCACCCAGTACCGCAAGGTCCTCTTCTGACGGGGGCTTTTGTGTGCACCTGTCACACAACAATAGTGCCCTGACATCAGTGACACTGTGATTGCCTGCGATCCTGCTGTCTCTGCAAACAGGTCCCCATTCAGTTTAGAAAGTGAGATGAGTATACCAGTTGCCATCTCGCGCTCTCTCGCTGCTGGCCAGGCTCCACATAAGGTGACAGAGCTCTACATGTATGTATCCCTAATGTGTAGGAGCTCGTCTTGGAGCTGCTTACCTTCTAGTCAGCTTGTCCTGTGTCAGTTTGGCGCTAAACCACAGCACTTTCCTACTTCTTGCTAATGGTAGATACTTGACAGCGCTCCAGCAGGCCGAGGTCAGCCGTGTTATCTCCGCTTAGTTCTCTTGGCATTGCTTCAGCGTGTGGGGTTCCCTGAGGGAGCAAAGCCTGCTGTGCTGGCTCCTTGGCAGAGAGACACGCCAGCCAAATGGTTACAGTCACAAGCGTTTAAATTTCAGTGCAAACGCTGCATCATTTATGTAAAGGCAGCCACAGCCTCCTGTCTGGTAGTATAATTTTTCTGCATGTTTCTGGCAGGCTTGGCTGTCAAGGTGACTTGTGAAAAACAAATGCCGTGTTGGACAGGAGCGAGGCTTCTTGTTAGGGCACCGCTCCTGCCCACCTGTGTGCAGAGCTCTACGCTGGAGACTTGACAGCCCGCCAGGGCATTGGCGGGAGGAGTGAATTGGTGGCTGGGCAAGGGCTTCTGTGTCCTTGTCGAGGATGGCTGTGCCAGAGCTGTTAGAAGGACTTGCAGCAAAATAATCGGAGGGAACTAAGCATTGCAGGCCTCTAACCCTGGTGTTCTTGGAAGACGTAAGGCTCGTTCTGAAGTGGAAACCTACCTTTATTTTGTTGAATATCAAGTTGCCTGTGTGCTCTTCGAAAGCAGTCTCTAGGGTCGTGTTGGGCCCTGTGCCTTTGAAGTTGAGCTGCAATCCAGAAAACAAACATCCAGTGTTCTTTTACTATTGTTTTAGGGGTAGGAGCATCGGTTTTATGCGGTGGGGTCTAACAGGGCTCTCAGTAACGTGAGTCTTTTTGCATTTGCAAGGTTGCAGGGAGGAATCACGGTTTTTAGTAATATTCTGTAACTTGGGAGGTGTCTGGAGGGACTAGAGCAAGGGAGTGATGCAGTTCTAGATGTGAAATAAATAAGCTGCCTGCCTTTGCCCCGCTTAATGGAAGACAGATTGTAATATCTGAGATATTAAAACTTCTGCAAATGAAGGGATGCAGCATTTTAAAAGCCTTCCTGTAGGCTTCTGTGGTTAGTGCACGAAAAACACAGCAGGGGAGGGTACAGGCCCAGGAAAGGGCACTGCTTAGAGCTGTGCCTTAGAAAGGAAATTGGAATTTCGAGCCTTAATTAACTTTGAGACAAAAGCACAAACAGCCTTCACGATTCAGGGGCTCATCCTCTTGCTAGTGCAGAGTGGCTTAGTTGCTGTGGTTACTGATATAACTTGCACAGCACATGACTGATCCCTGCCACCACTTTTGCTGGTGTCAGGCAGGAGGTTGTGGGTGCCATGAAGCAAACGTTCTAGCTGGGCCTCTCTTCATAGCCCTGTGCAAACGTAGCTTCTCCTCTTCTCATAGTCAAGAAGCTGGTTTTGGCACAGATTTGCTGAGTTCTCTGGTAATGCCTGTGCTTGATTTATTTTTGCAGTGTGATCTCAAACAGCATACAGCTGTTGGTGCAAGACTTGGATGCAGCCTGCGACCCAGCACTAACTGCTATGAGCAAGGTAGGTTTTGTAGAAGAGGGAGCAGTGACCCACCGTTTGTGGTTCTTTCTCACTTTTAATGGCTTGAGTTCATTCCTGATTTTCCTTCACCTCTTCTGGAGAGTGCACTTTGGTTCTTCAAGCAGCATCCTCTGTAGCATTAAAGACAGCCAGGTTAGAGCCATTCCCTTACCATAGACCAAACCACCTTCACACATTCTTTAAGTAATTGTTCCAGGCTCCTCATCTCTGCTCTTGCAATGATTTGAATCTTTGAGGTCAGGGGAAGTTTTACAAGCATCAGATTCCAAGCATGCTTTCTCACTAGCCTCAGACAAGGAGTCCTACCAAACCTTTTCTGATCCCAGTTGCTAGCGGGTGGCCAATTAATTGTTCACAAGGGCACTCTGGGGTTGAGCCCTCTCACTTTTCCGATGCTCTTGGAGAGACACAGTCATGAACAGAAAGACAGAAGGTAAAGTTCCCTCCCATTCAACAGTCCTTTAGGATGTGGCTGTCGCATTGTTATCTTTTGTACATCTGTTGGAACGGGGAAATGTGTGCATCTACCCAACATAGCATGAAAACCCAGATTGCTTTAGACAGAGGTAAGGGCAACAGAGTAAGATTGAACTTTTTTTTTTTTTAATTAGAAATATTAACATATGCCTCCATTTTGTAGGATAAACACATTTCGTAGCTGCCATGAGTTTTAATAGCATTCTGGTTTATGATGTATTCCAGCTGCAACTAGCCTCCACTCCCAGCTAATACTTGAGTTGGACTCCAGCTGGTAATAGAATTTGTCTGTATCCCAAATGGAAAGAGGATTTTTCCAGTAAAATAACACCAGGGGAGGGGCGTAGCACTTCAGGTGTTGCTTATATTCCCTGTCAGTTCCTTAGATTCTTTTTCCCCCCTAGCCAGTCTGTTCAGCTCTCTCCGGTCTGTCTCTTTATACCGTAGCATAACAATAGGGCTCAAAACAGCAGCTGGTAGGCCATTTATTTTTGTCGTGGAGCACCAGCAAAATGAAATCCATGTGAATGGGAACCAGCAGATATAAACAAGCTAAGTGCTCTGAAATTAGCTAAATAAATACTTTTCATTTGCCCTAGCCTTCCACCTTTGCCACCAGACTATCAGTTGCTGCAACTTGACTTTTACTGGAGTTCTGAAAAGCCTGGATTTTGGTGGAAGGTGTTTTTTTTTTGTTGGGTTTTTTTTACTTTGCCAAGACCCCTGTATTGCTTCTCCAGCCAAAAATCAAATGCACAACATTTTTTCATGTTGGAGTGTTTGGAAAAGTCGCATTTCAGTCTCCCTTGGCAGGGTGAAGAACGTGCATGTGTACCCAGTTTAATTGTCCTATTGTATGAGTATGTCTCATAAGGCCACTGCTTTATCTGAGGTTGCCTTTTGTTCAGATCTTTCACGTTTCCTTCACTCCTCAGCGTTTTGCAGGATTGAATGCTCTGTGGTTGTGTTAAGTTTGAAATGTAACTTTGTTCTCATGGGAAAGGTTTTGGTAGATGCGGCGGTCAGTTGTGAAGTCTCACTCGCTTGCTTTATGGCACAAATTGATTTTTGCACAGAAAATAATGTGAAGGGAAGTTTCAGGTGGAAGTGGTGGCCAGGTTTGCTAACTTTGTACTATGCTTATTTGTGGCCTGTGTTAAATAAAGACTGGACCCCAGCTTACAAAATGCGGAGCTTGGTATTGTGTGGACGCCCACCTTGCTGCAGTTATTCGACCCCAGCAGTCTTTCCTGCCCGGGGCAGGGGGGTTGGACTTGATGATCTCACAAGGTCCCTTCCAGCCCTAAACGTCTGTGAATCTGTCTTTGCTTGCCTCTAAACAGTTACCACTCATAGGTGCTTGGCTGTTGTGGGGCACTGCTTCTGTTTTAGGTTGTCCTTTGCCTGGCCCTACAGTCTTCGACATAATTATAAGTAGAGCACTACATACAGCCTGCAAGCTTGAGGCAGGAGAACTGCCTTTCCGTGTCCGCATTGTTCCCTAGTGTGTGCCAAGCTCTGCGTCCACATTGTATTTGTTGGTACTTATGTGGGGTGCTAGGATGCGTGGGAACATATCCCAAGGGTCCTAGCACTCTGCAGAGTGGACTGCCTCATCTTTCATGACCCCCAGAGTGGAAACTATTTTACCTGATCCATTGCTTGTGGCTGTGTCAGTTCTACGCACTGCTTAGGGGCAGGAAATGTATGTGTTCGTTATGACCGCAGGTCCACGGGAGGAACACCCCCTGGCTGTGGCGTGACTTGTCGGTGCGGTTGTTCAGAGAGATGCCGGAGGGCCTTTGAGATGTATACAGTCTCAGAAGGGTGCCACCCTTGGAGGAGGGTCCCACGGCAGGTTTGGAAGATGCAATGCATGCCACTTCTGCAGCACTCCTAGAGCAGAGCTGGCGTGGCATGGAGGGATCAGATCATCTGGCGGACCTGTACTGGCCAGTAGTGGCTCTGGGACTTCTGCAGGAGGAAACAGCCCTTGGTGGGACTGTGAAGCGCCTGCCCCACGTCATGCAAATGGTGGTCGTGCAGTTGTCATGTTGGCTCTCCTACCTCAGCAGCTGTTTGGGCACCAGGCAAACGCTCTCTGGAGATGTCCCCCAACAAACGCAAAGGGGAGTGGGGGAAACCATCTGATTCCTGACAAGTACATTTAAAATGACAGGAACCAAGATTTTCCAGGAGAGTTAGGTTCATGTTTCTTGGATAGCTTTTCAGTCTGTGTACACTACAGCTTTGATCACAGCTACTGTTTGTTTTGTTGGAGCACACCCACAGACAGGAAGGGCTATTTTTAATACACATATTTGTAAGATTGGCTGCAAGAAATAGGCATAAGGGTTTCTCTGTCCACTGAGTTGCACCCTCCTGCTGATTCTGGTTGCACTCTGAACATCCCCACAGCTTATTCATGTCAAATTCCCATTGGGAGAGGAGGCATGGTTGGGAATATGTGAAAGTGTGCTAGGCAGGCAAGGGACTAGGGATATGTGTCTGGGTGCACTGATTGCTGTGAGCAGTTGCTCAGAACAATCCAGTTACTCTTCAGTTGGTCCAATGCAAGGTTGGTAAAGTAAGAGGTAAACAGGTACATAGAAGAACGTCCTGCCTGCCTGCCCTGCTATGTTTCTCTTCAATTTGACACCTTAACCTGCTATGGGCAATGTGCAGACTGCTGTTAGACTCTGGGGACTTACAGACTTTGGCTTTATTCACCCATTAAGTCATCTGTGCTGCACATCGCTTAGATGGAGTTGAATCTGGAAAGCTGATTGGACCAAAGTGCCTTTAGTAAGATTAAAAGTAGAAGCATTACAGAATTAAGCAGATTTGTAGGTAAGAATTGGGTAAATTCTGGGCAGTTATTTTCTCAAATGACAACTGTGTAATCAGGACTTTTGGGGAGGCTTCCTCTGAGGCAACCCGGAGCTGCCGACAAGAAATTTTCCAGCAGGCTGCTCTACGCCCTTTGTGCATGCTGGAAGCTGTTTAGTCCTTATACGCTACGTGTGTGCCTACACCCACAGCTCACACGACCACCTCCACTCTGTATCAGGATACAGTAGGGTCAGCCTAGGGGCTCTGTTACTTCACACCTTCTCTTGTCGCTCCAGGGAGTCTGTGCTTTTGAGATAAAGCAGATGTGCACTTTTGTGAGGAAAAGCTGGACTGCTTTGAGGGTTTCATTATGGGCTGACAAAGAAGGCAGCCTTGCTTAGAGAGCAATTCTCGGTGGACTCTACAGATCTCCAAAGGGTGGATGTGCAAGTGTGGGCACTTACTGCAGTGTGCTTCGTGTTTCCTTATGGTTTAAAGCCTGGTGAGTTCAAGCACCCTTTGGTTTGTCCTCCTCCTGCAGATGCAGTGGCAGAACGTGGAACATGTTGGTGACCAGAGTCCATACGTCACTTCGGTTATTCTTCACATTAAGCAGAATGTCCCCATCATCCGTGACAACCTGGCATCCACAAGAAAATACTTCACCCAGTTCTGTATTAAATTTGCAAAGTAAGTCCCTGTCCTACCTTGGCATTCTCTAGGCGTTCCGGGTCCCATTAGCCGGCTTGTATGTCGTGACATACTTGTCTTCTAGCACTTCACATCAGTGGCTCTTGGCTTTCTGAGTCAAGCCCTCCACGAGTCTGGGAGGAGTGTGAGGGAGTTGTCATGAGACTGAAAGATGCTTCCCTTCCTCATCTTGAGTTTCCTACTGAAACACATTTGCCTTAGTCATTTGCTTTCATAGGTTCTTTCTCACATGCCTTGACCACCCTATAAACCTTTTTGATGAACACTGGCGAACCGCTTGCTAAGTAATGAAGGTTCTTGTTTGGGCATTCATAGGAAAATCAGTCCTGTGCGGGTGAATGGGGAGTCCTGATATAGGAGAGACTGACAGACTGCATTTAAGTATTTAATAAAATAACTCAGCATAGTTATGGGAAACATCTTACCCTGGCTATGAAGTTATGTATGAAACCTCATTACCATCATTCATCTTATAACAACACACCTTTGGAATAATCTGTGCACTGAGAGGGGGTGCATGTAACAAGAAACAGACCTACAAGGGCAAAGACAGAGCAGTCGGTTGTGCAGAAAGAGCCATTAAGAATGGAAACGAACATTAAAGTTTTGTGGAGTGGGCACACTGACCCACGTCCTGGTGTGTCACTTAGTGCTTGACAGGGCAGGAGTGACTGGGTAGCTGAGAGGGCCCGGCAGAGATGCTGGAATTAAGTGCCCACTTTCCATTGCCTACCAGCTGGAGTTGAGTGCTCGGCTCTTGGGTCCCTTGGAAATCTCAGCTTTAAAGGCTTATTGCATGGTTCTTTTAGAGTCCTGATTCCTAAAGCAACATCTGATTTGATGGAGAGATGTATAGTTTCTTTTAAGCTCCCTTTTCATTTGCCTACATCTATCTGAATCGTAGTTAGAGCTGCCACCCTCAGAGCTCTGCGCAGCCAGCCCAGCAGACAGTTTGGTGAGAAACCCTGCACTCCTAACACTACCTCCTGGTTCTGTTGTTCATAATAAGCATATCCCTGTGAAGCACATTGTATGGCATTGCCATTACTGTGTGGGTTTTCCATCCAAGGCTTCAGTTTCTATGAGTACTTTAGCAGGAAAGGAGGCAGTGAGATCTCTGGAGAGCCATTAGCTTCAGCAGCAGGGCGGATGGCCTGGGAATTATGTTCCCTCTTCTATCTCTGGGCACTTATTAGTTTGCATTAAGAAGCAGTTACTGATAAATCACACTATGACACCCTCTATAATCACTGTTTGAAATGCTGTCTCAGGGCAGATTTATTGTGTTTAAGCCTTCTATATGGTTACACTTGAATATTATATCGTTAACATGGTGATAAATAAAAAACCTGTTTACTCAGCTGTTCACAGCGCAGTCCCAATACCCCAGCTTAGTTGACTCCCTTTTAACTTTATTGCTAAGCACATACCAGGTTGACTGTGGAGAAAAGCCCCCAGCTCTCCCATCTAGGACAAGCCAAAGTCTGCAGTGAAATGAGGCACTGGATCAAAGATTGTTGTGGGGTAGACTATAGAAACCTGCAGAAAGTGAGATCCACTTTAAAGACTTCTTAACACAACTGAGTGAGTTCCAGGGCCCACAGAAGTACAGAGAGTCCTTTAGAAATGAGTGACTGATGGGTCTGTGAGAGGGGAAATTCAGTTCCTGGAATACCCGGGATGTAGAGGTTTTGCCAGTCTGTATTTGAAATCTTTTTGTAAAGCCTGGATATAAAGAGGTGTATAAATAAGTGGCACCCTGCATGACATCTTAATGTGTGCCTGGGGCCTGCGTCCAGAGAGTACTGGTGTCATAGGCTGGTCTCTCTTTACTTTTCTTGAGCTCCGCAGCACTAAGGCCCGTGGACCTGTACGTGGCACAGTTGTCGCATGTTGGTGTCTGTATCTTTGTGCCACCACCTTCCTCTTCCATCTCATCAACTTGTACCAAGGCCTGATGTTGAGTTACGGGACCACAAGGAGGGAAGACTTCTCATGTCACAAAACTTAATACCCAGGGATGTGAACTGAATGTGGAGGAAGAGAATTTGCCCTCAGAAATGAGATCACTTCTTAATTTATGTGCTTTTTGACCAAAATGTAACCTTGCCTGCCTGCCTTCCCCCTTCTCCCCCACCCACAAGGAGAGGGGAGTAGAAATACACTTGAATTGTAGCCTGCAAGAAGGGCAGCACTAAAGCCCCTGGGCTTATAGTTGTATTATGTCTCATTTTTTTCCCTTTTTAGATGCAAAATACAACAGGGAGCCAGGGTGGGTGTTGCATAACCTACCATCCTGAGATCACCAGGGGATTAGGACTGAAGAACAAAGTAAAAGAAGCTGTGGTGCACTGTAGGGCTTTAATAATAGTCTTCCCTCTCTGTCACCCTCAGAAACTCCAGGTTACCTGTCCAGAGTAGAGCAGGGGTAATTGGAGTGGGAGCCTTTCCAATGACTTGGGTAGGCTGTGGGGCAGGCTCTTAGCAGAACTGTTTCAAAGGACGCTGAGACTCGGAGTGAAGACCTGATCTGAACTTTACAGGGGTTGGGGAAAGTAAGCGATTGTGTATTGCCGGTGACTCGGGATGCTTTGAACAGTGATCTGTAGTTCATCTCCCTTAAGACAGACCTGCTCTGGTTGCATCTCTGTCCTGCTTAGTGAGGTATTGTGTTTAATGCAACATCAGTGCAAAGGATTAGTAAGGCACAGGCTTGGCAAAGCCAGCTCCTTTTGGATAGGCGCCTTTCAAGTACTGCAACTTCCATCTTTTAGGCTCCTAATCTGTTTTGCTCTGCTTCATTAATGCCCGTGGGACTAGCCTGCTTGTGTGGAGGGTCTGGATGGGATTTTACAGCTCAGACTACGAAGAGGCTGGGCTGAAACTTCAGTGCGCATAAACCATGCAGAGAACAGTCAGTCTTCAGTGAAGGATGAGAGTCGTGTGCTAGAGGAGATCCAGGAGTTGGAGCTGACCTTAGGACTTGGGCTGTGTAGACCCAAGTCTTTGGAGAGCTGGAACCCCATTTGGCTGACGCAGCTCATCTCATTCTCTCTGCTGGGAATGGGAAGCTGTTTCCAATAAGAAAGGGCATAAAACAAGCTGTGTCCTGGGGTGCAAAGGTCACTCCCTTTGCCCTCCTGCCTTGATTGTGTGTGGCCGTCTTGTGAGGCCTTGACTTTTGTTTCATGTAAAACAAACCCCCACTATTGATGGCTGAAAGGGGGATCACTTCAGTCCCTTCTGAGCCCCAGCCCCTCTCTGAAACCCTGCAGAAGGAAACGTCACTACTCTCTCCCACCCACAACGTGGGAGCATTAATCCCAGGAAGCAACGACTGGACCTCCATGGGAGATCAAAAGTACAGTTAATCTCTCGCACTCTTCCATTTGCCACATCCAGAGCTGCTACTGATTGTCTGTTTTATATGATCACGTCAACTCCAGCTGGTCTTGGTGCTCTCTCTAATTGCCCTCTGGGACTTATTTATACACCTGAAAAATGGTCTTCTCAGCCCAGTAGCTTTCATTTCAGCTTTAATGCTTCCCTGAGGCGGGAGACAGTGTTTGCTTTCCTCCCATGATTTACTCTTTGTTGCCAAGGATAGTTTTCTCATGTGGCCAAATTGAAAACCATTTGAGGGCAGTCCAGTTGCTTGCTTTCGGTAATGGTTTTAAATTGTTCCCCAACGAGGCTCCTCACTAGGTAAAAGATTGTTTGCTGAGGGAGGCCAGAGCCCAGAGCTGGGAAGACAGAGGGAAGGGAGAAGCCTTCACGTGAAGAATCCTTCCTTTGAGCCCTCTTTCATTCAAAGCAGCTTTGTGTGCATAAGCTACAAATGCTGTGTGTCATTCTTATGCAAGTCGGGGCAAAAATGACCGGCCTGGCTAAAATAACAGGTGGCAGAACAAGCCAGATGCTGCCCAGGCTTCTTGTTTTGCAGGAAGGAAACTACCAGCTTGACATATGCAACGGGGAAACCAAACTGAATTCAAATCACTGCTGTAAGTAGAGCCTTATGTGGGGGACAGAAAACAGACTAATTAAAAAAAAAAAAATTCAGGGCTGAGCCATTACAATCTAAGTTTGCCACACAGTCACAGATGTGGGACTGGACACTGAGCTGTGCAGACATTCAGCTAAACAGAGGCCACATGAAGGAAGCAACATAAGTTAGAAATGAACCAACAGGAGGAAAGCCAGGGTATTGTTGATATGGTCCTGACCAGCAGCTCTTTAAGTTCCAGGTAGATACGTTCACAAAGCATGAGCTGGCCATTCACCACATCTTGCGCTTCTGAATGCATCCGGTGCTGGGGTTTAGTATTGCAGGTGGGTAGGAGGAATCTGAAGTTACCTGAGTGCTTGGGCCCCTTTCCGTTTCTCTGGCAGGGTAATAGGGTCTTCGTGGTGGTGGTGGTGGTGGTGGTGCCGGAATGGCACAAAGAGGGCGTGGCTGATTCTTCACGCCCAAGTCTTTTGTTTTCAGCACGTGAAATTGAGAGATGCATACACATCTGAAACGTGCGCTCGGGGTGTCTTTTGAGTGTGTTTTTATTTTCAGTACACCGAGGTCTTGCATGGCTTCCAGGGTGCCATTTGTGGGACTTCATTTGTAAATGAATGTAAGGCTTTTCTCCATGGGGTGGAGGCATCTCTTTCCATGTTAAAATGAAATCGGTAATCAAAGCCTAAAATCAAAGTGAAAGAGATTCTTGAAACCAGTAAATCACTATTCTGTGTCATATAGAGCAGTGGTCTCCAAAGTGGGGTGCACAAGGTGATCCATTGGGGTGCGGGAAGAAAATATTAGA
>NW_017729012.1:8750702-8756216 GCF_001723915.1 Gavialis gangeticus | reverse complement strand
GTGGCTGATTCTTCACGCCCAAGTCTTTTGTTTTCAGCACGTGAAATTGAGAGATGCATACACATCTGAAACGTGCGCTCGGGGTGTCTTTTGAGTGTGTTTTTATTTTCAGTACACCGAGGTCTTGCATGGCTTCCAGGGTGCCATTTGTGGGACTTCATTTGTAAATGAATGTAAGGCTTTTCTCCATGGGGTGGAGGCATCTCTTTCCATGTTAAAATGAAATCGGTAATCAAAGCCTAAAATCAAAGTGAAAGAGATTCTTGAAACCAGTAAATCACTATTCTGTGTCATATAGAGCAGTGGTCTCCAAAGTGGGGTGCACAAGGTGATCCATTGGGGTGCGGGAAGAAAATATTAGAGCTTCTATTTATATTTATATAAATATACATATAGTGGGGGTGCAGGCTCAAAATTTTTTTACTGATACGGGTGCGCGATCAAAAATGTGTGGAGACCACTGTATTAGAGGAGGGTGTCTCATGTCCAGGCAGTGCCCAAGGGCTCAGTTTTTAGTGTGGCATCTCACTTAACCTCTCTGGATTCAGATTCTTGGTTGTGAGAGAGAGGCAATGACACTTGTTCACCCCAGCTCTTCTTCTTACCTGTTCCGACTGTAAGCGCCTTAGGATAAGGACTTTCCAACTTCATGAACATACAGGATCTTGCACAGTAAGGACCTGGACTCAGTTAGGACCTCAAACTCATGCCACAAGGACTTACTATCTAAATATCCTTTATAGAATAGGTTCCTATTGCCATCAAGATACTGAATTTCCCTTCTGTGAACAGGTATAACCCTGATGTGTTGCTGCCTGTTGGTTTGTGATAGCTTGTGTGCTTGAATTCACAGTATAATATCTTACTGCGTTTTTTTTACAGAGTACATTTATGTACATGATTCCCCATTACCTTCCAGATCAGCACGGTTAAGGGAAAAGAACTCTGCTTGACCCCTTTCTCTATTTGTGGTTTGTTTAACCTGCACAATGGACCTGCGGTCCATCAGAGAACTGCATACCTTTGCACTTAGGGAAGACCAAGCCGATTCCATTGGCACGGTGTTAGCATACGCTGTCGTGTGACTTGTGAGTACTGAAATCAAAATATGTAACTTTGCATCTCTTCTTCTTTGCAGCTCCTTCATTCCCAAGTTCATCAACCACCTATTCAAGTGCAAACCAATTAGCATGGTGGGAGCAGAACAGGTGAGAGAAACTCGTTGCATCCTGTTGTAGAGATCTCCGGGCTAAGAAGGGTATTATATAGAGGTCACGAGGTTGCTGAGGAGAGTTAGGCGTTGTTCTGTTTTATCTGAATTGCATTGTAAGTTCCAGGCAGCAGTTAGATGATGGGAGCATCCCAGGCTCTTGCCTTTGTTCCCATCTTTGCTGCATCTTGTTGTATGGCCTGGAGCACTTCCCTGTACCTCCTGCATGAGGACCCCAGGAGGCCTGAATTCCTCTTCTGAGCTCTGCCAGTCAGTTCCTCCTGTAGGCGCCTCATTAGATCAGTGCAGGTAATAAAGCAGGTGGTCCCTATCCCAGAGGGTAGAACGAGATGGAAGTGCTTATACAACCCCCAGAACTCCTCGGGTGTGAAGTGTCCCTGACAAGCGCTTGCTGTTTGTGGCAAAGGCTTTTGTGGAAAGAGTGCCTGAAAACTGAAATCACCCTCCTGGCTGGGATCTGGCCCTGACCCATGTCGCTGCTTCCTGTGCCACTCCTTACTGTGGTGCAAACGCATGCCAGTGCCTTCTCTGCTGACTCAGAGGCCTTGCTGTGTGACAGTATCATACGCGTGCTTTCCCCACTCCGCTCAAAGTCCAGCCCTGTGTGCGAGGGGTGCAGAGGGTCCTGGGCAACGGGGAGGTTCATCCACAGTTCATATAAATATCTGTTCCTGAAGGAGGGGCTGCTGCCGAATGCGCTGTCTGCAAGGCAGCGATTCCACCGTAAATATCAGTTGACTGCTGTGGCTTTTGCAAACTCCGGTCATTAAAAACCCCAGCACAGCGTAAGAGCAGCCACAATGGGAAGGAGAATCCATTTGCATAGTAAATCGTCTAGAGAGGAGCCAGTGTACGTTGGTTTGTCAACCTGGAAATTGAAGTTTGGCTGTAGTCGTTGCTGTCTTAACGGCAGAAACTCTGATCAGGGACTGAAATTTCCTCCTTCACAAAGCTCACCTCTCAGTTCTGATTGATTTCCCCTGCTTCCCCGCGCGCAGTAATCAGTCAATATCCATAGTGTTCTTAGCAGTTAATATTGTTCCTAATCCCCAGGCATGTTCATGGCCATCCAGCTGTGAAGCTGGTTGGTTAGAAATGTTGCATTTTCATGCGGCTGCTGCTTTGTAACGGTGCTAGGAGCTTTATAACCATGTGAACATCTACTAGTGACTTGCTGGCCGAGTTTCTTCTGTTACTAAATGGCAGGACTCTTACAGGTTTCTAAACTGGTGTCCTGTAGAAAAAGGAGGAATCTTTTGTAACTTGGTTGGGCACATAACTGGCAAAACAAAGTGTGACCTTGTAAGAGAGGAAGTAGAATCAGCTTTTGGAAATCAGGTTTGTTTTTAATCTCTTTTCAGAGCTACAGGTATGTTGGTGGTACCAAGTACAATTCTTGACAGCTTTGCTCGTGTTCGAGGAAAGGAGGCTGCTCTTCTAACAGCCTTTCCAGCATCTCCATAATCTTCCAGGGAGCTGCTTTTGGGACACGCGTGCTGCCGGAGGAGCTCTCACTTTTGAAACTTGTCAGGGAGGGAGCCCACGTCCTGCGTGTGAGACATGGTAGAGTTTCAGTGCTACCAGACAGCACTGCACGCCCTCCAGATGACGCTCAGCTAATGTGGAGCTCAGTCCTTTAACTTCCAAATTATAGCCAAAACATACCCCTTTGCGCCTGGGCACTCCAGAGGCGTGAGATCAGTTGCTGATGGACATGTTGCAGTGGTGAGGTGTAATTACCAGAGAATGCTTAATGAAGAGTGGAAGCATAAGAGACAGCTGACATTTTTGCCTTTACTAATTTGTTTCCCGGTTCATGGTTTGTTTGAACAGCTTTGCAGAAGGTAGGTTATGGAAACCTTGTGTGTGTGTTTGTCTGTAGAAAGTTTAGGGAAGAAAGTGTTGTGCAGAAGTGTAGGTTGCTGTAGGAGACCTTGGCTGGCTTTGGAGCGGTGCAGGGCCTATTATGCATGCATTTTGAACAGAATAGGTTGGCACCCTTCCTAGAGCCTTGGGGCTAAGTTATGTAGTTCCCCAGGGCTCCATTTGTGGTTTTCTACAGCACTGTCTTGGGGGATTTCTGTAGGCATTTGGCAGCAAAGCTGAGC
This sequence comes from Gavialis gangeticus, assembly GCF_001723915.1. NCBI lineage: Eukaryota > Metazoa > Chordata > Crocodylia > Gavialidae > Gavialis > Gavialis gangeticus. The sequence continues at coordinate 8,752,877 of NW_017729012.1, read as the reverse complement.
CCACCAGGCTTGTATGCACTCTGCTCCGGATGGGTCTCAGCTTTTTGATCTGGCCTAGTGGCCTGAGGGAGACTAACGCAGCCAGGAGTGGACAAGGAGGACTGATTTGGGAGAGGAATGAAACGTGCTGGGGATTGAGACTTAGAGAAAAAGTCTGGAGTAATGAGGGAAGTCAAGAAATCAAGCATGGCAAGAAGAATGCGAGAGAAAAATAGTGAAGTTCAGCTTTTCGGAAAGAAGTGATTCTTGGATGTCTTCGTTTTCAGACAGTGCTGGACACCCTCTCTCAAAACTTGGCCCAGTTACAGTGCATCAGTTCGGACACCCAAGACAGAGGTGATCCAGCTCAGTCACCCTTCCTTTTATTTTTTTAATTCTTGGCATTAGGTTCAATCCACCTGCTTTGAAAACTAGTAAGTGTCTGGGTTGGTGTTCTCCTTTTAAAAACATGTAAAAAATCAGCATTGCTCTAAGGCTGAGATTTTTGTGCTAAGCTACAGCCGAGAGCAAATCGCTTTGAATGAGTTCTTAACCCTGCTCCGTGCCAGTCTTAGAATGAAAAATGCTCAGCCTCAGATGTGTTAGCTCGGATGTGACTGATCTCACGCTAAGCAGAGTCAGGTTTCTGCTAGGATGTGCCAGGGCATCGCAGATCCAGCAGGAGGTGCTGCATTTTGGAAGTGGTCTCATCAAAGATCTCCTTGTAGCTTTGCCAAGAGTTTGGGACTGGAGCGCTGCCAGCCACAGGGCCTTCTTTCTTCTCTCCCATGAAGCAGCAGATAGCAAGACATGACCTGAAGGAAGGAAGAAGTGGTGTCATACTCCCTGGGACTCGATTGATGCTTTTCCATTGAAAGAATGACCTTTTGACGGATACCCTCGTGTCAGGGGATGCACACGCCTGGGCAGAGCAGCGGGCTGTCATTACCTTTACGTTCTGGGGGCAACTGTCAGGTCTGTCACTGTCCATTCACCTGTCTCATGGACTCTTTGTTTGAAGATGTGGCTGGGGGAGATGGGCCTTCAGCTGTCTGCTGTGGATACAGCTGTTTCGCTGCAGGCTGCCTCTGATGGAAAGGCAGGATCGTCCTGAGCAGCAGAACAGTAAACTTCTGACTGGTGCCCTAGAAAGTGCCTGTTGCCAAGGAAGGGGAGGATAAGTCTCTGAGCAGCAGGCTGCCATGAAAGGAAACAGGATCTTAGAAACAAAAAAAACACTCCTGCACTTGTCTAAAATTCTCCCACTGTTTCCTAATAGAAAGCAAATGGCCCTAGTTGTACAGTAAGCCTTATCAGAGACTGAAGGCAGTTCCTAGATCTTGTCAGAATAACCAGGAGACTAAAGCGATTAACCCACTGCCAGCAGTGAATTTGTGTTTTTTAGTAAAGGGCTTGATTGTTGGTGTATTGAAATAATGTGCAACCTTTCAGCCCTCCAGTAGCAGGCATTCAAAGCAAACAGCAGCATGAGGCAGTACAGGTTTTTGTTCATCTTCAATCCCCTTCGAATCTGTTTCGTTTTAAGTGAGGCTTGTTCTCTCGGCCAGGTTGATTGGGTATTTAGGTGCAGTAAAATGGCCACTGGGATTTGCAAAGGCACCTGAATAAATTAGGTTCCTGACACCCACCTTGGGTTTTCTGAAAAGCCCACTAATTTCCTGTCTGCGTCCTCTGGTGACAAAATACTTTTGCAAGTCTGACCCTCTGTGCAATGGTTAGTGCAGCCGCATTGCTTTTCAGTGCCCTGCTGCTTTTGGAAACTGCTTTGCTCACCTGCTATTTAATAAAAGCTATGCTAGAATCCAGGCTCTGGCACAGGGTTTGTGTTAAAAATCCTGTCTGCAGGCGACTGACCTGATATCATCAGTTCATCTGGCGCAAGCCTCAAAACAGCCATCGTGGAGTCCTGATAGTCTGTCGCTGTTAACCCCGTCGAGATTTGAACTTCCATGCACTGCCCTGCCCCTCATTTTTCGCTCAAGAATGTATTAGAAAAGTCCACGTGGTCCTTGTTCTGTAGCACAAATGTTAATGCCATTCGGTCTGGCCGTTATAGGGGTTTTTACAGTACTAGTAATGTTATGCAGCCCATGGGGAGAGCAGGCATCCACCTGGCTCCAGGAGAGCCCCTCTGCAGGAAACGTGCTGTGGGCCTGAATAGCCTAACAGTTCTTC
>NW_017729012.1:8745338-8750552 GCF_001723915.1 Gavialis gangeticus | reverse complement strand
CTGTGGGCCTGAATAGCCTAACAGTTCTTCCTGCCCAGCGTTGTAAAAACAGATCATACTCTGCTTTGGTGGAAGCAGCATGCAGCCTGGATTATTCAGACTTCAGCCTAGATGGCCTCTCTCCTGCATTTTACATCTGAACTGGCGCGGTCCCGAAAGCTAACAGCGTTTGGGGCTGTAAAGCACTTACCAAGGCTTCCTCTCCCCAGCTGCCAAGCATTTGGAGGTGCTGGTTTAATGAAAGTCAATATGCACTGGATCCTTTATCCTAACGGTTTGTAAATGCAGTGCAGTGGGAGCAGGGAGCTGTCAGCGCATCTGCTGTGCTGTAGATTTATTAGTTATGTGAAGAAGACAGTCAGCAAGTGGGTGAATAAATGCAGAACGCTTGGTAGAACAGCAGGTCGGCAGGCAAAGGAAGTGAGGTGTTGAAGTGACCGTAGGAACTAGTTAGCATTGCAGCTTCGTATCTCCTTATCCTACAAACAGCAGATGATGTTCCTGCATGTGCGCTGAGGGAATGGGGTCATCCAGGTAACATGAGCCCGATACCTGGCGGGGGGTGAATTCCAGTAGGCCCGTTGCAGTCAGTGGAGCTATGCTGATATTCACCCATGGTGGGGATCTGGTCCTTTAAGTCTCCATGGCGTTCATTCATTCTTCCCATGCTGTTAGTGATATCAGTGCCCCAATTGTCACGGGTTGTAAAGAGTTAAACTTCCACATCCAGGAGCTGAGGGACCTTTGTCTATGAGAACTGTGTGTAACGGAGCTGTCAACTGTTACAGCTCCTGCTGGATACTCACTCTCTGAAGATGGTCCTCTTGGATCTGCCTTCCATTGGGTCCCAAGTGGTGAGGAAAGCACCTGCCAGCTACACCAAGATCGTCGTGAAGGGCATGACTCGGGCAGAGATGATCCTGAAGGTAACTGCTCGAGATTCCTGACCTAGACATGCGGGGCTGGCATTGCAAGGGGCCCTCTCTTTGGAAACTGACCTTGCAGAGAGCCCAGGGCACACAGCGGGCTGGGACTTCTCAAGGGATTGGGCACTGCATGTGCTGCCAGGATGCTGTGCCCGCTGGGTTGCAGCGTGCTGGATTAACGCTTGTCTCTTTCCTCTGTCTGCCCCTCTTCCTGCAGGTGGTCATGGCTCCCCACGAGCCCCCGGTCGTGTTTGTTGACAATTACATCAAGCTCCTCGCCGACTGCAGCACAGACACGTTCCAGAAGATACTGGACATGAAGGTCAGAACCCCTCCAGCTAATCCTGAGCGCCTGGGCAGCCCCTTCAGTTGAAGGCTGCAGGCTTTGAAAGAGGCTTGAGGGGGAAGCGATTTTTCAGAGGAAGTGCATCCTCCCACCTCTGGAAGTTAACACCTCTCCCCCCACACCCCTTACAGAGCTGCAGTTCAGCCTGGGGTTCCAGGTGGCTGCATCCTGCCTGGGTCAGGGCCTGTGTGAGAGACTGAGACAAGAAGCTGGATTCCCAGTAGCTCCACCCAGGCACCTGCTCTTCAGGCTCGGTAAGGCTTTGGGCACATCTTAATTGTGCTTTCCTTTTCTGCTTTTTCATAGGGCCTAAAGAGAAGCGAGCAGAGCAGCATGCTGGAGCTGTTCCGCCAGAGGCTCCCTGCCCCTCCCTCGGGGATGGAAAACCCCGGCTCCATCTCTCTGACAGCACCGACGCCCGAGCAGGAGTCCTCCCGCATACGGAAGCTGGAGAAGCTCATCAAGAAGAGACTGTAGGCCAGTGGAGGAAGCATCTGTCGGCCCTGCGGCTGCCTTCTGTCCCATGCACGGTGCCTCAGACCTCCCCTTGTCTTACACTACATTGCCGAAACATAGATATTCAATCGGCTGGCTCCATGCAGCCGGGGGTGGAAAGGCGACGTGAAGCAGGGTGGAGTGAGTGACACTGGGGACAGTGGGCAGATTCACCTGCTCAACCTGGGGCATTCGTAGCTCACGATCAGAGACCGTGGCAGAGCCTGGAGGGTAGGACACGGTTAGAGTGGATCATTTGCCCTAACCCCCAGGGTTTGGCCACTCCTCCAGCATCAAGCTGCAGTTCCCACTCAGACCTCCCCCCCACGGCCAGTCTGACTCTATCCTGAAAATGTCAGGACGCCTCTTGCTCCCCATCATGCAGCTGCTTGTTTATTGAAAAGCCAGATGCAGAGATACCCCTAACAGCTGGGATTCTGGCACCTGCAACTCGGCTGAACCTGGAGCGAGACACCCACGTGCCCCTCTTGTGATCTGAGGGCTGGCACAGCCATAAACTAGCGAGGAGGATCCTCCTCCCTGGAGAGCAAGGCCGGGGCCAGTTTACAGTGAACATGCCAGCAGTCTCTGCTGCAGCTTTGAGGCGACGTTCTCCGTCTGCAGCTTCTTGTTGACTCCTGCATGCAGGGCTCCCCCGCTCTCCCTTCTGGGAATTCCCACGCCGTACCTGTCTCCTTCCCCACTAAGGACTGGAACAAGCCAACCATCCGGCAGAACCATCTCCCCGTGCTCTTGGCCACCTGTTTCATTCCAGGCTGTGGGTGTGCTCCCTTGGTGCCGGCACTGCCCTGCAGGGAGAGCTACTAGAAATGGGAGTTGTAATTAGCAGCCTGCTGCTGCCAGGGTTTGTTGGCAGGGGTGGAGCTCACTCTCCAGATTTAAACCGGAAGGGCCCCACTCCTAATGCTAGCCCTGCTGTAACTGGACAGAGCAGGCTGTTGGATTGGGACCAGCCTAAGGGAGAGGAGGATTAGACTCTAAATATCCAAGCCCAGGCTGTTTAACAGCAACTTTTGGAGTCAGAGCACTAGCTGATCTCGGAGGGAGCAGGCAGGTGGGTGGAGCACAAGGCGAAAACATTAGCAGGGAAGAACTGCTCTGCTTTTCAGGGGATCCGTAAGCGAGAGACCCAGTCACGTTGTTACCGCCTCTGGATCTCTCCCTAACCTTCCCTGTGCCTTTTCCTTGTCACCCTAAAAGCATTTCCCAGCTGAGCTGATGTGACAAGACCACATGGATTTCCATGGCCAAAGAATCCTTGTGCACCTTCCTGGCTGTAATCCCAGCTTTTCCTCTGTCCTGTGGGATGGGTGGTTGCTGCAGCTGGCTGGCGGCTGCCTCGGGAGAGTCGCACTCCATGGCACACTTGGGTTTCTCTTTGTGGCAGTACTGCTGTGGGGGCTGCTGTACAGACAGGCTTTCAGTGTTCACAGCCACAGTTCAAGGGCATAGAGCTCACCTGAGGCAGGGCCATGAGGGGCATGCACTCCAGATCAAGCATGGGTTCATTTTAACTGAACTCTGCTCATACAAACCCACAAAGTCTCAGTGAGACTCACATTCCCCCTTGCACCACCACACTTCATCCCTCTTCCCTTTCTGAGAAGTTTTGCTTTTTAGGCTGAAAATCTGGCCTAATGCCAGGCTTCCTGGTCATTTTTTTGTTCTGTCCCACCCCTCCCTCACCTCCCCGTTTCTGCCACGTGCACAGAGGTGGGGGATCCGTGGCTGGCCCAGGGATGGGCCTGGTGTCTGTGCCAACTGCTGAGGGCTTGCTGATGTTGGCTGGGAGAGCAAAAGCAGTTTGGGGTGGGGTAGGTGTCTGGGTTCTGCACTAAGTAACCAAGTGATCTGCTGAAAGAGCCAGCCAGTGACCTAAAGCTGAGCTGGACTTTGGCTTACAGCTGCACCCACTTCTAGCCATCTGCTCTGACCATTGTTAGCCACTGTCTGCACTTCTGGGTTTCTTTTCTGCGGACCTGTTTGCTGCGCCCCTGCCCTGAAGCCAGCCATTCTCATCACCGAGCACTAGCACTCCTCATCTCGCTGAAACCTTTCACTAATGCTCAAGCACTGAACAGATGTGACGTATCTGCTCCGGACCTGCCGTGCTTCCTTTGCCCTGTGCACTTGCACCCTACAGGGGAGCAAACTGCCGGCGTTCCTTTGGTCTCAGCAGCTGGTACACACGGGTGCACTGTGCTGGAGGCACTTCTTCCTCTTGTAGGCTTTGCAAGGTCTTCTGAAGCACGGTTCTCAGTTTGATGCAGAGGACTTGGAAAAGGTTCCATAATTGTCCTTCATTTCCTTTTGGACGTGGGAAGTGTCGCTCTCCTTTGATTGCATGCCAGCTTGGAATAGCTCTGTCGGAAAAGGAACTTTGGCCGCTTCATTTAATTAGCAGATAAAATCTCAATCCCTGCTTTAAAGGAAAGAAAACTGACATTTTCGGGTCCTCTGCTTGGGGGACAACATGGACCTGGCTTCAGAGGATGGCTGCTCAGTAGCTTCAGAAAGCTCAGGCACCTGGGATGATTCAGGTTGCAGATCAGAAACAGAAGCACCCAATCCCTTCCCCAGGTACCCGTACCTCCACTTATCCCCCAGACTTCCCTGACCAACAAGGCTGGGGTGGGAGAGTCCATTTTGTGCCCAGGTTGGTGGTGATTTTGCAAGATGAATACATCAGTCTTTGTTCTGCTTGTAGAAGAGCTGACAGAAGATAGAGTTAGTCAGCTAGTGGTTACATGCCCTTGCTGATCACTCTGATCACTACTGTTAACCTAAGATCTGACGCTTACGTGATGTGCGTGGCACTGGGATGCATGCGTGAAAATTGCTGACACTAGGAAACCTCTAGAATTGGCCCACCCGGATGGCCTCTGGGTCAGGGGTGCTGGGTCAGGTACTGGGAGCCCTGGCTTAGACAAGTGGCTGTCTACAGTAGGGCTCCCACACTGCTGTACTAATTTTTGGCAAAGAGGGGTGACAACAGGCCCTGGTTACACGAACATCTGAACCGCCTCGGGCAGCATTGCTGGTTCGCAGCATTGCCCCAAGGTGCCTTTTCTTGCATTCTAGCTCATCTTCCAGGGAGCTGTGCGTTCACTTGGAACAGAGCAGTTGACAAAAAGCAGCCCAAGAAAGGAGGATGTGAATGTGCCTCCCATTTATAGCCAGCCCTTCCTGAAGAGCAGATAACCCCAGGGGGCGTTTGCAGGGCAAGGTATTAATTTATGAGAGACTGCCAAATGCAGTGACCATTACAGATGGAACGTAAGGGACGTGCATCGGGTCAGTTCCTACTTGCTGGACTAAAAACATGTTTCAGATTATTCATTCCCTCGCAGTGACTGTTAGCAGTAGTTGTGGCCAGGTCTGTGAATCTCTTGTGAATGGTTGGGGACCAACTCCAAATGGTTTTCG
>NW_017729012.1:8738457-8740338 GCF_001723915.1 Gavialis gangeticus | reverse complement strand
TGGAACATAAGGGACGTGCATCGGGTCAGTTCCTACTTGCTGGACTAAAAACATGTTTCAGATTATTCATTCCCTCGCAGTGACTGTTAGCAGTAGTTGTGGCCAGGTCTGTGAATCTCTTGTGAATGGTTGGGGACCAACTCCAAATGGTTTTCGCATTTCTTTCCCTGGAAGACTCCTGTGGTTTAATTCTCTGCATGTCAGAGTTGTAAAGATAACGGGAGAGAAAGAAAGGTTAAAATGAAAAGCCAATCTTAAAAAAACAAAAATAAAATGTTCTGATTGTGGGTGGGTTGAACTGTACCTTGTAAAAGACGTGCTTGCATTTTTCTACTTTGATTTGGAATGTTCTTCCTTTGTTCTTGTGTATTTATCGCACTGGGTGCTTTGGGAAGCAGAAACGCGGGATGCTTGAGTTGCACATGTTCTGAAGATAACGGAAACCCGTTTCTGTACAAAAGGCTTTCTGCCCAGGAAATAATTTCTGTGCGTATGTCAGAACGTGACACTACAGCTAATTAAAACATTACTTATAGCTGTGTTTTGCATGTGGTTTTTAACAGCTGATGGGGGCAAATTGGGTTGAGGTGGCTCTGTGGCAGGAAGCTGAAACCCTCTGCGCTCTTGTGCACACACATTGCAGCTTTTGTCCTGAGGCTTTTTGACCATGAAGGAATTGTATCGCTGTCTTAGGGGATGTGTTCCCCATGGACTGTTGTCTGATGTGTTTATTCCTCTTGTCATGGCTCAGATGATATAGTAAGACACATGTGGCCTCGTAAGCTTGCATAATAAACCTTGCTTTTCTCCTTTATTCCCTTGCTCAGCAGGCAGTGTTTCCTTCCTGTCGTCTTTCCCACCTCCCAGATTTCTGTGGCCCCAGAGAAGTGACCTTTTGCTGATGGCACTCCTGCTCCTAGCAGCAAAGCCAGTGGGATTCTTCCATCACCGGCCATAGGGAGGCAGTCCAGGAAAGTAACTTTGTGTTCTTTGGTAATTGGATGATGAATTGTAATGACCCAGCTGTAACTTCTGGAAAAATTTCTCTGGAGCCTAGGTCTCCTTTGATGATAATGGAGAGCTGGTGACTTTCAGAATACAATAGAGAGCATTTTCATATTGAGCTGTTTATTTTGCACTGACAATTAGTGACTCATTTATTTTTCCTATATAACCTTCCCTTGGCCCTGCCTCCATCCACCCGTTAGGCAGAAGAAAATCAGGGGGAGGCAATAAATGTGCGTGCTGATCTAGTTCTTTCACTGAGCTTAGAGGTGAACAGGACTATCAGGGTTATAATGTATGAATCACCAGGCAGGTGGAGAGGGGGCCGCAGAAGCCAGGTTGCTATCAGCTGGCTATATAAGATGGTTGGCTCTTGAATCTGTACTTAGAAAATGAGCTGAAATGTTTTAACTTGGGTTGTGTCAAAAAGTGTGTGTGTGTGTGTGTGTGTGTTGCTTTAGGTGGAGCTAGCTGTACCACCTACTGTTAAGGGTGTCCAATAAAACCCTCTTTCCATTTGCTGATAACTTTGCCAAACTTGTAAGCATTTGGGCTGATTTTTTTTCCATGCTGGGCCTCAGCCCCCCCCCATTTTTCTTTCTTTCTTTCATTCATTCATTTATTTATTTGAAAAAAAAATCAACCAAAACCATCCAGTCATTTCCAAGAGGCAGGTGAGGGAAAAACAAGATGGTTTTGGTCATGTTAAATATTCTGGTAGCCTTTTATTTGAAATGCTGTTGTGCCCTCCTGTTTTGGAACGGGCCAGATCACTGGCCAGCCGGCGGCCTCTAGGTCAGGGCTATTCCTTTGCTGGCCCCCGGAAAATTCACCCACGTGATAAACCTCTGCGCATACTCAAAAGAGACTTCTTGG
>NW_017729012.1:8731192-8733457 GCF_001723915.1 Gavialis gangeticus | reverse complement strand
AGCCGGTGGCCTCTAGGTCAGGGCTATTCCTTTGCTGGCCCCCGGAAAATTCACCCACGTGATAAACCTCTGCGCATACTCAAAAGAGACTTCTTGGCAGCTAAATTCCCGGAGCAATCTGCATGATGGGCACAATCCAACCCAGAGCTGATCAGGGCTCTCCTTCCAAAGGCTGCTGCACAGACTTCTGCTCGCTGTGCGTCTGGGTTTGAACACCTGCATGGAGAGCAGACAGGCTGTCTTCTCTGAAGTCTTGTCCTCCACCTTTTACCTGGGCAGGGCCAAAAACAGAGGGGAGTAGCTGCTGGACAGAGGCTGCCGATCTATTGCTGCTGATAGTCACCTCCTCAGTGCCAGTAGCAGAGGCACTGCTGGACCCGTCGATGACCCATGGGGGTGTCAGGGTGATGTCGCATGATGCAATTCCTGTTTATTCAGCTTCCTTTTCGGAAGAGAGGTCGGAAGTTCCTCGCCAAAAACCTAGCATGAGACGAGCACCTTTCAGATGGCAAGCTCAAGTGCTCAGATCCAACATGGTTTTTCTCTCTCTGTGCATTATGAGAGCGGCTTTAATGACATGATCAGATGCTCTTTTTTTCCACAGGCAGCCTTGATGCTAGCATTTCCTAACTCTGCCAGGGCTCACCTTTGCGACCTCAATGATGTTTTTCAAATGGGAGGGGCGTGATGGATACAAGCCATTTGGCTCTTATTCATCAAAGAACGCATTGTAAAACATTATCAGTAATCATAATCACCACCATTTTCTACCTTTGCCTGGTGTCTCATAGCAAGCCAAGTTATCCCTAACTAGGGTAGGAACCTAAGCTTGTGTCTTCACTGTTCTAGTGCTCGGTTTGTTAGCTGATAGCAGTGAGCTAGAGAAGACCTGTTGTTACTGCTGTGTCTGATCTGGCCACAGCTAGGGAATCTCACTTGTGCTGATTACGGTCTGCCCAAATCAACGCGAGACCCATTTTTGACCTTTCCCAGTGTGGTTCCGTCTCTTCCTGTCCTGAGATGTCCCTTGCTGGTGGGCTCCGATACGTAGGAGTCCTCAGAATGAGGGAGCTAATGAGAGGAGCAGTAAATACTGCTCAGAGTAGAAACACGTGAAGCGGACGCTACAGCAAATCTCTGCATGCGTTGCACCGAGTACTCCTAGGACAGCCACTGCTTGAACACAGCAGCTCCTGGCCCCGGCTCTGTGCTCAGCTCAGGTCTCAGCGCTCTGAAGGAAGGGGCCAGCTTTGGCAGCAAACGGAACAAAGGCCACTGGGTTTCTGTGGGGAATGAGATCCTACTGCAAGGGGAAAGTGTGCTTCCCTTCGGAGTCCCTGATGCTGCCTGGTGCCAGAGGAGCGCAGCTGTCTTAAGGCAGTGGCATTAAATCATCAGAAAGGCAGCCTGCAACAGCAGGGGAACATAAGGCTTCTGCGGTTTGCAAAGGCTGCACCAGAAGGTTCATGGAAACAGATTAGGGCTTCTAGTAACCAAAGCAACATTCGGGGATGCTCGTAGAGATGCAGTCTAACCGCAAGGCAACAAAAACGCTTATGGAGCTCGTGCTCGGTTCAGCTGCTTTGAAGTGCAACTGCGAGTGTGATTCAAGTGCCGTATGGTTTCGCAGACTCTGCCGGGGCAGGGAGCCTGGAATTTCCCATTGTTTGGAAATGATTTTCCGTTGTTATCAAATAACACAGATTGTTTCTGATTCTTTTTCTCCTTCATTGATTTCTCCTCAGTACTGACATGAATGTGCCTATTGTGTGATTACTGATTAAGCTCAGAAAACTCGTCCTGGGTGGAAACTTTCCCAGCGGAACAAGGGGCTTGATTAGATGGGTTCACACTCATAGCAGAGGAGGTAGATGATGGACACGAATGAGCTGGCGCTTACACACAATGGCAAAGATTTTCCTAGGTGACTGAGTACTTTTGAGGCCCTGAAAAGGAGCCTGGCTTCCAGAGAGCCTGACCACCTGTCCTGCAAGGGCTCAAGCAAGATGTCTTAACACCTTTCCCTGTAACGGAGCCACAGGACAGCTTGTGATGGGCCATTTTGGGCATCTGCCTATTTACAGAGGATGAACCAGGGTCCGTCCATACTGGGAATGCTGCTGCATCATGGAATGGCTCTGCACATGCATGATGTGATCACCAACAAGGCTGCGCACATGTCTCCCAACTGGCTGCAAGGAGAGCTGCTGAACTCGACTTTGCTCAGCGTTACACAAACTGGGACTGCTCAAGAAGTAGGTTGGA
>NW_017729012.1:8722756-8726192 GCF_001723915.1 Gavialis gangeticus | reverse complement strand
CATGCATGATGTGCTCACCAACAAGGCTGCGCACATGTCTCCCAACTGGCTGCAAGGAGAGCTGCTGAACTCGACTTTGCTCAGCGTTACACAAACTGGGACTGCTCAAGAAGTAGGTTGGAGCTGGGAGATGCCTCCTTCTCCAGCTTACTGCAGCAGAATAGAAACCCCAGGGTGCTGGTGGGGGTGCTGCCTGAACTCCAGAGGCTGAGAGGAGGCGGCTGCGGGCAGGAGGATCCTGACGAGATCTAGCAGCAGCATCCCAGCTCTGGGATGGTGCGGACTCCTGGAGCAGAAGAGGAGCCCCACGCACCGCGAGAGGAGGGGCCTGGACAGGACCTGGCCAGCCCAGGCGCACCCAGTGGTGAGTGCCCGGCGGGGGCTAGCGCGGGTCTGGCTCAGTGTACATCAGAGCAAGGAGCCCAGGGGCTTTCGGACACTGCCAAGCCCAGACACGTGCAGTGCACTGTGCTGTGGGCGCCCTGGGAACTGGAAGGCTCAGCCCTTCAGGGGAGACTTGGTGATGGCACTGCTGACCGGATGAGGCAGAGCCTGGTAGGAGACTCACAACCATGGCCCAGACGTGGCCGCCTCCTACCACACGCTGGAGGCCAAGCACGCGTGCACCACTTAGCTTAACCTGCTGGCCTTCCTGCCCAGCCTGGGGCCTGGGCGAGTGTCCCTAAAACCAGCACTGGTCACTGCTAAGAGGGGTGTCCAACCCAGCAGCTGGCTGTACGGGCTGTGCCGTTCTTGAGGCCTGCAGCCAGGAGCAAGGCCTAAGCCCAGCCCCAGCAGACTTGGGTCCATGGGCTCAGTGTTGGGATCCCCTCCCTGCTGCCTCATGTGTGCCCCCAAATAGGGTTTGGGGGAAAGAGGGGCTCCGCCAGAGCGGACAGAGCATCTGTTACTTCTCGCTGACCCTGAGGTCTCTGCAGTGGAACGGCTAGCCGTTCTCGTGAACTAATTTGGGCTGTTGCCATGTGCCTGGTTAAACGGGTGCCCTGTGAATTGTGCGGGGGTGGTAATCGGACTAGGCTTCGTGTTTGATTGACATGGTTTCCAGAAGAAAAGCCAGGGGAGTCTGCCCTGCTCCGTGTCCTGAAATTGCTCCTGGTGCTTTCAGTTCCTGCCTAACGAGCGATGTACAGAGAGGAGCAGGCCAGCAGGTTCCTGTCTCCTCTCAGGTTAGCTCTTCACGGGGGCATTGGCCTTTAACCAGCTCTACTGCATTTATTCTAGTTCGATGTGAAATGAATCAGTCCTCTCTGCAGTTCCAGCCAGCTGTAAGCGGAGACTCGACTTCTGGCTGGTGGAAATTGACCTTTTTCCGCCCTCCCAACCCAGCAAATTTCACTAACTAAATTATCGGCAGAAATTCTCCTGATCCCAGGACCTCAGCAGCAGCTCTGAAATAATAATTGCATTAGTCTGGAAACTGCTCCAGGAGCCTTTTAGGTCTTCTGATTTCAGCAGGAGCTTTTTCCAGAAGGTATCAAAGTTAAAGGTGATCAGCTTTTCTGTTGTTCAGAAACCATAATCTCCTTTGGGCAGATTTTAAGCAACAGTGAAACACCTGCCTGGGGCTTGCTTTTGTATTTTGTTTTGCCCAAACCATGAGGGTTTCCATCAGGGTTTTAATGTCCTTTCTTTTTTTTCATGCACATTTTTTGCTGTGAAGACAAACAACCTAGCAGTAGTTCTTCAAAGGAATGTAAATTCCTCAAGGAAGTATCCGGAGTTCCCAGCCGAGCATAGCTGCAAACCACAGACGCCTATGGCTGAAAGCTTGGTTCTGCTTTTAATTTGGGGGTAGCAGAGAAATTCTTTGTCAGGGCTTGGGTTCACTTGTGCTGGACCCATCAGGCCAGACTGTGTCTTACTGTACAGCAAAGCGTTTGCTTTGGCTGCCAGCAAAGGTTGTCTTTCCCCGTTGAATCTGATGATGCGGCGTGATTATTTAATGAGAATTTTCCTTCAACTGTTCTAGTAGCCTCCCTAGCAATACAGGAGTGGGAGCCCGTTCCCTCTGCGGCCTTGTTCTCCTCCACCCCCTTCATCTCTGCCTCGGTTGCAGCAGCCACTCAAAAATGCAATTAGATGGGCAGAGTGCTGGCAATGTGGGGCCGGTTCTTCCAGGGAAGGTTTTCTGTGACATCTGTGCACTGGGTTAATGACGGCAGCTCAGTTCAAGCAGTTAAGCTTCGAGCTGTGGGCGCCGCACTTCAGGAGGGGTGTGGACAGCATGGAGAGGGTCCAGAGGAGGGCCACTCGCATGGTCAGGGGGCAGCAGGGCAGGCCCTACGAGGAGAGGCTGCGGGACCTGAGCCTGTTCAGCCTCCACAAGAGAAGGCCAAGGGGGGATCTGGTGGCCATCTACAAACTGGCCAAGGGGGAGCACGAGGGAACGGGAGGATCCCTGTTCCCCTGAGCACTACCAGAGATAACAAGGAACAACGGCCATAAGTTGGCTGAGAGTAGATTCAGGCTAGACAGCAGGAGGTGCTGCTTCACAGTCAGGGTGGCTAGGATCTGGAACCAACTTCCAAGCGAAGCGAAGCGACCCAAAAATCCAAAGATTGCTGAAAGGAAAGAGAAATTGTACCCAGTCGTCTCCTTACGCGCCCTGCGAAGACATGAAGCTGCAGCAGGCCACAGCACGCTGCTCCAGCAAGGACGGCTCCATCTCCTTTAGGGCTGCGCCGTTTCCAGCAGCACCGCTGAGATTTTCTACAAGGTGAATGTAAACTGCTTAAAGCTGGGGGTTGAGTTTGGAGCATCGGGCCACCTCTGCAGAACAGCACGCACGTGCACCCCCACTCTCAGCAAGGCTAAGGCGTCTGCTTTACGATGCCTTTGTGGGTTGAAAAAAATGTGGCAACTCCTAAGATAAATAAGACCTCTGCAGCTGAACTTCACACTTGCAGGCGGTGTCAGGCAATAGACTGCTCCCCTGGTGTCACGGGCCCTGTGATATACGGCAGCTTGGTGTTTGCCTTCGGAGCTAAGCCCATTCCCAAGGTGATAACAGCAGGGGAGGGCGGGAGTTGCTCCCCAGTGATTCAGCGCCCGTCCCGTCGGTGCGTGCAGACGTGCAGTCGTGGGAAGTGCGGCGGGGGTGAAGGTGGCCGCGAAAGGGGGGCTGCAGAGGTGACCCACGTTGGAGATGGTTTCACATGTGGGTGGCAGGAGTGGCTGGGCTGCTAAAGGCTGTGGCAAGGGGTGGGGGTGCCTGCCCTGGCAGGCCCGTGCTGCACATCCATTCCTTTCCGGCAGAGAGACCGCCCCGGGCCCCCCAGCCGCGCCAAGCGAGCAAGGAGCCGGGTCGCAGCGGCCGCTGCTGAGGCCGGGCCGGCTCTGGCCCGCTGGCGGGTTAGGCTCGAGCAGCCCCGGGCCTCTAGTGCCCCGGCCCTGCCCGACGAGAGGCGCCGGAGCG
>NW_017729012.1:8719433-8722226 GCF_001723915.1 Gavialis gangeticus | reverse complement strand
CCCCGGCCCCGGCCCCGGCCCCGGCCCGGGACACTGGCTGCGGCCGCCGCCCGGTGCCCCCGAGCCCGAGCCGGTGAGTAGGGGCCGGGCGTCCCTGTCCCGGGAGGACGGAGCTGACCCCGGGGCCAGCTAAAGGCGTTGCGGGGCGGTGGAAGCCGAGCCGAAGGGCTCTCCAGGCTGCCCCACGGACACGGCGGGCGCGGGGAGTTGTAGGGGGCTTAGCTCTGGGGGGCAAGGACTCGCCCCGACTCGGTGGCCTCGTGGAAGTCGGCGGCGCTGCGGCGTGGCGTGATGCGCCCCTTGGCGGGGCCGGGGCCTGTCCGCGGTGCCGTGTTAAAGGGCGTCTCTTTTTGCACTTCTGCAGAGTCCCGTCTTCTCCCCCGGCCCTCTGCTCTCCGGCGGCCCCCCGCGGCTCTGTCCTCTGTCCTTTGGAGAAGGCGTCGAGCTTGACCCGGTACCGCCGAAGGAAGTCAGGTAAATACGGGCCTGCCGTCGCTTGGCGCTGGGGCAGCGCGGCCGCCTGCAGCGGTTGGCACCTGAGAGGAGAGCTGAGTTTCGTAGCGCTGGTTCTCCTCGGCCCCTGCGGTCGCACAGCCCTTGTCATGCGTGTTGAGTCGCCGTCACCCATGTGAAAGGTTTTTCCAGGGGTGGCTCTCCTTATCTCACCTTAGGATGCTTTCTAGTTCATTTGTAGGGCTGCTAAATTCTGCTTAATCTCTGGGCTGGTAATCGCCAGGGAAGATCTTCAGAAGCGGCAATGACCTGAGAGATTGTTTTATTAGGGGGCAGGAGTGCCACATTCCCAAGCCGGTGGTTTTGCAGCAGATGTTTTTTCTCTTACCAACCCCACGGTGATCTTGGGAACCAGAGGGAAAGGCTCCTAGCCGGAGGGGTGGAGTTTTAGTTTTACTCTTTTTGACCGCAGCGTGCCAGTTCAGAGCACGTGAGTCGTTCTTTGGATCAAAACTGGAAGGGAACAAAGGTCCCAAGTCTCTGCCTGTTCCAGCCCATGTCGAACAGGCAGAGCGATCAGGAACTCTGATAGTGGGACGGGGGCAAACTGTTGCCTTTTGTTTTGAGCTGAGCACACCCAGCTCCGAGTAGGCTGGCGTGGGAAAGAGCGCTTTCCCTGTGCCGTGCACGCAGGCCGTTGCTCCTGGCTCGCATGACAGAACCAGGCGTTTCTTCATGTTGATTTTCACGTCAGAAATGCTCAACTTACTACTGTAACGTTTTTCTGCGTACGGGAGGTTTTTCTTATGGCTACAAAGGAGCGTATCTTGGATGACGCTCCCATGTCGAGAAGGGGGAAGAACGAGGAACTCTCCTGCTGGGCTCTGGAGGGGTAGAAGTGCAGGACACGGTGTCTGCTTCATGAGCATTTACCAAAGTCCGCTTATCCAGTCTCAGTGGGAGCCTCGGCGCCTGGCAGCAGGCACCTGCACTCCGAAATTGTTGTCTCAGCCCCCCGGGACTCAGCTGGCTGCACTGCGGGAGCCCGGAAAGTCCTGTGGGAAAGGAGACAGGACATAGCCCGGTGCCTGGATGGGGCGGGCGCGGTCCAAATGTAAGGTGGGGTGGAGGAGATGGAGGGGCTGCTTTTTCTTTTTCCCCTGAATGAGAGGATAAAGGGTCAGTGGAAAGATGGTTTATTTTCTTTTTTGACCAGGGGAGCAGATCCTCATAGCTCGTTTTGTCTGTAGATTTTGAAACGCTTGCCATTTTCAAGTTGGGGACACTGGGTCCCAGAGGCAAGCAGCTCTTGAGGTGACCCAGGGGCTGGGCCCCAGGCCTGCGCCCTCCCCATGCTGCTCCCTGAAGGGGCCTGCCAAGAGTGCGACTCCCAGCGAGCACTAAGTGGCGCTGACCCGGGTGTCTCTCGTGCTTTCCAGGTACACCTCCTCCGTCACGTACGACTCGGAGAAGCACTTCATCGACGACATCTACATGCCCGTGGGGCTAGGCCTGTCAGCCTGCAGCCAGACCGTCATCTGCGTCCCGGATTGCACGTGGCGCAGCTACAAGTCCGAGGTGCGCTTTGAGCCGCGGAACAAGCCCCTCCGTTTCAGCAGCACCACCATCGTGTACCCCAAGCACACCAAGACTGTGTTCACCACCACGCTGGATTACAACTGCCGGAAGGCCATGCGCCGGTTCTTGTCCAGCGTCGAGCTGGAGTCATCTGAATGCGCTGGGAGCGATTGCCTCCTGGATGGTTGCTGAGCGGCCTCTGTCTCTCTCGCTGCGATCCGTCCCAGTCTCTATCCTGTACTGTACTAGCTCTCCGATAGCTAAAATGGGTAAAAGCTCTCACTGCCCAGTCCGTCCAAGGGAACCTTACCTGTCGCTACCTCTGCCCTGGCTCATAAGCACAGCTTTAAGTATCAAAATGGCCTGCACTTATTTTTCTATGGGAATTTAGCTTTCTAAGGTATCGGCTTTTCTGCCTTTAGAGCTGCAGATTCCCCTCCTGCCGCAGTGCGGTAGTCAGGGAAAAATAAGGGAAATGTGTCGCTAGAGGAAAAATTATTCTCTCTCTCTCATGGAACAGTGGCTACCACCTGGAAAAGTATACCTGACTCTTCACGGCGAGGTGTAAAAACAGCAGCCATTCACTTTTGCTGCGAAAATATAGCTCTCGCCTGAAAACAACAGTCCATCAACTACTTCACTTTTGATCACAGGACTTGGTCTTTCATAATAAAAACAGCAAATCCTGAAATTCTCCAGAATAGTTTAATAGATGGAAAAATCCAGAATTTTATATTTAAACAAATCCCGCCCCCCCCCCCC
>NW_017729012.1:8715628-8719249 GCF_001723915.1 Gavialis gangeticus | reverse complement strand
CCCCAATATTTTCTAGCTGAACTGATGCCTGGTTTTTAATTTAAATATAGAGGAGGAGCGAAGGAGTTTTAGTCAGAGCAAGAGTTAAGCTGCTTGTGCAGCGCGGGGCAGCCGGCACGTCAAGGGCACCAGGCTATCTATTTTCCAGGCTCCCCATCTGCACAACCTTACAAAACTTCTCGGTTAGTTCACAGAGCTGCAGGATTGTGCAACCCCGTACTTCTCGGTGCCACACACTAGAGTTTGCCAGTATCCCCTGAAATGTGCAGTGGTGAATGCCAAGCAGAAAATCATCCCCGGGTAGCTTTGAAGTTTGTGGAGTGAGGCCTGGACAAAGTAGAAGCCAAAGAAACCAGTCCCTGCTTGTTGTGAGCCCTCATGGAGCAGCCACAGGGAGAATTTCAGAAAATCCACTCTTCTGGCAAGGGCCGACGGAGGAGGCAGAAATTTGGTGATCCACAACCCAAGAAGCTAATAATTGCTTTGGGGGGAGCTGTAAGTCACGTGCAAGGAAGGTGGTTGCAACAGAAGAAATGCTGGACTTTCCACTGGCTAGATCCACTGCTATGCCTCTGCTTTCCATTGGCCTTTTCCGTGCAACTCTGTGCTTTCCATCAACCAGGACAGTGGGATGGGATACCCACCCTGCTGTACCAAACCAGAGCGCCTTTCAGCAAGAAAGCAGTTAATCCTGGGAGGAGAAAAGGGAAGAAGCGACCCATATATGCTGAGACTGCCCCGCCGCTATCTGTGTTAGCCTTTTACACGCACGCACATTTCTAAATCTACAAAGTCGTCGTTTCTGTGTTGAAAGCGAGGAGAGGAGTGTGGAAAGCAGCTGCTGTGGAAAGCGTGGCTGCTGTTTTTTGCTGTAGTGCAGCAGCCTGGGACAAACTCCGCAGGGACCTGTTCTTGCCTTCTTCGTGTGTCCTGAAAGGCCCCCAAGGGAGATCAGTCGCTCTTTCAGTAGAGTGCCATCCAGCCTGAGGTCTGCCTCCAAGAAGGGGAGTGGTGTGGAGAACAAACGTAAGGGTGAATGGATTTCATCTGCACTAGCAAGGAGGGCAGAATTTGTCCCGGCTGGAGACGGCTGCAGTAAACTTGTTCGTGCAAGTGTTAGGAAAGGCAAGGTGAGGGGGGTATCCTGTATTGCAGTAGTGGTGTGAGGTGAAATGAATCACGAGACTGAAAGCACAACAGGAGGAGGAGGACTTGGGTTGGTTTGGGGGTTCTGTTTTGTTTTTTACTTATTTATTCCTTGGAATCAGTTGTTTCTTTCGTCTGTGTTACCTGCTCCACAAACCAGACGTCCTAAAATGCTTCCGGGGGGGTGTGGGAGGCTGAGGTTGACTAGCTGGGTCCATAAGAGACCGTGGGTGGGACAAATCCGATTGTGACATGATTCACCCCAGTGAATTGAGGAACAAGTCGCTCAAGAACGATTGTAGTGAGCAGCAGAAGCTCCAGAGGCACGGATCCTGTTCTGCATGAAACAGGTTTACTCTGAGATCGTTCCTGAAATCTTTCCTAAAAGCACTGTCGATCAGAGGAAGCGTGTGGTCTAGGCTCTGAGTGTGAGGAGGAGTTCAGGGCAAAGCTTTCCCACGGGCAGGGGTATTTGATAACTGCTTGCTTTGTGGTTTCTGACACCTTCCTCTTGAAACAACCATTGTGGAGATAGGATGATGAAACAGATCGGGTCCCCGGTTTGCTCTGGTATCACTACCCCGTGAGCCTGGGAGCAGAGAGCCGGAGAGAGGCGTTCTTCAAACTTGGAACCATTCCTTGTTTCTAGGTAAATCAGAAATCAAAAGGACCTCACATTGTGTCACGTGTTCAAACACCTGTTTTTAAAACAAACAATTTCTCTGTGTACTTTTAAAAGGTTTTAATTGGTGGAGGATGGATGCCTTTTCAAAATTGCTCATGTTACTCGGTTTGCAAAGCCCCAATGATCACTGTGCCAGATGTCTTCTGACGTCTGCGACGTTTCTTGCCCCTCGTTTTCAGCTTGCTTTTTTTTTCTTTCATTTCACTAGTAATAAATTATCTGAAAACCATAATTCAAGGGGAGTCTGTCTCTCTTAATCAGAGGCTGATCAGCTAGCGATTGGTTTTGAATGCAAAATGGTGTCACGAATGGCTGGTTCATCTGTGCAGCGCTTGCTGGCTGGGAGCTGTTACTGAGGCCAGTGGTGGGTACTTGGAAGTTTAAGGTATCATTTATTATACTATTTACCTAGAAATAAAGATCTATTATATCCAACAGACCTTAGCTCCCCCGTTGTCTCCCTTCTGTCAAACCTTTCTGTTGTTAAACTTTCTAGTAAGCCATTGCAAGTATAAAATGGCCCGTAAAAATGTAATACAAATGTGATGGCTTTATCAGTTTATTAAAACACTTGAAAACATGCCCTTAAGACAACTGAAAATCCTTTCCAGCAGGCATTTGACTCTCACATCTGGTACAGTTTTATTCTTAAAGAGATGGTTTCTGAGGGGTACTTGGGCACATTCCTCACGTGAAGCCCGTGTCCTTTTCAAAAGCACCGAGTACTTGGATAAAACTCTTTTTTTTTTTTTTTTTTTTTCACTAATGATTTTAAAAGTGGACTATTCAGGTGCTTAGATGTGAAGGTGGCGGCTGTGGTATACAATCGTGGTTAGATTTTGTTACGTGCTGAACTTTAAAAATAATAGAGTGTGACAGGCTAGTCTTTTGGGAGAAAAATGATCTTATCTGCCTCAATGCGTAATGTCTTGTTAAATACTTATGAATTTCCAGGCCTGTGGATTTTGTTTTTCATATTGCTGGGAGGTGGGAACGATGCACTGGGGCACCAGTTCATCAATTCATAATAGGCTTTTTGTTTACTTTTTCACTCATTTGCCTATTCATTTGCAAAAGCCCTTGACTTGTGTGTAACGACATTATTGGAATCTAGGGAGCCTTGAAACAGTTACAGAGCACCCCCCGCCATCGCAAAAGCGCCTGTGGCACTGTGCTGCCAATCAGAGGCAATGGCACTAGGGTATCGTACAGAGTGACAATACTAAGTGAAGCAGCAGAGCCTTATTTGAAAGAGTCCTTCTGAATGACAAACAGGGATCGAGTAGTATTTTAAAGTCAAAGGGATACGTTTCTGAATGCCTGAGGGAAGTGACATAAATGTCCTGTGTCTTCAGACACTCAAATCCGCTATCCAGAGTCTTGCCTTCAGTCTGCCCTTGGCTGGTGGTGGGTTTTTTTTGTTTTTGTTTTCGTTTTTTATTTGAATGGGAAAAAAGTGGTCACTGAATGTCTGCTTGGGAGATGGTATTGGATGTGGGGAAAGGTGGGTGTCAGTGGCGTGGCACAGGAATGAGGTTTTCTCCATTCCTGTTGGCCAAGTGGACCTCTGGCTGGATGCTCCAGAGCCACTTGCCCAGTGCAATCAGCATCCTGACCAGAACAACCCTGCTGCCCGGGAGAAACTCAGTTTGGGCACATTCTTGTTTCTCACCCAAATTTCTGGGTCTAGGCCCCATACAATGAGCTTTCATAACTACAAGCTAGTACCATCTCGCACTGAGAGAGCAAGCCAGGTGTTGAGCCCTGGACCCCACTCGTCATTCTGCAGC
>NW_017729012.1:8705595-8710628 GCF_001723915.1 Gavialis gangeticus | reverse complement strand
GCTAGTAGCATCTCGCACTGAGAGAGCAAGCCAGGTGTTGAGCCCTGGACCCCACTCGTCATTCTGCAGCTGGCTCTATGGGAAATGTTGCTGTGTATGATATCAAGTCCAGGAGGTTCTCTCAGCTTCAATTTTCCCATCTGCAATATGGGCCTATTTCCTAATACTTGCCTATTTCCTGAGTTGTTGTGAGGATTCATGCTTTTTGGGCTGGAGAACACTGAGATAATCCAATGGCTATTGCTTACAGACAACCTATGAGCAGTTAAAGCTGGGGTGGGCAATTATTTTGGGTGGAGGTCCACTCACTGAGTTTTGGCAAGCCATCAAGGGCCACATGACAGGCAGCTGGGGCAGGCAGATAAATATTACTTTTCTAAATTGTTTAGGGGCCCTGTGGGCTGGATAGAATGGCCTGGTGGGCTGCATCCAGCCCGTGGGCCACATTCTGCCTACCCCCGAGTTAAAGGGAGTATGTTAGGATAGGGTGTTATGGAAAGCAGCACTTTTAATAAAGCCATTGAAAGAATGGTTTGTTGGCCATCTTTCAAGTAACTTTTATTAAACGGTTAATTTGAATATGGCACATGTACATCAAGAAAACCAAGCAATCTGCAGGCATGGGAAATTAATCAAACAGTGCCTTGAACAAAGGTCCCTTGTACAGCGCTCACAGAAACACACCGTGACGATTTACAGTTTCCTGAGAAATACTGGGGTGGCTGCAGATTACAGCTCAGATACTGGTAATTTGCTCAGTTATCAGGAACGTGTCACCTTTGCCTCCCTGAATATAGGAGCTGGAGGAATCCTCCATCCTTCCTGTTTGCTCATCTGCGTTCGGACCTGTGCGCTGCGGTGAAGGGGGATGCTCGAGAGTCAGATGTGGTTCTTTGGGCAGGTGCTGTTGGATATACAGCTCGTAACGTTTCCTTCTGTTCAGCTTATAGATGTGCAGCCTTTCTTCCTCGGCAGCAGGATCCTCCAAAACTCCATCCCATCGCAGGCTGTCATTGATCTGGTCAGAGAGGTCCTGGTCTGCTTGGTTAGAGCTTGAAATGGTGGAAGTTGGTAATACAAACGTGTTCATTTCTGTAGCAGGCTGAATTCCCTTTGCAGGGTCTGGGGTCAGGCCAGTATTCTTGCTGAGACGCGAAACTTCAAGCAGTTGGGTTTGCTGCTGCTGCTTCCTGCTTTTCCCATGATGTTTATCTGCTGCAATGAGAAATACCATCAACACAAACCTTCCACACATCGCTGCCACTGCCACTCACAACTTTACTGCTCTTCTGGAATATGACCGATACAGACCCGAGCCCACGACACGCAGCACGGGGGCATCATCCAGGAACCAGATTTTTAACACCACATCAACTGCATAAAAACTCCTGCTTGAGGAGAAAGAAGCGTCTAGCTGAGCACTTAAGCGCATTGTAGAACAGTACAGCTATGCAGAATTTCAGCATATTAATAGCATCTCCACCAGCATCCTGCTCATTGGATCAAAAGGACCATTAAGATTTTTTTTTTTTTTTTTTTTTTTTTTTTTTTTTAGTAGTTTTGTGCTCTTGGGGTTTTTTTCATGCAAATGTCATATGTCATAAACAGTTTGAGGAAAGAGGAAGTTTTTTAAAAAAAAAAAAAAAAAAGCCTGGTAGAAACTAAAATGAGAAACTTTTGTCCTATCATCATTTGAATGCCATTCAGGGGTTTCTGTGTTTTAATGCCCATGTGCAAAAGAGAGGCTCTCTGTGTGAAGGAGCTAGCAACCCCAAATTGGGGGGGGGGAATATTTTGGAAGTTTGTTACCCAATGTAAGTAAGTGGAATTCCCATTTTAATGTGTGCCCCCAGTTAAACAGCTAGTGAACAGCTCAGACCACCTCTCTTGTAATCTATGCTGGCACTATTGTTTTAAACACTTGTTCCATTTAGGCTTCAGCTTCCAACCATATTTACCCAAACTCTTGTAAAATCAGTGCTCTTTTTAATTCTGTTTTATTCTGAGGTTTTTATTTTATTTTTTTAAGCTCTGATCCTTTCATAGTGCAAGTGGCGTGCTTCACCTCCAAAGAAGTCTGATACAACCAGTTAACAGCCCTTGTACAAGCAGAGCGGACCAGAGAGATCTGTGCCTGATGGAAGCAACTCCTCCCCCATGAGCAAGTTCAGAGAGGAATCGGTGCCCTGGTTCATAAAACAGCAGCGTCCAACTCTGACCAGTTTGACTCATGCCAATAAAACGTTAAATGCATTTACCCAAAGCTTCCTGTGCTTTGTACCCGAAAGCTTGCAAAACACCCCAATTTTCCCAACTATTTAGCTGGTCTAATGAAAAATATCACATTTACCTAAAGAAACTTGTCAGTGCAGGGAAAGAAAGCCTCCTCATACTTGCAACCTCCCCAAATCTAGCAGCCCATTTGTGAAACAGCCTATTCCTTGACAGATGTCTTATGCCTCCTACTGCCTATGGGAGGTAGTGACATGCCCTCCTAATGTGTGTGTGGGGGGGTGCGTGTGTGTATTTTCCCCCACAAAAAGGTAGGTATGTTTCTAAAAAATGACTGGCAGTAAAAGAGGCCTGGGTCACCAGGCTGTTCTTTCAATGCTTGGGTGCTTGTCTTGTGGGGCGATCTAACCTTGGACAGGGGGCTGGACCCAATGACCTTGTGAGGTCCCTTCCAGCCCTCATAGCTATGACATCTACGAACTGAACCAGCGTCTCTATCTCCAATTCTTCCCCGGGATAACGGCACCTGCTCTCCTGTCTCTCTGCCACCCTGGCTGAAGGACGCCTCCTCGTCCCAGTGCCACATTTGGGCTTATTCCACTTAAACTCTAGCTTAGGGCCCCACAATACAAGGGGCCTCCAAATAAAAAACCTGGACATTTTCATTGTGACGTGACAAAAAACCAGACCTGCATATGGCTCTGTAGCTGTTATTCACACTGAGTCCATATCTTTGTGCAGAAATAACAATAATTCATCTTAAAATTTCATGAAAATCCATTCTCGTGGATTATGTTTCTCATATGGGGCCTCTTATAGCTGGACGTCACTTAGGGCCTCATCCGGCAGCGCTATCCCGGTCCCATTTTCTCTTGCCAGGCGGGTAAGGTGAGTCCAGGCAGACCTACTGATGTTGAGGGGTAACCAGCATGGGTTCGTGCAAGGCCGATCCTGCCTGACTAACCTGGTCTCTTTCTATGACCAGGTAACAAAGAGCTTAGATGCGACGGAGGAAGTCAATGTCGTCTTCTTGGACTTCCAGAAGGCCTTCGACACAGTGTCCCACCCAATTCTGGTGGGCAAGCTGAGGGACTGCGGCATGGATGAATGCACAGTCACATGGGTGGCAAACTGGCTCCAGGGGCGCACCCAGAAGGTGGTGGTGGACAGATCGATGTCGACCTGGGAGGGGGTGGGCAGTGGAGTCCCCCAGGGCTCGGTTCTAGGGCCAGTGCTGTTCAACATCTTCATCAGTGACCTGGACGAGGGTGTGGAGAGCACCCTGTTCAAGTTTGCTGATGACACCAAGCTGTGGGGTAAAGTGAATACACTGGCAGGCAGGGACCGCGTCCAGGCAGACCTGGATAGGTTGGAGACGTGGGCGGATCTGAACAGGATGCGGTTCAACAAGGACAAGTGCAGGGTGCTGCACCTGGGGAGAGGGAACCAGCATTATGGTTATAGGTTAGGGGCTGCCCCTCTCGGCAGCACAGAGGCAGAGAGGGATCTTGGAGTCAGGATTGACTCCAGGATGAAGATGAGTCGCCAATGTGACGAAGCAATAGGCAGAGCCAACCGCACCCTGTCCTGCAGCAACAGGGGCATCGCTACCAGGTCCAGAGAGGTCTTGCTCCCCCTCTACGCGGCGCTGGTCAGGCCGCAGCTGGAGTCCTGTGTCCAGTTCTGGGCGCCGCACTTCAAGAGGGACGTGGAGAACCTGGAGAGGGTCCAGAGGAGGCCACTTGTATGGTTGAGGGCCTCCGTGGCCAGCCCTGTGAGGAGAGGCTGGGGGACCTGAATCTCTTCAGTCTCTGCAAGAGGAGACTGAGGGGGGATCTCGTGGCTGCCGACAACCTTATCAGGGGCCAGCAGCAGGGACTCGGGGAAAGTCTGTTCACCAGGCCCCCCTTGGGGTCACCAGGAACAATGGCCACAAGCTGAGGGAGGAGAGGTTTAGGTTGGATATTAGGAAGGACTACTTCACTGTAAGGGTGGCCAGAGCCTGGACTAGGCTCCCAGAGAGGTGGTGCTCTCACCTTCCCTGGAGATCTTCAAGAGGAGACTGGACAGGCACCTGGCTGGGGTCTTATGACCCCTCCACCCCCAGTGCTCCTTCCTGCCCAGGGCGGGGGGTCGGACTCGATGATCCGTCTAGGTCCCTCCCGACTCACTGATTCTGTGAGTCTGTGATCCTACCGATCTCCCGTGCGTGGAGCAGGGGTCGAGCCGGGGCTGGCACGTCCGCGCCATGTCGCGCGCGAGGGGGCAATGCCCCAGCGCTTTGCGCCGTGAACCCCGGCGTGTCCTGCACCCGCACCCCGTGCCCAGCCGAGCGGGGGCATGCGGCCCAGCTCACCCGTCTCCCCCGAGGCAGGGGGGCGGTTGCCCCCCTGCCCTGCCGCAGGCAGCCGCGTCTTCTGCTGCTGCTTCCTCCTCTGCTGCCTGGCAGCGCCCTGCGGGCCGCCAGCCTGGCCCCGCGCCTGGACGGGCGGCAGGCGCCGTGCCCCTTGCATGGCCCACTCCTCCAGCCTGGGACGCGTCTCTATGGCGGCAACGACAGCAGCCAAGAGTCCCCTCCCGAGGGGCCGGGCCTGCCCGGCCTCTCCCCGCCCGCCCGGCTGGGCACGGAGAGGAGCCTGCGGCTGCCGTGCGAGCTGGGCCCTGCCACGCGCAAGGGAGAGCGCGTGGGCCTGGCTGGCAGTCTTCTCCCCCCTGAACACCCGCCCTGCCCCCCAGCGCCACAGCTCTGATTGCCGACGGGCTGCGGCTGCCCGGGTGTGCACAGGGCCTGGCCCTCCTGA
>NW_017729012.1:8699953-8700595 GCF_001723915.1 Gavialis gangeticus | reverse complement strand
CTCGTGGATTATGTTTCTCATATGGGGCCTCTTATAGCTGGACGTCACTTAGGGCCTCATCCGGCAGCGCTATCCCGGTCCCATTTTCTCTTGCCAGGCGGGTAAGGTGAGTCCAGGCAGACCTACTGATGTTGAGGGGTAACCAGCATGGGTTCGTGCAAGGCCGATCCTGCCTGACTAACCTGGTCTCTTTCTATGACCAGGTAACAAAGAGCTTAGATGCGACGGAGGAAGTCAATGTCGTCTTCTTGGACTTCCAGAAGGCCTTCGACACAGTGTCCCACCCAATTCTGGTGGGCAAGCTGAGGGACTGCGGCATGGATGAATGCACAGTCACATGGGTGGCAAACTGGCTCCAGGGGCGCACCCAGAAGGTGGTGGTGGACAGATCGATGTCGACCTGGGAGGGGGTGGGCAGTGGAGTCCCCCAGGGCTCGGTTCTAGGGCCAGTGCTGTTCAACATCTTCATCAGTGACCTGGACGAGGGTGTGGAGAGCACCCTGTTCAAGTTTGCTGATGACACCAAGCTGTGGGGTAAAGTGAATACACTGGCAGGCAGGGACCGCGTCCAGGCAGACCTGGATAGGTTGGAGACGTGGGCGGATCTGAACAGGATGCGGTTCAACAAGGACAAGTGCAGGG
>NW_017729012.1:8679957-8699482 GCF_001723915.1 Gavialis gangeticus | reverse complement strand
CCCTGCCGCAGGCAGCCGCGTCTTCTGCTGCTGCTTCCTCCTCTGCTGCCTGGCAGCGCCCTGCGGGCCGCCAGCCTGGCCCCGCGCCTGGACGGGCGGCAGGCGCCGTGCCCCTTGCATGGCCCACTCCTCCAGCCTGGGACGCGTCTCTATGGCGGCAACGACAGCAGCCAAGAGTCCCCTCCCGAGGGGCCGGGCCTGCCCGGCCTCTCCCCGCCCGCCCGGCTGGGCACGGAGAGGAGCCTGCGGCTGCCGTGCGAGCTGGGCCCTGCCACGCGCAAGGGAGAGCGCGTGGGCCTGGCTGGCAGTCTTCTCCCCCCTGAACACCCGCCCTGCCCCCCAGCGCCACAGCTCTGATTGCCGACGGGCTGCGGCTGCCCGGGTGTGCACAGGGCCTGGCCCTCCTGAGGGGACCGTGATGCGGGAGTGCTGGGTGTTGGAGGGGACACGGGGGGCCGTGTCCCCGGGAGCGAGGGCAGCGTGTCTGCGGGGACACGGTGTGGGGGTGCGTCTGAGGGGACACGGGGAGCTCGGAGGGGCTTTGCCGAGGCTTCCGGAAGCTTCCGCCCAGGTCTGTCCCGCTGCCTTCCGTGAGGCGCCGTCGCCAGTGCAAGCCCTGCTCCGAGCAGGCCCTGCCCCGACGCCATCATCCCAGACGAGCCTTTTCTGTCTTCAACACCTCCAAGGACGGGGAGTCCCCCCTCTTTGGGTGACCCGTTGCCGTGCCTGACTATCTTCCCAGTGAGCAACTTCTTCCTAATATCCAGCCTCAACTTGCCTTGCTGCAGCTGGAGCCCATTGCTCCTTGTGCTGCGTGCGGTTGGTCACCACTAAAGCAGTCCGGCTCCGTCCTCTTTTGACCCCCGCCGGAGCCTGAGGACAGGAAGGACGGCGAGCAGCAGAGCAAGGGCCCCGGACGTCACAAAAGCAGCTTTCGACTCGCCCGTGGGACGGACGGACGGACGGACGGGATCCCCTGGGAGGCCGACGCAGGGGGTCGGACTAGACGTGAGGTCCCATCCAAGCCTCATTGCCTCTGACCGGACGTGCCCGAGGGCGAAGAAAACTTGGGGAAGGGGCCAGGCTGGCCCCGCTGGGAGTGCGCCCGCGCTTCCCGACGAGAAATTCCTCAAGGAGGAACCCATGTCAAGGGTAAAAACCCTTCTGCCGCCTCCCTGAGCTCTTTGCAACACAACAGTTGCTCTAGGGTTTCCTGTAGGGAAAAAACAAACAAACGCCAAGTGGAAAGAAACCCCGAGCGAGAGCGAAGAGGGGCACGGTCTGCGGGGCGCCTGGGCCCTGGGGTGCTGGAGGAGGGGAAGGGGCACTTGCAGCAGCCCCCCTCCGCCTTGCCCTGCCCCAGGTCCAGCACTGTCCCCGTGCTTCCCCACGCCTGTCGCTAGAGGGCACCGCGGGTGCGTGGCCGGGGAGCCCCGGCGGGTGTGCCAGGTGCGGGGCCTCGCTGCAACCTGCTGCCCCCCACCCCGTAGCTCCGCATTAGAGAGCCTGCAAATGCATCTGATGCTCAGCAGCCCCCTGTGCATGCTGGGGGAAGGCTGCATGCGGGGACCTGGGTCTTTGCAGCACCGGGAGCGCGGAGTCCCATCCCAGTAAGGGTGGAGGGGGCATTTGCAGGGCCTGTTGCAATCTTGTTGCTGAAGGAAATGCTCCCCTTGCAATGAAGAAGTGTTGGGGACAGTGGTGGTGGTTTCCCCCTCCCCATTCCCAGCTGCTCAGAGGTAGAGTTTGGCCAGCACCCTGGTGCTGGGGCAGGTTGTCCAGCTCCTCTGGGGTTGATGGACCTGGACTGTCCAAGCAAGGTTGGATCCTGTGCTGTGCATAGCAAACGAAATGCATCTTTCTTTCAGCAAGGTAGGAACAAGCCAACAGATGGTTTGTTCAGTGCCCCTGTCTCACCCCATCATCTTGGACTGCAGTTGTGCATCTCCAAACAGTGGTGGGGTAACAAATGCCTAGGGCAGTTTAAATCATCTGCTGTTTTAGTTCAAGCCAGGGGGAGAAGCATTCAGACTTCTCGGTGGGGTGCAGTTCTGGCTCTGGGGAAACTCTTGTCAGCCAGGTGCAGATTAGACTTGTTAACTAGACACACCTGGAGGGTCTCTGCCTGGGGTCTCTTCAGTTTCTTAACAGGCGGTGAATGCCTTCGGCTTGGCACTCTGGGGAAGGGCCTGGATTTTGGTGCTGGGGTCTGTTCGTACATTTCCAGATTGCCTCTTTCTTCCCTGTTAATGGGAATGCCATGCCTCAGTTCCCCCGCTCTTTGTTCAGTCTGCTTACCTATTGCCCGAGGGGTGTAAATGTTCAGAATTGGGGTCTTACTTTGTACTCAGAGAAGCAGGCTCCCAGCTCTGCCACTGCGCTCCTGGAAGACCTCGATCAAGTCCCTTTCCCTCCTTCGGGAGGGGGAAGCATGTTCTGTATCCTAGGTACGTACAAGGACAATATGGTAAGTAGTCTATAATGCAGACTGACCAGCTAAACACGCTGTTTCCCATTTGTATTTTGAATGCTAGGATGCTTAATTAATGTCTAGACTCCAGAATTAAGTTTGATGCAGATAGACTTTTAAAGATAAATAGGCTTGTTCTAAAGTTTACAAAGTTTAAACAAGCGCATCTGATACAGGAGGTTAAAACTTAAGCAGCGGTTGTGAATCAAATATCAATAAATCAAAGTTTTATGCAAAGTGGTAAACTCATTCTAATCTGTATGGAATTACGGACGATTTGTACTGGCCTTTATCAGTTTCAGGTTAATTTTAGTGCCTTGTTCCATAACATTTGCAAGGTGTTTGTCAGTCTGTGTATGTGATAAATAATGGATCTCTTCCAGTAATGTATATTTCACATGGAGGCATAAAAAGATCTTAAAAAATTTAAGATCTAAAACTACCAGGGAGAGTAAAATAAAGGCTTCATCCTGAAATCCTTTCCCCACAAATACACTCAAATCTGTCGTGACTGAGGACTGCTAGATTGGGCCCCATATTTGGTTTCCACTGCCCTCCTGAATCTTAGCTGCTTGTAATCTGAATGTAAGGTGAAACTGAGGTAGCCATGTGAGTGTTTTCTCTTGTGAACCAGGGTTGTTATGACAGCCAGAAGTTTGGCATGAAATCTGTGGATGCAACAGGCCAGCACCTGTTAGGGGAGGCTTGTGAATAATTCCTGTGCTTTGACTGCTTATAAAATTACTAACTTTTTCAGCCATGGAATTGGTGGTTTTGCAAATTGCAAGCCCTAGATCCACGGCACAGTGGAAGTATAACCGAGTTTTGGAAAGTAACTCCCAATATCTTAAGCAAGTTTCAGACGGTGTTTGCAGAATGGTTACTGAAACCTTGTGTGCAGAGGGTGATTGATGGTGCTGTTGTCATTTTTAGTTATAGAGAGTGCATTCTGTGCCTTCTGCTCTAAAAGCACAAGTTTGTAGCAAAGAGCTACAGAAAAATCCCAGCTAGCAACAGAGGACAATAGGGCATAACTTGAGCAGTTCTGGACACAATTGGTAGGGCAGTGATTCACAGCCTTGCACGGCTGGGCGCTGCGTAAAAGGTGTCCTAGTTTAAACGGCATGATGTCCCAGTATGGTACTATGGTGGTGGTACAACATCACTGTGATCTATCTGATTTTGCATTGACTCAATGTTGTGATGCTTTGGGCCCAAATGTGTCCAAAAGGCACTTTTTACCTTTAGACTTAATACAGGGAGTCCGAGTGGTTCTTAGCTTCAGATGCAACTGTGCTGAGATCTTGGGTATTTTTCTTGGACTTCCTTATGAGTCCCACTCAGTGCGAAGTATGGCTTTTGTGCTTAGACGCTTGACTCAGTCTGGTCAGACAGGGTCTATAAGGAGGTTGCAAGAGGAAATATTTTAAATACCACTTAAGCCTGATCTAGAATGTGGAGGGGTGGGTGTGTGGGGAAGAAAGGTAAAGGAAACAGTTCATGAGAGAGAGTCGTCAGTTGTTAAAGGAGATATTTTGCTTAAGAAATTAAATGGCATTCTCAGCTGGGTGGCATTTCCTTGAATGCATGCAGTTCGTGTGCTCATGTCACGCTTTTTTGTCAGACTAGCAACTGAGTCATGTAGCTCCGTCTGTAAAATAGATACACATATCTACAAAAACCTGATGGTGGGAAAAGGGAGTGCTGCACTCTGAGCATTAGCTCTGAAAAAGGTCAGGCCTGTTTTCTTTGTTGTAAGTCGTTGTGAGTGGCAAAACAGTTGGACCAAAACGGATGGGTCATGCCACAAAGGGACATGGGAACTCGGAAGGACTCTCTTGGCAGCAGCCCACTAGCTCTGAGCCCAGGAAAAGGCTCTTTGAATGGAAAGTTTCCAGTTTGACCTTTGGCTGACACTCATTTTCAATTAATGAGAATTAACTTTCTCCCCTTCTTATATTTGTATTGCTGTACTCATTAAGACAGGGGTGTGGCTCAGAGGGTGCTTATGGTTTACAAGTTTCTGCCCTAAGAGCTGATGCTCTAACCAGCCAAAGGATGGGAGGAGGAAGAAATGGCGTGACTTACCTGAAGGGCAGAGGTGAGATTGCAGGCCTGGCCTCCTGCATGCCAGACCCTTGTGTTTATTGTACTAGAATAATCGCAATTCTGACTGATCTGTCACCTCTTTCCTCTACCTTGGTTGATACAGACCTGTTTCACTATGTTGTCAAGCTGGTCCTGAGCATCTATACGTCTCTATATGACACAGGGTTGTGTACAGGGTAGCTGACAGCATCCCATATCACAAGCTTCTCATACAGGCCTATCTGCGGCAGATCTTGTCATTTGTACAGTTAAGTCACTGGCAGCTGCAATCTGGTGAATAATTCAGTGGTACCCTTTACTTGCTAAAAAGGACATTTGAAGAGTTTATTGTCTGGCCAGAACTGGAAGTGTCTGTTGGTTGGGGTTTTTTTGAGACACAAGCCTATGAAAAATAGACTTCATACTATCAAGTTAAAACAAATATTTAGCCTTTTAAAATTTTTAATTTAATGTCATTTTTAATGTATGTGACTCCTATCTAGCAAAGCCCCGCTTTTAGACTCCTTTGAGTGTGCAAGTTCCTCTGAGATCTTTACTAGCGGAGCCCACCACTGAGATCTGGGCCCCTTGCTAAGCTTAGCCGTGATGCCCAGCACCAGAGATGCTGTTTGCTGCAGCATTTCTTTCAAATTCAACAGTAAAAAGAGACTCATGACTTTCCTTCTTATTTATCATTACTTTTGCATTTTCCACTTCCCAGGCTAGAGCAGTCCTTTGCTTTTCGCTTTGTCATGTTGCAGATGAATGTTTGCAAGGGAAAAGGGAAAAAAGGTGGTGTATGCACAATCATATATAGAATCTTTTACAGGAATTTCACCCTTGTATTCGGTATAGAAACTAGACCTTGGTTAGAAAAATGTCAATGATTATGCTGTGAGAAATGTTGGTGTGCACACGTGCAGGAGTGTGAGGGGCACCTCTGCTCCATCCCCAAATTTCCTGCAGAAATGTTTGGGTAACAACAGGAGATAAAAGCCCAAAGCTGAAAATATTTGGGATTTCTAAATTGTCTTGGGTTAAAAAAAAAAACAACCCAACACCAAACAAACTTTGTTGTGTTGAAAACCAGCAATTTTTACAGAAAACACTTTTCTTCTCTGTTTATCATTTTCATTAAATAAAGCCAGGCAAACATAGTCCTGACTGAAATGAAGATTTTAAGTTTGAGCCTAAAGTGATTTTTGTTTTTTTTTTTTGTCTGTGGGCTGTGGGAAAAAAATTCCACCTGTTCTCAAACTCACGGGTGTCAGCACAGAGAAATCTGTTGCCACAGACTTCTTTTGCAGACTTGGAGAAATTACTTTTTTCTGTGTGCATCAGGCACCATCCTTCTAAAATGGGGATAATAATACCTCCTCCTGAAGGCACCAGTAATGGATGTGTGCAGTGTGTCGTGTCGCTACAAAGTATTACTATAGATGTAATAATGTACCATGTAAAGATATCATTTTGAGCCATTATAACCTACGCACTCCATGGTTAGATGAGTATAACCATTGAGGAATATGCAGTTTCATTACCTAAGGCCCTTGCAAACTGAGCTGACACAGTAAAATAGAGTAAAATAGAATGGGGCAGAGGGCTGGAAAGTCTTGATTTATTTTATTTACTCAATTTATGGAAGAGAAATTTAAGAGGCGACTTGATCATTGGCTTATGTACGGAGAACGTGTTTGAGTGGTGGGGGGAAGCTTTCAGCCTTTCTCACTAGAACTTACTGAATTGGCAGAAAGGGCATGACAGGTTGCTGAGCTGGCAAAGTTAGACAAACTGAGCCTTGAAATTGGATGTGATTTCTTAACTGTCAACCCAAATACTGGAGTGACTTGCCAGGAGAAATGGCAGTCTTGCCACCTCATGGAGTCTTTGCAGTGAGCCTGGTTATCTTTGCTTGCATCCAGCTTCTGGGGGAGACTCTTTGGCCTGTGTGCAGGGGAGAGGGGTTGTAGTCTCTGAGCGGGGGCGGAGAACGCTCAGGTGCCTGGCTGCCGTGCCGTACTCCTGTACTGCAGGGCATGCTGAGCGCCAGGTTCGAGACCAGATCGGCAGACGTCTTCCCAATTTTTCACATTATTCTGCAGTACAGGGCATGTCATCAGTTGCTGCAGTGGTGACACCTGGGTCTCTCCTGCCCACAGCCCTCTTCACTCCTTCAAGGACTGAAATGCTCTAATCGAACTAGAGTCTTTGGACTTGATATCAAGGTGTAAAGTGGACTACCTGAGCTTATCTTGGCCTGCGGTTTGGGTATGACTTCTATTTGCTTTGCAATTGTTTTCACAGACAGAGCTCAGAGGTTTTTAATGTAGGCAGTGGGGTTTTATTTTCCTGCCTCTGTTATGGCAAGGGGTGATCCCTTTTTTTTTTTGGCGAGGGGCCTGATCCTTTTTTTTCTGAGGAGCCTGCCCACCTCTCCCGAAGCTGCGGGGAGCGAGCTGACTGGTAGCTGCAACGCTTCATTGCAAACTAAACTACATTGGGATGTACTTTAGTTTACACAGATGCAAAATCATTTAAAACCCCCAAAACTCTTGCACATGTACAGTGTGACACCATTATGCCACTCAAAGTGACATTTTTATCATGTGTACATGGTAATGGCATCACATGTACAAGAACCCTTACCGCTGTGGAAGGTCTCTGACAGCCAGGCCTTTTACAGCCTCTGCTAGAGGGAAATATCTGTTTTTCCTAAAACAAAGCTGCGTGCTGCTGCCCACAATTCAGGGTTAGAAGCAAATTTTCCTGGTCCTTTCAACTGGCCCGTGAAAAATCAAACTTCCTGCGATGATTTTTTTGAGTACAGGGCCCTCTGTTGTTCACTGGATATTTTGCTGATTGAAACAATACCTCTGTGGTTATTCAGACATCTCCAAACGCTTCAGGAGCCTTATTCAGTTCTTGCCACCTCCCAGTGGCTGTTTTAGAGAGGTATGAAACGATCTGTGCAGTCACGCACACAGTGGTGGCCAGATCCATCATCTCTTCACTTTTAAAATCAACCTCTGCCCTCCCCACCCAATGGAGGAGTCCTGTCTTCTTGGTTCTTGCCCTGAGTGGCTGCTAGATCTGGAATACATCCCCTATCATCTTTCCCCTGCTACCCCCTGTCCTCACCTCTCACTACAGCTGTACAGCTCATATCTTGGTTATATTAGTTTCTGTGCAGGTGGTTTGTTTGTGAAGGTGGAGCTGAAGCTCTTCTGACACAGGAGCCTGTTCCTGGAGACATCTCATCCTGTGCCGTCCTGGCTGCTCCTTGCATACGGTTAGTGCATTCCTGGTTCAGAGTAGCTTACAGACAGGCTCTGTGCTTCTCCACCAGCAGCTGCACCAGGCGATAAAGCCCATGTCAGCAGAGCTGTTGAGCAGGGGATAAAATGGAGCCTATGCTGTGTCCCAGCTGCTTTCTTTTGAGTAATGCTCATCTCAAGAAGCGGCAAGAAAGAGCTGCCAGGTCAGTACACACTGAAAAGGTGTCCAATGAACATCCTCCCCTCTGACGCTGATACCAAGTCTGGCTTATAAGGGTGGAGGGTGAGGTCTGGTGAGATGGGGTTAACACGTGCTCCCTCCCAAGACCTCCTGCAGGTCCAAATGTGATCCATATTCTATCTGATGGGATACTCTGATGTCTGGTAGGGCCTTTCCTACCTAGGATCCAGAGGCCTTGTCCAAATGTAACCGCAGCTGCAGGAGGGATCTTTCATCCACCAAGGGCAGCCCCTCTGGGGTGGAGCATGAAAGCCGGGTATCAGTGGCACAGCAATGCTCTGCTAATGAGAGAGGAAAATCCCAGTGCCTCTGACTAAGCACAGGCCAACTGCATGTAGTTTTTGTGTTGAGGCATCAGCAGGTTCTGGGGGTGGCTTCATACACACATCAGCTGGGATATACCTTGATCTCTGGAAATTCAACTGCAGGACTGTCAGGAATTGTGCCTGTAGTTTTCCAGTGGAGACCAAGCTGTAGAGGGCACGTGGCCTCCCGGTGCAGAGCTCTATACTGCATGGCTAGTCATGATCTCCGGTATGATGCCCTTTACAAGATGAGAGATGCACCCTGTGCCTTTGCCCAGGTGCAAGGACCAAGACAGGCTGTGGCTCAAGGTCTAAAGGGCAGTTATAGTTTGCAGCCGGTTAGGTCCCAATCTTGCTATCAGAATCCCTCGGGCAGATTAGGTGCTGGATCAGGCAATAATGACTCCACTCTGAGCAGCCGAGACCAATTTTGGGAGGCTGGCAGCAAGTTGGTGCCTGAAGCCATTGAACCCCCGGTGTTGTCCCCTTGTCTCCTGTCAGCAAGAGCACTGGACTGGTATCTTTTCTGTCGCAGCTCTGTCTGCACTGGAAGCCACTTCGCAGTCACTCAGGGATTGAGTGTCAAATATGAAAAATGCTGGAAATGAAGAGCGCTGGATGTTTGCGCTGACAGTGTGTGATGGGCAAACCAGAGAGGGGAACAGCAGGCAGCGGGACCTGCTAGTCTGTCAGTCAGTTGATGCTGGCTATGGTGAGCTGTCAGGTCCTAGCATGGGGGGAGTAACTTGGGTCAGATCAGTAGTCTGTCATTACCCAAGACATGGGTCCCAGCTGAGCAGGAACTGCAAGGCAGGCCTCTTCCCTCTGGTTGACAGCAAACAGAAACACCCCTCTGTTCTTGCAGGCCTGGTCTGTGCACAGTTTTTTGGGACCAGGTTAGGTATCTATGTGGTTGAGGATTGTTAGTCCTTATGCCTTTTATTTTACCAGTCTAGTTACACTGGCATTATCTGAATTCACGCTCGGGCTATGCTGGTGCCTGATACCAGTAAAGCTTTTCCTTTTGATTTATGAGAATGCAGACACTAGTGCTTTTGTATGGGTCTACCTGTCCCTGCTGTGGAGGGTGAGGGTTATACTGCTTTTAACTCTACTGCCACAGTTCGAGGGGTAGAGGCCTTGCATGCAGACAAGACCTCAGTGTGTCCTGATCCACAGCCACAGTCCAGTTCCACCGACTGAGAATCCAGGCCTTTGTTTGGCTCCCGCTGCACAGTTCACTGATTGCTGCCACATATTTATTTAAGGGCTGAGTAATGCAAGTTGTCTAGAGTGCACCTCATGTTGCCCAGGACTACACAAAAGCTGCTCGCCTGAGTGTTGAGGCCGTGGGCCCTGCATGTGGAAGTGGACTGCTAAGGCACGGTGTGATCATCCAGGTGGAGGTGGTGAGTCTGACTGCGCTTCTTCTCTGATTTGACTCTTCCTTCCTCAGTTAGAAATCCAAGTTGTCCCCTTCGCTCCTCAACTGGTTTCCCCTGTGGGAAGTTTGCTGCTGGCCCCTGATACAAGTCGGGGTGTCCGAGGGGGAGTGTGACACTGGGCACTTTCACCCAGCTCAGGACGCCTTCCAGCCCCTACTGAAGCTGGCATGCGAGTGCTCTCAAGTAACCGTATTTCCTGGTGGATTTTAATCCCTCGGCAGTGCCTCCCATGTGAGCATAAGAGTTTGTAGCTGAGCAAAACAAGTGGAGATGATCTCTCCTGTGTGCTGTGGCTGGACTTGCCAGCTGCCTGCCACATCGCAGGTTCCCCCAGGTGATCTGTTCTTGCTTGTTACGTAGCTATTGTGGAGTTTCAGCCTTGTTGCTAAAAGGGTACAATCCAAAGCCATGTACTGAGAGCTTGGTGCTGCCCTGATCCAGCAAAGTACTATCACATGTGCTTAGCTTGAAGCATGCGATAACCCTGCTGACTCCAGGTGGACCCCAGGGGCTCCAGTCTCTTTGTCCAACCTGTGACAGAGCAGAGCATCCCACAAGCCGAGGCAGAAGGAAAAATCGAGCGCAGGATAACCTGGCGTGTTTTGTTTCAAAACAGCTCTCTGCATTCCCCTGGCTTCAGGCTCAACCTGGCTCCCTTGCGTGCTTGAGCAGTTCTAATCAAGTTGCTTGTCCCAGCAAGAAACTTCTCCCAGGAGTCAGGCTTGCAGCAGTGGGTCCGTAATGGGCTGCTCTATCCAGGTTTCGTTTGTCAGAATCTCTTTCGATTAGCAGTAGAATTTCTAATGCATTAGAGGTGGCCAGCAATTTGGGCATCAGCTGCTTTTGTTCCTTACAACCAGTTAGCTTGTGCTGGGATCTCCTCTGCCTTCAGCACCCAGGCTGCTGCGTACAGCTCCCAGTCACCGTAATGGAAAGTATTGAGGCAGTGTTTCAGTAGGAGTGCCAGGGGAAATCCCAGAGAACAGTGCCCAGTATCAGCTCAGCTCTGGTCAAAACAGGTGATCAAAAGGAGTATTACCCACTGGTGATGTTTTGCAAGCCCAGAGAGCAGCTTAATCATTTTTACCTACAAATACAAGGTGCAGATTAAGCTTGCAGTAGCATGCGTGTGTTTGACCTCTCCCCCAGGTGCCTGGAGTTAAATGTTTAGGCACAGATGCTGCCCATTTCTGGTGCTCTAGGCTCAAGAGTTGCAAATTGCTTAAAGGCAAGCAAATTGAATTGGGTTTTTTACCTAGTCCAAATCTTTCACTCTGTGAACTGGGCAGCTTGGCTGTAGGCATCTCCAAGAGTGGAACTGGCTGATAGAGATATCCCCAGGGCCTTTTGTTGCTGAGAAAAACAACAGTTCCAGAAGGAAGAGCTGGAACTTCCTGAAAGCTAATTTGCCAAAACAATGAGAAAAAGCAAAAAATGCTGCTAAAAAGATTTAATAGCTCTGCAAAAGGTGACTGGACACACACCTTGCTGAGGTTATTTGACCCCAGCAGGCTTTCCTGCCCAGAGCAGGGGGGCTGGAACCAGTGATAGCACAAGGTCCCTTCCAGCCCTAAACTTCTGTGAAAGTTGTGATCAACCTGGCTCAAGTCAGTGTTGTATTCTGTCTCCACTTTCATCCCCACCATATTCAGAATTAATTCTGCAGAGACTACACGCGATGCTTGCTCCCCATGATGTGATTTAGTAGATTTGTAGTTCCACACTTTGACCCCCTCGGGGTGACTTCTCACTGCCACCAGCCTCCCTGGGAGCTGTTGGTGTCCCTGGGAGAGGCAGGTTTCCATGTTCAGCATGCTCCTCCTACAGAAATCTGAGGCAAGCAATCGTGGGTTTTGGACCATACTTCAATGAGGAGCCTCTGCAGGGAGAGACCCCTGCCTTTGAGCAGAATCGTGGGAAGTTTCTGCTGCAGGCTGAAAGGCTTTGATGTGGAGCATGAGTCAGAAAGCTTAACCTTTTGGAGAAGCCCTGGGAAACAGGCAAAGTGGGGATTGTTTGGAAACAGAGAGGAGCATGAACCACGGCCCACATGCGGCTTCACATCTTTGCACTGAAACCACAGCAAGACTTCAGTTTGGGGCAGAGTTTAAAACCGGCAGTCTGATGCACAGGGAGTTAATGCCCACAGGGTCAGTGTGCCAGGGCCAGGGCAGCTGAGGATGAAAATGGAATGAGCCTGTGAACGAGTGATGCAGCTGGCATCCTCGGGTGGACAGGAGTTTAGATCTGGACATGCCCCTGGCAGACTGTGTGGTGACTGGCACCTCTTTGCCCTCCTGCCATTGCAGAAGAGTCTGGGGAACCTAATCCAGGCCTTGGCTTTGGTGCCAGCTTGGTGCCCTGCCAGCCTTTCAGCCCAGTGACACTCACCTGTCTTTGTTACCCAGAGAAATAGTCAAACATACAGTGACTCTTGGCTCAGGCTCTGACCACCTGTGTCCACTTTTGGATCTGAAATCAGGCCACCCCAGTGCTTTCTGCCAAGCTCTGATTACAGCTGTGGGGCTTCACCCTACCCCCACGTTGACTCTTCTGGACTTTGCATGTCTTTGATACGATGCCTGGTTAGCATCTCTGCAGTGGAGTGTGTCCCCCTGTCCCCCGATGCAGATTTCTCTGGTTAAGGAGCTTTGGGTCTCGTTGTTTAGAGTCTGGGCCCAGCTCAGCTTTGAGCTAAAAGTTGAAATTGGCCCTTGTGATCCTGAGCTCATGGGCCGGGCACTTCTCCTGGGTGTGGCCTTGCCTAAACGGATCCTGTAACTGAAGCCAGTTGTAAAGGTCGTGTGACCAAAGATCTCTCAGACCAAGAATGGCCATCCCCATGGGCCCTGTTTATATAAATGCACCACTTCTCCCAATACAGTGGGTCTTGGAGAAGTCAGGCACGCTGTAGTCTGCTGGCACTGTGGCGTGTTTTCACAAACTGGCCTTGAGAGCTCTGCCCAGCTGCTGTCTTCTTTTTTGTAAGCCTTGGGGGATAAGTGGTGGCAGAGACCTGCTTTTATCAGGCTGTGTCAGGTTCACTTAGCATCACCCCGTGTTCTGCTGAAGCTAGATGTACGGACACCTCTGAGCATTTAGTTCATCATGGTGGCTGAGAGCCGAAGTAACTGGGGGTTGACTTCAAACTCTATTTTGTTGTTGGAGTAGTTGTAAAACTGCATTTAAAAAAACCTAACATTGTTCATCCTCCACAGCTTCCACCCGTCAGGTGGGAGAGCAGGACAGGTGCAAACTCTTCAGCATACTTCATGGATTTATAGATTCATAGATGCTAGGGTCGGAAGGGACCTCAACAGATCTGTGAAGTATGCTGATCACTTCCTGCTCGCCATCCTTAGCTCTTGCTCACCTTCATCTGTGAAGTGCTGTGGCAGCCTCCCATTTCACTGACTGTGAAACCGAGGCACAGGGAGGGAAAATGATGTGACCGAGGTCAAACAGCTAGTCAGAAGCAGACTGGGAATAGCATTGTGGCTCCCAGTACAGGTGGCTGTTTGCTGGGCAATGCTGTCTCCAGCTGTTTTGCTGTTAAAACTGAGACCTTGTTGTCTTTTCAGACTGGATATAAGGAAAAACTTCACAGTTCATGTGAGCAGACTCTGGAATAGACTCCCTGTGGGGGTGGTGCAGGCACCTACCCTGGAGATCTTCAAAAGGAGACTGGACACGCACCTTGCTGGGGTTATTTGACCCCAGCTGTCTTCCGTGCCCAGAGCAGGGGGGGCTGGACCTGATGATCTTGCGAAGTCCCTTCCATCCCTAAACTTCTGTGAATCTGTCTTTGGCAGCTGGGGAACCATGCCCTTCAGAGTCATGTCTGTCACATTAATTAGGTGGGTGCTTGGTTTATGCTCTCCTTTGCTGTGGCATGTACCTAGGGTTTTACAGACATGTACTTGTTTATTGGCGATTCCAGTTCCCATCACCACGGTCTCTTCATCACTTTCTGAGCTGTAGGGACTACGGCTACAAATGAGCTATTAGATGCAAGCAAGTAACGTGTCCTCAAAGACAGGGTAGCCTAGGTGTTGACAAGTGCTAGAAGGCTGTAGCTTACCACTAGGCTTTAGGTTATGTTATAGTGCCCAAGCAGTGGTGCCCACAGGCACTTAGAAGGAATTGCTTTGGGGATGTGAATGCAGAACAGCTATCTGGTCTGATAGCTCTTGAGACAGCTGCTAGGTGAGTTATAATCCAGCTTCTGGCCCAGCAGGGTAGCAAGAGAGAAGGCTTGCTGTATGTGGTGGGGGTGTGAGGACTGCCCTTTTCAGCACCATGGATGTCTTGTAGCAGGCGAAGCATGGAAGAATCATTATAAAGTCCAGCAGAGTGATAATGGGAAGCAGCCCAGTGCTGGGATTGCTACAGCTGATGCTAGCACACATGGCCTGGTGGTCTCAGTCCACCTGGGTGACAGGTGGCATGTGGTTATTGCCTAATGAAGGCTCAGCACCGTGTGGGTGCCCCCGTGGGAGTGTGTGGGGGTGGACTGTGTCATCTCCGTGGTCCTGGGGGTGCTGCACAGAGGCTCAAACTATGGCAGAGGTGGTTTGCAAGTTAATGAAAGAGACCTCTTGGGTTAATCCGTGTGGCTTGCATCATGTGTCGGGGTGGGATGGCCTGTGAGAAGGGTTCGTCTTTGACAGGGTCCTTCTACAGGCAGTACTTCCTAGTCTTTTCCATGGCAGCCTCACTTCCCAGCACCTTGTGACCCCATTTAGGGTCTGAGCCTGACCACTGTGATTTCTTTCTTATGGGGCTCGTGACCCCACTCTTCAAGGGTCATGATACTGGGCTGGGGAATTGCTGTTGTGAAGGGACTGACTCAGACTTGCTGAGGCTTCTGGGCAATGGGGCCCACCACCCTCCACCTCTGCTGCCCAAAGCCTGGAGGGTGCACGTCTGGGTGCGAATGTGTCAGAGCCCCAGGGTGATGTCACGGTGACCCTTGATCCGGTTGTCAGCCCCTGTGCTAACTTTGGGGGTTTGCGTGGGTAGGCACGTGGCCAAGTTGAAGAGGCAAGGGATCACCCCTCTGATGCACTCCAGCCCCTCTCCACCTGCCCACAGGCACCAAAGGGGGAGCGATGTTTTGCTGCTTAATCGGCTGAATAGTCCTGGCTCAAGGGACTCTCCTCCACCTCTTGTGTGACCAGGGATAAGTTTCTTAGTGCAAAATATAGATGCTCCCACTTGCTTGTCTCTGGGCCCCTGTTTGTGTATGAAGTGCTGAGAGGTCCTTGGCCTGGCTCAGCCTGTATGCATCGCCAAGCCCTGGTAGGCACTGGGTTAGAGCGTGTGTCAGCACCTTCCCAAGGTGCAGTGTCACTCGTGTCACGAGTCTGGTTCTGAGAGCCTGCTGGTTCAGAAAGGGCCTGGATTTGGATTTGCAGCTGTCAGGCTAGGGCATTGGAAACTGAAGGGGAAGACCCACATCTGGAATGAAGGCCCAGCCCCTGTGGCTTGGTTTATTCCTGTCTTCTCGCATCTGACCCCTTGCTGAGCTGCTAGCCTGGTGTGGACTTGCTAGTGGTGTGGGAGGAGGTGGGTGGTAGGGACTGGGGTTTAACCTTATCACTCTTTGCTTCTCATTTATCCTCTGTCATAGCAACAAGAGCAAACATCCACTTAGTTGCTAAGGTTTTCTCAGGATAATGGGGTCTGGTGTGTGGAACAGGGAGCAATTACATTGCCTCTTTGAGTGAGTAATAGCTGAAGGAAAACCAGGGCAGAACTGCACCTGGCCTGAGCGGGGAAAGTGTTGGACAGCCAGGCTCCCAGAGCAGGTAGCTTTGTGAGGAGGCTGCAAGTTAATTGCATTGGCTCAGCTTGGACTGGGGGATAGGAACTTTGCTTGGGCCAGCTGCCTGTTTATTTTAAATAAGAGAAACTAAAAAAAAAAAAAGTAATTGGCTAATTAATTTCCGTATAAATAAGTGATCTAGATGTGAGACTGGTTAGCTAAACAGATTAGGCAGATGAAAGCTGACGGGAGAGCTCCTGCAGTTTGCTTGCATGTCTGCATAGGGCATTCTAATATGAGCCAGCCTCTGAGGATTTCATGCTTTATTGGCGTGCTTAATCAGCCAGCTTGCATGTGAATTAGTGCTCTGGGAAGGCCTACTCATGCTCAGGCTGCATCTTCAGTGCCAAAAAGGTATATGTTGCCATTGAGAGCACGAGATTTGTGCATGGAAGTAGCTGCTGAAGCCCTGTAGCTCTGCCTCCAGGTAGCTAGCTGGGGTTAACTACAAAGGCTACATCCAGGTAAAACTACATTCCATTTGGGTAGCTCTCCTGATGGAAAATCATGCCTTTTCTTTGTGGTAAAACCAAATCCTTAGCCTGTTCCCTGAAGGGCCTGGAGTCTGAGATCATGGTTTATTGCCTACAGCTGCCGCAGCTCATGGAGGTGATGCTTGCCCCCAGTTATAATCAGTAAGTAACACATTGAATCATCAGGATGCAACCTGGCAGCTGTTTCCATGTGCATAATCTGCTCAGTGATCCCAAATCCGAGGCACAGGCTCTCCATACATGAGATGCCAAAAAGGGAGGAGAAAGCAGTGCTTTAAGAAAGCCTTGGCTAATTGTGAGCTTTAAGGAATAGAGAGCTATAACCTGTCACTTCAGGAATGATGACATACTAAGCTGACTCCCATTGGTGACTGGAGGCCAGTTACATTTAATGGGATTACTATCTGTTTTAAGTAAGGGGCCTTGCTTTTTCTTTGGGTTGTCGTTAGCGAAGAACTGTTCTTTTCCCCTCCCTTCCCACTGCACTCCCCTTTTGCAACTAGCCTGTAGTACCTGGTCTGAGTGCCCCCACCCAAGTGGCACGCTGTCACTCCTGGGTAATTCAGTTCCCTGTGTGATGCAGGTATGCCAGACTGGAGGGCACTAGGTCCTGTAACCCAAGGTTAACTGGGGGAGCTTCTTGGAGTGGAAGGAACCTGTGTCCCCTAATCCTGTCCCTCAGCAATAGGATTGTGTCCTAATAGATGCTGCAGTGGCAGTGAAGATTACCAGATGAAAGGGAACCAGGCAGCTTCAAAGGCAATTCCTTTGAAAAAAAACATCATCATCTTCCCTTTCTTGAGCTCTCTGTAGGAACATTGTCATGTCCATCTTGGCTCAGGCCCCTGGACTGTCTGGTTTAATACCCTGCCCCTCATGCTAACCAGCAGGAGAGGCCCCCGAGGGAGTGTAAGGACCCAGCAATAGGCAGAGGAGAGCCCTATAACTGCAAAACTAGTGGCATGTTGGCCCCCCGTCTATCTGATGCCAGGCCTTTACCTGTCCCAGGTGGATCCCCACAGAGCTCTTGCTTCTGGAGCAGGTCCTGGACTTCAGATCCCAGTGTGTGGCCTGTGTGTAGCCAGCACAGGTCTGACTGGGTCTGGGTACCTGTGGTCTTTCTTTGACACGGTGGGATTGGAAGGAAATGCAGTGAGCAGGCTGCCCTCTCAACACCAAAGGGTTGTTTGTTCAAACAGTGGGAAGAAACTTTTATCAGAAGACAGGGCCTGAACGCTGAAGCAGCCTGCCGGCACACTGTCTCTTACCTGAAAGCTCTGCAGCATCTGCTGGTGACCTAGGCATGTGTTGTGTGCACAGAGGTCTGCTACCCTCATATAGGACAAGTGGGTATTTAAGAGCAGCCATTCAATGTAATGTTGGACATTTCACTCACAGCATCTTATTATTATTTGAATGCTGGTAGCCCCTAGACACCCTCTCCAGCACTGGAGCCAGGTTGTGCTGGTCCTTGGCGCAGAAGAGGCAGTCCCTGTCCCGAAAAGCTTCCAGTCCAAATTGGTGAAGTGGGTGAAGGGTTAGGGAAGGAGCTGATGCCTCTGCTACTCTTCTGCTGAAGTGCTGCCTTGATCACTACCTTCACACACATGCAATGTCCCGGCGTGCTTTCCCCGTTGCTTCTTACTTCCTGCCAAGTCTCCTGTTTTTGGTTTTAGCCTTGTGTCTCTGAAGTCAGCTGGA
The DNA here is from genome assembly GCF_001723915.1 of Gavialis gangeticus. Classification (NCBI taxonomy): domain Eukaryota; kingdom Metazoa; phylum Chordata; order Crocodylia; family Gavialidae; genus Gavialis; species Gavialis gangeticus. The sequence goes on along the minus strand of NW_017729012.1, from coordinate 8,681,636 downwards.
GGGTCTGCGTGTTGCTGAGCTTCCTTTAATGCTCTTCCCCTGTTCTCTGCCAAGGCTGCTGTGACTCATCTTTGGAGAGCCGCACCTGGGTTTATGTAACAGGCACTTCTAAACCAGGCTGGGTTGGTTGAACTGTTGCACTTTGTCATTGGGATGGGTCTTCCCATGCCTCCTTGGTTTGGACTTTCCTCAAGAGAGGCTTTGGCTTCTGATGAGCTCTGTCTGCAGGGAGCCTAGGTGAAAAATGGTGACTCAGCCAGTGTGACCCTGGTGCCATCCCTTTCACAGGCCCGTGTGACTCATCTGGAACATTTCTCCCCTTGGCAAGCCTGAGTCATGCTCTCCAGGGACCTTGTCCTGCATCTGTTGCTGGCTGCGTGGCCCAGTTCCACTCATAAAGAAGCTGCATCGCGCTAATGGTTCTGTAGGCAAAGATGTTTTTGGACCACGCATCCTCCCAAGCATCCCTGGCTTGTGCGGGAGCTGTTTCCTGCAGAGCTCTCTGCAGCAGTCCCCACGGGGAGTAAAGATGAACTAGCCTTGGCCCAGAGTGAAAAGATTCTGCCTTCGCAACGTGAATGGGAATGAGGGAAGAAAACCATCTGTGAACAGGTAGGACTCATAGGTAGTGGAGCGATGATGGAGGAGTTAGTTTGCTCACTCTTGGAGAAGCTGCAGCGTCTCCAAGAGCCGTGGGTTCCTCTTGATCTCTTCCACCATGGGAGAAGGGATGCTTATTTTCTGCTCTGTCTTGCTTAGAGCAGAAGACTGGAAAGGGATGGCCCTACTGAGAACCGTAGGTGGAGCCAGTGGTGTGACTGTTCACTGTCAGTAAACTGAAACTTCACCATGTTGTGGGGGAGGCCATCTCACAAGTTCGCTCTTGTTGTCAGCATGTTGACGCCATGTCTCAGTCCCCGAGCAGCAGGTTCTGGTGTATGCCTGCACAGCTGTACTGGAATGGGACTGAGATGCAATGCAGCACAGTCTCCAAGAGTAAAGAGCAGCTTTCTGGTTGTGCCAAGCCTAGAGGACATGCAAGATGGCAGCCACGAGGGGAGTCCATGCTCCCTGGTTATAGCAGCAAATGTTGCTCCTGCAATGCAGTCGCTGAATCCTGGCCCGCAAGCTGGGATCCTCCTCACTCCATCTGCCATCCCAGCAGCTCTGGTTGAAGTTAGTGGGACATGTGATGCTGCTGAAAAGTGGGAAAAATGAGGCTTCTCTTGCCAACAGCATATGGACTAGTCCATTTAAAAACCAGTTCTGGTTTGGGGCTGTCCCCTGAGCCCTGCTGTCTGCACCTCCGTTCTGCAGCTGCAGGAGCAGGGACAACACTGAGCCCGGAGAAGCAGGGAAGCCCAGTGCTGCTAGTTTTGATCTGTCGTGCTGGGAGACGGTTCCTTATTTACTCGAGTGTGACGCAGCAAGCTCTGCTGTGTCCTGATGAAAGCGTTCACCGAAGGCTGCCCTAGTCTGCCCCATCTGCAACAATGCCAAGGGAACTAATGCTCCACAGGTAAGGGACAGAAGTGCCCTGCTGCCTCCCTTGGCGAATGCAGCTGCTGGCAAAGCACACTTCTGCCTCCCCACTAAGAGCTGACCCCTGGCTCTGGGTACTCTTCTCTGGCTGTCACACCTGTGGTGGTTAGGAGCCGGTCATTGCACCTTGGTGCTGC